>NW_026889778.1:28997500-29427500 GCF_033153115.1 Saccostrea echinata
GGCATGTTATCTTACGGATCGTTGTTTACTTGCGTTTTTCATTCCCGATATTAAAGAGTCAAGATATATCCCGAACGCAAATATCGTCATTTACAAAAAACAATTGCTGATTGGTCGAACGATGTCGATCAACTCCAATCACAACTTGAGAAAAAAATCCCAACTTTTTTTAACACCGTATGCCAAGGGCTTATGAGGAGAATAGCGTATCAGAAACCCTTGGCTGGCGAAGATGGACTCATCATGGCTTTGCTGTTATTGAGAAGAAGATTTTTAAAGATTTTTCCTTTATATTTCTATGTAAAACTTTGATCCTCCATTGTGGCCCTGCCCTACCCCCGGGGGTCATGATTTGAACAAACTTGAATCTACACTACCTGAGGATGCTTCCTTATAAATATGACTCATCATGGCTTTGTTGTTCTTGAGAAGAAGATTTTTAAAGGTTTTTCCTATATATTTCTATGTAAAACTTTGATCCTCCACTGTGGCCCCGCCCTACCCCCGGGGGTCATGATTTGAACAAACTTGAATCTACACTACCTGAGGATGCTTCCACATGAGTTTCATCTTCCCTGGCTTTGTGGTTCTTGAGAAGAAGATTTTTAAAAGATGCTACTAATTTTTCACTAATTCTTCATTATCTCCCCTTGAAAGAGGGCGTGGCCCTTCATTTGAACAAACTTGAATCCCCTTCACCCAAGGATACTTTGTGGCAAGTTTGGTTGAAATTGGCCCAGTGGTTCTTGAGAAGAAGTCGAAAATGTGAAAAGTTTACAGACGGACGGACAGACAGACAGACAGACAGACAGACAGACAGACAGACGGACAGACGGACTACAGACAAAATGTGATCAGAAAAGCTCACTTGAGCCTTCGGCTCAGGTGAGCTAAAAAGTGAGGTCAAGGTCAAAGGAAAAGTCAAGGTCAAAAAAGTTGATGCAATTGATATCTCTCAGCAGTATATATCAGCATATGAAGTTCGATAAATATATCTTGAATTGTTTATTCAAAACTGATCTAGACACTAATTTAAGAAAAGTAAGGTCTAGGTCAAAGGAAAAGTCAAGGTCAAAAATTTTGATGCAGTTGAAAAGCTTACATCAGTATGTATCAGCATATGACGTTTTATTGAAGTCGGACATGACAAACACTATATGCCTCGGCCATATTCATGGCAGGGCATAAAAAACTTGAATCTACACTATATGAGGATGTTTCCATATCAAAATGACTAACAAGCAATTTCAAAGAATTGTGGTCCCCTGCTTTCCGTGTCCTAGTGGATGGGATGCCATTATTAAGGTCTTCCGTTCCAACGGAAGACCTTCTACTGATTCTGATGGTTAAGATTATTATTCTTTTTTTTTTTCTTCTCCTTTCTAGACGCCAACTTTGAGACCTCATATCTCGCTCATTTCTCAACGGATTTTGCTTAAATTTGCAGAGTTTATAGACGTTACAAAACTCTATCAGAATGCTGTCAAACAGTTCAAAAAGTCACTTCCGCTTTTGAGTTATTGCCCTTTAAATGAAAATTTATTAGGCTTCATTTCCAGACAAAGGCTCCGAGACTACTAAAGCTGGAGCAGAAATTCTACCGAATTTAGATAATAAAAGGATTGAAGTTGTGCACATCGGTTTTTGTTTTTCGATTTCTGTATTCAAAATGGCGCTAATTAGGGGTCAAAATTTAGAACACCTAAAAGAGCGAAAATTTAGACATATTTTCCTTTGTATCTTTAAAACTAAACATATTTTGATAAGACATGTAGAATAAAAGTTGTGCACAATTGCAAGGCCTTTCATTTGACACCACTAAAAAGGGGCTGGACCCTCAAATTAGGGATCTGGAGCCCTTTAAAGTTTTTGCTTTATAACTCAAAAACGGTAAATATTTCGAAATGGCTGTCGTTAAAAAAGTTGTTCTTTAACATCTTATTGATTTCATGAAAACGTTATTTTGTTCGAGTCTTGTGTTTTAAATGCGCCAGAAGCTTGACCCATATACAGGTAACTGTTTTCATTCAGCAAGTAAACGAGAGCTCTTCATGCGTGTAACTAAAATAAACTTACTGTAAATAATAAATCTGGCTACATTAGATGCTAATATTCTTTAGAATAAGGTTCTTGAAGTGTTTTGTGCTTTATTTTCAAGTTATTTTTTGACAACTTTTCGTTTTATTTCATTTTTTTCAAAGTCGAATAAACCAGTCTACTAAAGAAAGGGGAAAAAAGATAACCTTTTCTTCTTATCATATAAAAACAAACAATATACTGAGAAAATAAAACATAACTTTGAAGCATAGACTATTTACAGCCATTAAGTGTGCGCCTTTTACATTCACCTTGTGTGTTTACAATTATGTAACACCTCCCTCGATAACGCGTGGCAAAGGAGGTCACCGGGGATCAATCGGCGTGTGTGATCCAGCGACCTAGTCATACACAAAACAAATCATAGAATGGCCATTCCAAATTCATTTTGTAAACTAAGTCATGAGTGGATAAATATGTTGAATTTTTCAGATTATTTCAGAATATCTTTGATTAAATCGCTAGGGTATTTTATTTAATATTTTATTCGCTGAATTACAGGAAAGTTGCATAGTTATTTTTATAAACAATTTATTTCTCGATATCGAGTTAATTGTCTGTTTTATTCATAATAAAATTCAAAATATGTAACCTTAATTAATTCCTACTAGTAATGGAACTTTTGAAACTTAAATGTACATGTATGTAATCTAATATACGTTCTTTTGTCGACACCCTTAAAATGTACAACTGTATATATACAAAGCGCCCCAAATATATGCATATCGAGCGTATGGAAATACAAAATCCCACATTCACACGCGCCTCCAAAATATGTAGAATGAGACATACATGCGTAACTGTATTTGAAAATTACAAATTTATTAGACACCTAACCTTGAACAAATTATTTTTTTCTACTAAACTTATTATTGTATGCGAACAAAATGATAAACATGTAATTATTTATAGGTTCCCATTATTTTTTCTTGAAAATCAGAACACATTTATCAGCTCTCTTAAGGTTTTACGGATACATACAATGTACACGCATGCAAGTACAGAACATGCACGTTTTATAAGTGCATATGCAAGAGCGCCCCAAATATAAGCATATCAAGCGTTTGAAATTCAGAAAAATTCTAAATCCCAAGTCTTTTTTTCCCATTATCTTTGCAATAAAATATCGGTTAAACTGAAATGATTTTATTGATTTACAGCATATATTAAAGTCAATTATAGGTCCGCTGAGTTGATCATGAGTTGTTTTCATAACGGGTAGTCCTCCTGGTCAGTCATCGTCACGGTTTGTAACATCGTAATTACACAGGTAAATACTAAGATGTCAATCCATATATTTTCCATAAGAAATGAATTACCGGGAGATGTCTCGTTTTCTCTGATCATATATTAATTGACAGCGTTTATGAACAGCTGTTAAAACACAGGCCTTTGTAAACCGGTAAATCACAAAAAAGAAAAATCCGAGACAAAAAACAGAAAATATAAATGTCTCTGGAAATAACATTGCCTTTAGATAACTAAATTAAATTAATGTCCGCCGATTTTTGAATTAATCTGAACATTCATTGATGTGTACCTGTACAAGCAGTGTGTATATTTTTATGAAGCCTTCGTCCAAACGAACAATATAATAAATCTTGAATGAATTAACTAACCCCTCAGTACACACACATTCGCCTACACCTGAAATCTAATCAAAATCAGATCTTTTTTACGGCCCGAAATTCTGATAGTCGCTGTATTTCTAATCTGATTGACTATACATGTACAGTACAGGCAACATGGATCCCGTATTTCCCGCGCACCGTCGCGGTATAAACGCAACGCGGGATTTGGCCAGGTGAGACAGGTAAACCGCGTTCCCTCCACGGGAAATTCATCACCTACCTGTCCCCGCCGCGGTTAAATCATCGATCACCTAGTATCGTAAACAAACGGGAGTTATCTCCCCGAACAGGAATTTTGCGAAATTCCCTCTTTAAAAAAAACAAATTAAAATCCCGCAGTGTATGTATATTTATGAAAGTATTTTCTTTTATTTCGCAAAAGGTGAAAATAATGAATGAACAAAAAAAAAAAATTGTAAAGCAGAATATATTTAATCTTTTTTTTTTTTTTTTTTAATTTTATTTATTATTATTAATTTTGTTAAGTTATATATCAATACTAAAGCGACATCTTTTTTTAAATAGTATCAAGAAAACTATTTATAATCTGAGTCATTTGAGAGTTTAACGTGACAAATTTTAATGTCGGAAATATAAGTTCTAATAACTTCTCTTTTCAAATTATATGCGAACTGCAATGTTACATACACGTGCTAAACAATAGTCAATGCGAGTTCCGATTAACAGTTTTCAGCATTCCTATGAGGAAAAAAATATATCTATATACTGTTCATGTTTTTTTTTTTTTTTACCAAATTTAGAACAATATAATTCATTTGAATAATTTCACTTTACTGTATTAATGTGCAAGCATTTCCCTGAAATTGTCGAATGACCGGAAAGCTGTAATATTCGATGGTGAGCGTTTGCAGTGAGTGGGCGCGTGAACGTTATAAATGATATCAATAAAATATAACAATTTTTTTCCCTTGATATTTACTTCTTTTGTAAACAGTGGTTTGTTTTTAATTTAAACATTTCTCCAATTACAGAAGATGGAATGTGCATGGTGATGAACTTCACAAAACAATTAAAACGAGGGGGGGGGGGGGGTGGTATATCACTAAAACTTATTATTCTCAATAATACTCAAAAAAAAAATCAATGCCAAGTTTACTTGAATATATTCTGTTTCTTTGTGTATTAAGTATTAGTCGCGATCATTTCCTGTGTATAGGGATTAGCAGAGCAAGAGCAGGAAACGGCATGCCCTAGGGGTTTCACACCTGTCATAGAGTACCTGTGGTAAATTTCTCTGCATGTGCAAGGCGTTGTCTAGCCATACAACACACCAGTCCCTTCAACGTTTCATTATTTCATTATTTCTTCATTTTCAAATGTAACTACAACCATGAAAGTTACGCGAGTCAATATATACTTTTTTTTTTACCCTGAGTGTATATTAAAAGGAAAAAGATCAATCATACTTTTAAAATAAATTAATAGAGTTTAAATGAAATAAAATAGATCAAATCAAATTATGTTTTATTACTTTTTTTTAAATGCCGACGGGCTTGGTATTTATGTTTCTGTTTAATATATATGTACATGTACATGTGCATGTATTATGCAAGTAGAATGTAAAATTTAAAAAAAAACGTACAGAATGTTACGGCACGTGCAACGTTTTTCCTTCGGTCAGTTTATTGATTTATCGAGTCCATCGATTAAAACAAAATATTCATGATAGAATTTCAATGAAATGAATTGCTTCTGGATTATTTTATTTCCAGTTTCAATATGTCGTTTCTGTGAACAGATAATATACCGGGTAGCCGATTTATCAGTTTATTGTCCAGTTGTGGACTTTGACTAATTCTACGATCAAGTTTCTGAAAAACACCGAAATAGTGACAGCCACAGACACTATTTAAGGTCTTTCGTTTAAATAGCATGATTAAAGACAAAAATATCTACCGAAACAAGATCATCGTCGCAAGCCACGGGTTTTGTGTCCATTCTATTTCCACAAACCCGTGGCTGCCTCCTACCAAATTCTCTCGTTCTCGCGACTGAATCATTGAAGATTTACCCTGACCAATGAAATCACAAGTTGCAATTTTTGGTACGCTTAAATGGCGGCGCCCATAATGAAATCATGTTTGCTATGCGTGGCAGATTTATTGAAAAAAATACGATAGATCCTGAAGAACAGATGTGAGTAACGTATATTCTAAAATACTTACAAGGTTTTACATTAAAATACAGGGTTTCAAATGTAGAGGTTGTGTGAGAACGCTGAATAGCGTTACTCGTTAAGAAAGGAAATTCGAACCGAAGTTGATGTACAGCTCGTGGTTATGGTTACATCCAAATACAAGATAGACATCATTTTCATTGGTTCTGACTTGAAGCGTCAGATGTTATTCAATTGGTTGAATTATGTTATTAATATTCATGAGAACGAGAGAAATTTGAAGGAGGCAGCGTGGAAATAGAATGGACACAAAACCCGTGGCTTGCGACGATGAAACAAGATATAATAACATATTTTGGTGACATGTGGTAGGTACATGTATATGATATTTTAGGCCCGATATCCAAGAGGGGTCCAGTGTTAACAAATGGAAGTGACTTACCTTCTCTATTTCATAATACCGCGGGTATGATTTTTTAATAAAACGTTAATTCTACGTTATTTTTATGGATTTTTCATATGGAATACATTGTAAATGTGTACTAGAAGATTAATTTATGGAAAAAGACGAATAAAAATATTCTTGGACCCCAGGGTGTATATTGGGGGGGGGGGGGGTTCCTGTCCACAAGCACCGGTCTTATCCAAAGGATCGATCTCCACGTTTTACTACTTATCCAAACTGGGCATAAAACATTCTCAATGAATTTTTTAATCATTATGCTGAACCTAACAAATTATTCCGACTCGCTGTATGATCTGAAAAAAACATGGCTGAACTTATCCGTTCAGAAACTCACAGACTGGTATTGCTTTTAACCAGTGTGTGTTATGGCCTTGATGCAAGTTCATTTGGTCGAGTCAAGGTCACTGACAGAGAAACTGTAATTTCGCTACCGTATTTGTACTAGTGAAACATTGCTGGTATCATGCAGAGTGTGACATGGCCTTGACTCAAGTTCAAGGTCACTAAGGATAAGATGTTTTGACTGTATGTATGGACTAAAAGAACATGACGTGTCACTGTGAACTTTTCAAGTCGGTAACATACAGATTGGGTTTTATGACGAGAGTGTGTCATGGTTTGATGCAAGGCATTTGGAATGTTCAAGGTCACGTACATTCCTTTACAGTTTTTTCTAACGAAATATTGTAAGTTGCTTCCCCTTACAAGATTGCTTACATGTATAACTTTAGAATGTGGCATGACCTTGACTCAAGGTCACTTCTTCCTTCCGCAGCTCCAACGGAAGACCTATTCGTTGCTTTGCAACGAGCTCGCTCTAGTTTATGACATATTGTTTCAAATATGCAGGCCTTATCATATGTCATTCAAAAGTAATCACCAAAGTTAAAATTTTTGAAAATTAGGTAAAACATCAAGGTCAAGGGTTAAAAAAATCATAGCATGCTTGAAAACATCTTGTTACAGGTAATGTACATGTCAAATATAAAAGTCCTATCTCTTCTCAATCAAAAGTTATAAGGAAATATAACATTTTTGAAAAGTAGGTTAAACTTCAAGGTCAATGTCACAGAGTCAAAAGTCATGATATATTTAGAAAGGTCTTGTCACAGGTAATATACATGTATAATATGAACGCCCTATCTTTTCTCTTTCAAAATGATCATTTAAAATAATGTTAAATTTTTTGAAAAGTAGGTCAAACTTCAAGGTCAAGGTCATGGGTTCAAAAATCATGGTATGTTTAGAAAGTTCTTGTAGGTAATGTACATGTGAAATATGAAAGCCCTATCTCTTATTATTCAGAAGCTATGACCAAGGTTAAATTTATTGTGTCAGTGGTTCTTGAAATTGGCACAGCGGTTCTAGTGAAGAAACAAAAATGTGAAAAGTTTACAGGCGGACAGATGGATGACAAACAAAATGTGATCAGAAAACCAGAAAAACTCAAGTGAGCTAAAAACTGATGATCACAAGTACTTGGAAAGAGTTACAGTATTTGAAAAGCAGTTTTTTTTTTTTTCATGCATTGTTTTCAGAAGCTGAAAAGGTATGACTTGTATCCATGTTGAAAAAACTTCACATTTCAGAAAACAGTATGATTAAAAATAGTTAATCAAGGTGCTTTGAGTAGCAAAATAAGCTAAACTGGTATAGCTAATTCAACCACAGAGCTTAGTGAATTTTAAAATGCACAACCTTTTCAACTCTTAATCATTCTTAAAATATTTATATCATCATTTCTGATTCAAGGGAGAACTAGAGATATGATCAGAAGTATATCCGTTGACTAATAAACATGTACATGTATATTGTGTTTTTTAAGTCATTAATGTTTGTTTGTTGTTAAATGTCCCTCTTGGGAATTTTTCACTCATACGGAGACACCACCACTTAAAAATAATGAAGTCGTACAAGTCGGATTTGAGGTTAACATTCATTTTAGGAGTTTTCAACAATTAAGACGTAAAGAGATAACTCCTTCCCCTTGCCCCTTCCCAGACCCCTGTTTGTTCATGTATGCAAACTAGTCTAATACTTTGGTTTGACATAAAAAAAAATCTGAATATATACAGATAGTTTAATGGTCCATCTCTTTGAATGATTTTCATTCCTAATTCTAGGAGGATACATGGGTTGACCCAAATTCATGAATGAAATGTCAAGTAATCTTATCATTGATGCACTTTTATTTAATTTGATGTAGTCATATTATGAACATTTCCAGTTCATTAAGAGAGTGGGGATGACCTCCAGGGGTTCATAACCTTAAACCATTAGATATACATAACATAATAACACAAGAAACAAAATTATGTATAGTCAAATGGAAAAGTTTTCTACTATTTAGGAGTCACATGATCATTTGTCATTTCAGGGACAGGGAGCGGCTAGGGAGATTGGAAACACCCCCCCCCCCCCTGGAATTTGCAGAGTTATTTAAATAGGACTATATACTGATTTACAGAAGCAAATAAAAAATGACTTTGGATGCCCTCCCCCTTTAAAAACATGGACCCCACCATCATTGTTTTTATTTTGTTTGTTTGTTCATTTGTTTTTGTTTTTTTTTTTTTTTTGCTCCTCAGGAAATTCTGGGAAAAAATTCCAGGATCTGTGCCTATAACTGAATGTAATGTCGACAACGGGAGATAACTCTTCAGAATGTGAAATTCGTCTATTGTGGCATCTGATGATCCACTCTCTACCATTGGCCAGAGACATATGTCTCTGCATTGGCTCATACATTCAGTGTCTGAGAGAGAAACGAACGACAACTCTGCATAGAAGATTGCCGATGATCTTTGATCCTTTTTAAACTTTAACCTAACTATTTGCATTTCGGTTTATTTTACCCCAATCTATAGTTAAACTTGTACTTACCGACTGTCATAGGTCCTGTCAACTTCATGAAATATAATCCAATTATAACACAAAATGAATTAATTTCCACTGATATACATGTAACACTGCACCATGTCACATGACATGTGCAATCTAAAAATGATAATGGTAAAACTAGTACTAGCACTGGTAGGGTGACGCAAGCCCAATGTGATGTAGAAATTTTCAAGGTGTTCACATACATGTACAGTACAAGAACAAATTTTAAATTATCATAACTAACGATGTTTTAACATAACTTTGCCATCTAGGCCTATTTTCAAAAACAGGCAAATTGTGTTGGGGGGGGGGGGGGTGACAAAATTGATTGGGTATGGCTTTTCAAGGAGGTTTTTGCCTAATCAAATACTAAAAAAAGTTTGCACATTTTGATAAATTCATCAAAAACGCTTTGTACTAAAATAATATTATTTGTTGTTGAGAAAGTAAATTTAAAAAGTTCCAAAAATTTATATCCCCCCCCCCCTTTTATCAAAACCTAATTTACATCATTAATTAAATTCTGTTATTTCAGACTGGTAATGAATTAAGTATATGAAATGCGTATAAGAGGTTCATGGGTCACATGGTCACCTGAGCATTTTATGCTCGATTTTACAAATACATGTACTGTGTAAATTATAGAATTATTTGGACTTTTTCTTTGGTAAGCCCAATATGAAGGAGTGTGCATTTAGAGGCAAACACCTTAGTGCGGGTATTACTGTCTCATGACAGCATCTAGTTAATACATGTACACAATTTCCTACTCAAATACAGATGTTATTTGGAGATACAGTGAAAATTGTGTGGCCACTTTACACATAATAGGATACATAAAAACAGTATGGTTATAAACAATATATTAAAAAAAAAGAATAGATAGAAAAAACTGTTTTAAAAAAAAGGAAATGCAGCTATAGTTGGAAAAAAATTGAATCGGAAAGAAATGTAATGGATGGGTTGTAAAATTTTGCTATAAATAGTGAAATATTTATTTTTGGTATATGATATCTGTGATATGGTGACCGTGAGAGACTCCAGTTATCAACTCATTAAAATTTTTTTATGATTTCCTTGATTTTAATGGCTTTCAAAATGAGAATGATAGCTAGTTAATGTCTTCATGTGAGTTTGCATGTGTACAACATATATGAAATTTAAATTTCTTTTGGAAATATGATTGGTGATTATGAAAGATCTTTAGTTTTGACATGATACAAGTATCATCTCTGATCATTGAACATTTGTACAGTCAAACCTCATTATCTCAAATTTGATGGGACCAAAAAAACTTTGAAATATCGAAGGATTCGAGATATTGAGGGTAAAATACTTAAAGCATATTCTATTGTGCATTATTTATTAAATTAATTTATGATATGTAGGAAAACACATTGTACATATGTCAATCCCCTGGTTTACTGATAGACGAAGTTAAGTTAGGTACTTTTTACATATACATGTATGTGTCTCTGACGTACAGTAAAGATGAACTGCTAACTCAGAGATGTGATTAAACTCCAAAGAAATATAATAAAATATATATACAGTTGAACTTCCTTATCTCAGACACTGATATTTTGAATACCATGGATATGTCAAAATGATTTGGATGCCCCAACTGCTTATTCTTTTGGTATTTTACCCTGGATTATAATCTCGGATATCTCGCAGTTTCTTCTTGGCCCCATCGAGTTCGAGATAATTAGGTATGACTGTACTAATTAGACAAAATAGGCTGATCAACTCCAATTGAAAGGATTTTTTCTAATTTTATAATGAGAAATACATTTATGTTCTTATGGCATCAGTTTTAAAAAAGGAATAAAACAACATATAGAAATAATTTTTTTTTTTTTAAATGAATAAAATAAAATTTAATTGCCCAGCAACTTGCATTGAAGAGAAGCAGAGAATAGGTTTATGACATGTTAGGTGGCAGATCCGGGTCCCAAATCAATGCTTTCTCCTAAAGGGCACAAAAATGACTCAGTAATACTATTGATTTGCACTTTTTTCCTAACTAAAACCAATGCTATCTGCCTTTTCTGTAAGTTTTTAACAATTCCTGAAAATTGGCCAATTAAAGGTGATTCAATACCAGGCTATCTGTAACCACCGACAGAAGGGCTGAGTAAATAGCTAGGCCATAATGATAGACAGAAGGACTGAGTAAATAGCTAGGCCATAATGATAGAGTGAAGAATGAAGGACAGAGAACAGACTGTCTCATAGAAATTCCAGTTCTCTTATCACTGTGTGTGTATTGGCTTTTAAGAATTATTGGGTATTAAAGACAAACTAGACATTTTAAGCTTTGCTGTGAAATCAGTTTTAAGCTACTGAAATCGGTTTGAAGCTTTCATACTTGTATAAAATAAGAGTATTACCGTTCATTATGCTTTGATAGGATCTTTACGTTTGATCTCGGGTCACGTAATATGCGATGGCTAGAAAGTGGGTTGTTCATGTCCCACAGTATCAGATGTCATTTTCTTTCAACTGAGAAAAAAGACCATGCAGACAAAGACCTGCAGATCAGTAGAATATAGGGAATTTGAAAGAACTGCAGGGGGTCCATTCATTATCACATTGGTGATGCCCACTCTCTCCTCAAGGATGGGAACATTCGATATATCTGGTTATCTGCATATATGTCATCAATATGGTTGTACTTGACCTATTCAGATACATGTAAATTACATACTGTTTTTCCTGTCATCCTAATGCTGATTTAGGTTCTTCATAAAAGTCCCATTAGTTTTCTGGATTTGGAATATTATTGGGCTCATATCAAGGAAGCTGATAGCAATGTAGAATCTTACAAATATAAAGCATGAAGATTATTTTCAATTGTTATAGATATTTAGTATGATCATGGGTAAAAGTTCCTCAAAAAACATGAAAAAATATCTGCCAACTTTGCATGGATTAACTGTATTCTCTGAATAAAGAAAGAACAATATGCTACATTTACAATATATGACATAATTATATGATTGTAATTGCTGAATCAATAATACAAGAAAGACAACAGGCCCAAGGGTCCCAGTCACCTTGGCTCTGCTGTTCTTTAAGAGATGTTTTTAAAAGATTTTTTCCCTTTATATTCACATGAAAAACTTTAGCCTCATTTTAGCCCTTGAGAGATCTTGATTTAATATAACTTGAATCAACACTACATGGGTATTCTGAATATTAATATGAGAAGATTTTTCCCAATATGTGATACATGAATTTTGTGAAATTTTAACCCTACCTCAATCCATTGTCCATGATTTGAATAAATTTGAATCCACAAGACATGGGAATATTGCATATCAATTTGGTTACAGTACCCGCATCGTTATTCTTTACAGGATACACGATACGATAGGATACACGCACGATACGATAGGATAAACGCACGATACGATAGGATACACGCACGATAGGACCGGATACACGCACGATAGGATAAACGCAAAACACGATAAACGCAAAACACGATAAACGCAAAATACGATAAACGCAAAACACGATAGACTTGATAAACGATCTTCACGATAGGATAAACGCAAAACCTGATAGGATTGTTTCAAAATGCGAAACGTATTTTGACAAGACGAATTGTTTCCTTTTTAGATACACTGTAGTATGATGATTTTAATTACTTAGAAAGCCGCAAATCTAAATGCTTAAATATATTAAATGTATTATGATTAAACATTTGAGGTAACTATGCTTTGTACAAGAAACATATTTATTTTTTGTCAATAATGGATCGTCACAAAATTCAAACTGTAATTATTTTAGATAAATTGCACTCTTAGGTGGAAATTATGCGATTGTTTGTATAATAATTTAAATGTCGAAATTCCTTCGAATCGTTAAATTTGAATTTTAGTCGTTTGAAAACAGAGATTTTAATGATGGTTGCTCAAAAATTTCGTAGTCAATTGAAGTTTTAACCAAATGCAATAATTCATGAAACGCTATAAATATATTCGGTATTTTAACAAATGAAACCTTATAAATCTATTATCAAATACTGAGTATATATCCGGAAGAACTCTGTAATAAATGAAATATTTGGATTCAATATCTTCTGCTAGAAGTCAGTGATGTATCCAAAATCGCATGAATTTAAATCATCGGTATTTAATAATTCAAATCTTACGAAAATAATTTACTAGTCAGTTTAGGGGAAAAATATATATACATAAAATTATTACATTTTAAAGTTAACGCTGTCTCCTTAAAGTTTTTATGATTTTGTTTTTATTATATAATTTATTTTTTTTTTTTTTTACGTTTTAAACACGTTACTTGCTGAAATATGCTAGTTGCGTTGACACAGGCTGTGCACTGGACTGTGATTATATAATCTCTCCTCTATAAATATACAATCATGTATATGTCACAAATATATATGCGGTACGTAAAATAATAATTTACCTATTCTAAGTCCATACATTGTATATGTATATATATGAAGGATAACGGCCGAAAGAAATCGAATTGAACAAAATTAATAAACGTCACTAGATCATCTAGTATCCGAAAAGAATATCGCATTTCCATTCTTTTGTATTTATTCTCTGGTATTTCCAATGCCATAGGCCTGTATAGGACCCAGAAGGGAGAACGCAGTCGTGTACCTTAAAATGTTACAGTGTACCAACATGTTAAGTATAGAGTAAAATGTAATGGTTATATAATATCGCCCGTCAACAATAATGTCTTTAGCCTCTTTTGTTTTCTTGTCAAAACATTTCTGTTTAGACCCCCCCCCCCCCCCAAAGAAATGAAAATGCTTTCTACACAAGCCTCGCCCAGCTGCTTTTCCGCAGTTTTATTTTTGCAACCTGTCTGCGTTTCCGCGACTACCCTATACTGCTTTTCCGCGATTGAATTTTACTATAAGTTGTATGTTTTCTCCTTTTTTCGATACTTCCTTTTCGCGATTTTTAAATTGTCACGGTAAGTACTTTACATCAAACTGTTGCCGATATTTTCCGGATTATCATGTATCTCCCTGAAAAGTTCTACTCGATAGTACCACACTGTGATAAAAATTGAATGAATCACATACATGTATTACACTGGTCGGTGATGTTTTAGGTGCCATGGAAATTGTTCATAACGAACCAACTCGTGGTAACAAATATATATTACAAACGATGGATTTACTTATAGAAAGGTTAAATGTTTTAAATAATGGCGATGTGTCTTAACGATAAAGATAAAATATGCAAAGCCACAATTACAGATTGCCGAGTTAGAAACAAAAGGAATACTGACAACAATCTCAGTAAAGACAAAAAAAAAAAAAAAGAAAAAAAAAAAAAAAAAAAAAAAAAAAAAAAAAGATTGAAGCCGGTTGATAGCAGGGAGAAAGAGTATTTACCTGACTAACGGAAAGGATAAGTGCTAAATTAAATCCCAGAAAAGCAAAAAATATTATCGCGGAAAAGAAGTGTAATTTGTCGGGATTCTTTTCGCGGAAAAGCTGATTATAAATATTCACATTAACAGAATTTATATCTACCATAGCTACGTGTATGCTATAAACTGATTCACACACAAATAAATAATAATGTAAAATAAATTTCCACAATATGACAAGCATATTTTCGGACTGAAAAACTGTAAATCATTTCTATTAGACTCTGTATTAATTGTTACTAAACTTATCTTACTTATTGCTATATCGGCAAAATAAAACAAAACTTTGTAAATAATGAAATTCTTAATCCCACCTGAGGCACAGTCAGCGGGGGGGGGGGGGGGGGGGGGGGTCACTTACCACTAAAATAAAAAAAAAGAAGATCCGATTCAAAAAGAAAAAAAAAGTTAAAATATATATTGACTTCTTGAATATAGTCAAGTATTAAATGTAATCGATAAACACTCATGAAATTAAATTCAAGGCATTTACATGTCTTGTGTATCGGAGCAAAACCGGACGATTTCATATAAATTTTTGCATATATTTATACTCAGTAGGGTTCAAGGTAAATACTTGTCACCAGATGAGAGAGCAGTTCAGGTATGTTGACCTTGAATACACACGGGCCAAGGTGTCATATAGGGGTAGGGGGTTGGGTGTTGACCTGACAGGGAGACAGTGTACTGATTAGGCAGGTACATATAGGTGTCAGTTCTTTTGGTACGGGAGCGCTTCCGTCTGTCAGTGTACAGTATATACTCAGTTCATTTCCACGCCGAAATAGGTAAGATGTATACTGATTTTTTTTTTCGATTTCTAAAGGCAGTAGTAAGTAAAAATGGTTAAACATCTACATTATGATATATAATTATAATAATGATGAACTGAATAGAACATGCTCATGCATTATAAATTGTAATTTATTTTTTAGTTAGACACATAAGAGAAACAAATAGAAAAAAAAATAAATAGGAACTACATACTTGCACATACAGACAAAATTTGTAAATGTTATCAAGATCATGCATTACATTGTATATGCCTTTATGAATCATTTGGAAACAATCCTTTAGATAATTGATTGTGCATACATTTAGAATAGAGGCATAAAAATACAACTACATGTACATGTGTGTTACCAGACGATGCTTTTCAAATATTAATAAATAATTTTTCTGAGAAATGAATAACTTGTTATTGATTAATTCCATTATTGATAAAAAGATAGGCCTTATATAGATGCTGATGTTTTTTCAATTTATTTATTTTTGCACACATACCTACTGTTTTATTTTTCTATAATTATCAAAAGAAAGTTAATAATGGTCTACCTTTTAGTGACTCTGACTATTTAAAGAAATTATAATATTTCTATTTTTGACAAATAGTATTTCTTACAAATCGACAATCTGAATTAAAAAAAAAAACGATTGACTTGTATACCGATTATTTTATGTGCTAAATAGATTTAACTTTCGATTTACGCTCTCTGCTTGGTTACGGCCGGTACTTGACGTTTTTTTTGTTTGTTATTTATTTATGTATTTATTTATTTATTAAGTAATTCATTTATTTATTTTCTTAAATTTATATACCAGAGAATCAGATAAGTTATTAATTTCTCTCTCTCTCTTTCTCTCTCTCTCTCTCTCTCTCTCTCTCTCTCTCTCTCTCTCTCTCTCTCTTCAACAATTAAATGGATCGTAAATAAAATAACAAAACGAAAAATGAACTCGGGATATCTCGGGTGTTTCTTCTCAAGGTAAAGATAAAAAGCGAGGGTTTCCGAATGCACACGATAAACGCAAAACACGATACACTATAGAACCTGATAAACGATCTTCACGATAAACGCAAAACCTGATAAACGGAAAACACGATAGAAAACGCAAAACCTGATAAACGGAAAACACGATACGATAGGATACGATAGGATACACGCACGATACGACAGGATACACGCACGATACGATAGGATAAACGCACGATAGGACACGATAGAACTGTAAAGAATAACGATGCGGGTACTGTAGTGTTGCTCTCTTATTCTTAAAATTTTACTGAATTATCCTTTGTGTCCTATATTCCCAGGTATAATAATGGACACCTATTTTAGATCCACCCTAGCTGCAGGGAAGTGATTTGAACAAATATGAATCTGCACTAGTTTGGATTGCTTGCACATTGATAAGAGTGATTGTGACACTGTTGTTTTTGAGAAGAGAATTTTTAAGGATTTTTTCCCCTTTATAATCCATGTGAATATTTGATCCCTTATCATGCTTATTGTGGCCTTGCCTAACCCATTTGGTTTCTGCATTATATGGGAAAGCTTGCATAGAAATGTGATTTGCTTTGTAGTCCTGTTGCTTTTGGGAGCATTCATATAGATTTTTTTCTATAGATTATTCCCAAGTAGAATTTGTTCCCCTACTGAAGACCCACCCTACCCCAGGAGGAGAGGGGATATGATTTGAATCAACTTGAATTTGCACTACCTGAGGATGCTTGCATATTAATATGCCTTATCATATGGCCTTCCTGTTCTTGAGAAAAAGATTTCTTAGGATTACAAACTTTATTGAGCTATGCATTTACAAGTTAAAACTTGATTTACAATAGGAATGATCTGTTACCTTGACATGTGAGAAAGAATTTGTCTATAGAGTTTGAGAGTCATGCATTAGCTGCAAATTCTTCATTTGATAAGACTAAAGAGAAGTTGTTTACTGAGCAATCTGTTATACTGTTTTCATCTTTTACAGGTGAGATAAGCTCGAGGAGTGAGGAGGAGAATATGTGAAGATGAAGTGGTGGCTATACCTGTGTGTTCTATGGGGTTGGTCTGGCACTGCCATGGATATTGTCCCACTGGTCACGGATGGCAGGGGCAGTCTCAGACACATGGTTTTGGACAATCAGACATTGTTCATTGGAGCCACAAACCATATCTACCAACTCAATCTGGATCTAGATATGGAAACGAAGGTCATTACAGGTCCTCGGAATGATTCGCAGAAATGTGGAATTGATTTGAAGGCTTGTTCTGCTTTTTCTGAATTGTCACCCATGGACAACCACAATAAAGTTCTCCTGCTTCATTCCAATAAGCTTGTGATTTGTGGAAGTCTCTTTCAAGGAAAATGTGAAATTAGGAATACAAAGAACATCAGTGAAATTGACGTCACTGGAAACACCGCAATGGCATCCAATGAAATTAATGTGAACACCATTGCATTTATCACACAAGTGCTGAATAGTGCTACTAACGAAATGGAAGCTATGATTTATGTAGCCACTGAATTTACAAAGTTTGACAAGTCCAAAAATACCTTAGAATTTAATCTTAGAAGACCTGTCCCCCCGGTCAGTACAAGACTTTTAGACTTCTCACTTCGTGGAAAAATTACTTATGAAACAGAAAATAAATACATGAAACCTGGTTTGATATCATATGTTACTGGCTTTGCTTCAGGGAATTACAGCTACATATTGTTTAATGAAAAGAACCCAGATGACACAACACATAACTCCAAAATTGTACATATGTGTAGAGAGGATGATTTACTAAAAACTTTTCTAGAAATTCCATTGACTTGCAAAACAAACAACAAGACATTTAACATTCTGAAAACTGCAAAGTTATTCAAACCGAGACAGAAATTGTTGATATCACTGAAGGAAAAGTTCCCTGATCTGACTTCAGATGACGATGTGTTGGTGGGACTCTTTAGTAATAGTGTAGACAACAGCTCGGCCATTTGTCTGTTTAGTATGCCAGAAGTGAAAAAGACTGTGCTTTCCAACATAAAAACATGTTTGAGCGGAAATGCAGATTATGCAGCTAATTTAAAGTACAAGTATGGATTAAAATGTACAAAAGTAAATTTGGTAAGAGCATATTAGTGAAATGTATTAGCAGCTTAATTTTACCCACTGCAAACAAAATTAAGGGGGTATACAGGCATCACCTTGTCAATCTGTTTGTCCATCTGTCAAAGCATTATACATAATGGAGAAATTTTGGAAGTCCATACTATACAGAAATTGCTAATGTGGTCATATCCTTGACCCAAGGTCATTAAGGTCAAGTAGAATGTGTATAATTCCCATTTTGTCCATATACCCTGGTAGATCTTTCTAAAGGTTAATGGAAGTTCAGATTTCACACATTCCAGTCAATGTAAGCAAGTTTGATTTACCCTACATATACTGGATTCCAAACTTCATAAAATCCTTACAAACAAAGATATATTTTAGGGTCCAGTAAATGTTCAACCAAGCACCTATATTTACTCTTAAAATATGAACTGCTGAAGGAGAAACTTCAGACATATTGCAACTACATAATAAGAAGAAGTGGTGTAAAACAAATGTGGATTCCTAAAAAAACTCCAAAAAATTCTTGGAAAATTAAGATCTCCAAACTTTTCAAACATCAAGAGCATCAAACATATGATTTTTCTACACTTCATACATCAATCCTCACTAAAAATTAAAGAGCAGGCTTTTTGACACTGCATGTAGACACTGTTTCCTCAATGAAAATGGAACTCACAAATTTTCGTATCTTGTGACTGGTCATTTACAAAATTACTTTGTTTAAAATCTTTCTCATTCTATCATGTTCTATACAAGTATTCTGAAGTTGATATTAAAAAATTGATGGAGTTCCTCATTGACGATATCTACGTTGTCTTTGGAGACCAGGTCTTCCAACAATCTGGATTGTTGGAATTTTGATGGACACTAAATGTGCCCCTTTATTAGCTAACCTGTTTTTATATTCCATTGAAACAGAATTTATTCAAGAACTTCTACATGAAAAGAAGAAGTCTCTTGCTGTGGCCTTCAAGTCCACATTTAGATATATCAACAATGTTTTATCAATTAACAATAGTTAGCACTATCCCCACCCAAACCTCCTAGAGTGATACTTTGTCTTTAAAGGATACAGTCGTGAGTGTACCCTAACCAAAAGTCCCTAGGTTGTCACCCCCCAGGGAAAGACCCCCACCCAGATCCCAACTAAGCATCCCGCCTAGTGGCATCACCTGCAAGCTGCTTCTGCTACCCAGAATTCAGTGATTTTCCTCACCATGACCTATTTACAGCAGCTAAATTCGAACCTTACTTCAATGAACCCACATGCTATTTAAACAATAAACCTAGACAAAAATCACCTATAAATTCAGCAAATTGTGTTACGTTTTCCCTAGACCGACAGCCATATATCACAAATGTTAGGCGGAGACGCATGTCAAGTTACCTTGTACAGTTACCCATATGTGTAAAACACGAAACGAGAAATGAACTAATTATAAAGTTGCATTTAAAAATCCTTCAGCAAACCTCAGATTAGTCTGTCGCCTTCATCAAACTTCTGCTGTACAAGGTAACTTTTCATGCGTCTGCCTAACATTTGTGATATGGCTGTCGGTCTAGGGAAAACATAACACTTTGAAAAGGATAATAAACAAGCATGTGACATACGATAAAAATATGTAATTAACATTTAGGATAACAGTAGTTCTTTCTCTCACAGAATGGACAGTTTTTGGCCTTTCTCCTTTTCTGAGCTGTGTAGTGAAGTGATTAACGTTAGTGTCTGAGAAAGAAAACTTTCTTGCACTATTGGGTGTTCAAATCCCAGCTGGGGCAGTAAAAAAAAGATTTCTTTTACTGAAATCCAATATGGACCATGTGTCCCCTAGGCACCAACACCAGTCCTAAAAGACCAAACTTTATCCTACAGGGGACACCAATAATGTGATTCTCATGGCTGACAAAACAATTAGCAAGGCCATCATTAAAAATATCTTCGTTTCCCCTAACCCGACCCTAAAATCTCAAGTTGGGTAGGTAGGTAGGTAATTTTTTTTTTTCTGCACAGAAGTTTTGAAAATACATATTGAAAAATTGAATAATATCTTTGTGAATAAGAAAGAACCAAAAAAAAAAGATTTTAAACCGAATTTCATAATAATACAAATGAAGCAACATGTATGGTACATTAAATCACAAATATTATTCAATTGAACTTGTGAAATATCTCAGGCCAGCGTAAATTTATTGAAATCGAATATTTACAACAAGACAAGATTCGCAAATACTCAATCATCGGACATCCGAGTATATTTTTCAAACTTCTATCATATTTGAGTTCTTAACACAGACAAAATGTCAAGGGCCTCGCATGGCGCAGTGATTCCAGTGTTTCGTTTTGGAGTCACCACATAATTCAGGAGCTTATTCACAGGTCCCGACGTGGGACGTGGAGACTGGTCAATCAAATGAGACCGTAAAAAACATAGGTCCAGTGTCGCAGTATACATTTAGATGTTGGCACGAAAAAGATCCCTTACTGATGCTTAATGATCAATGGTCGTAAGTACCGAGTAAAAGTCTAAATTAGGAGCCCTCCACCAGGCAGGTGTTCAAATGTTGTCGCCTCATCAGTTTTTAAAGGTATATTAAAGGAAAGAAACAACCTCTTTTCAAGGGCCTAACTAAAGAAAATTATACACTGTACGTCTTAGGAAACCATACCATAAGTCAATTTTAAAGATTTTAACACTATTTGGAAAGAATGTACATGTATTTATAAACAATATTTAATCTACCCAAACCATATCTAAAATGATTATTTAAAAGTTTCATATGTCTAATGTTATAGTCATGAAGTTTACCCCAGAAATAAAAGGAATGAAGAAACGACATCTGAATTACATTTATCAAAATGAAATAATTAAACAAAAAAATATTTATAACTCCCATGGTCCTATATAGTAAAAATAGGACCATACATGAATTGTTTATTAGATTCAAACAAATGAAATGCAGTGAAATTTATTGATATGCATACACAAGGTGGACCCCTCATCTGCTCATGAAGAAGGCTTTGCCATGCTTACTACTTAATTTTAGAACACACATTGGTAAATACCATCTTAACACTCCTTAGTCATGGTATATTTAAATCACGAAATGTTTAAAGAGTGTAGGATTCTTATAAGTTTGAGATATATAATAAGATTGATACATCGCCGTTGTTTTATAACATGAACTAACCCTCTGTGACCACATATTGTGGGCGCCAAATGAGAGTTAAACAAAAGCCGCTGTTCTGATAAAAACGGATTTTGATGAAATTGTATTTTATAAAGTTAATAAGCAATAAAAAAGATAGTTGAATAATCTTATTAAAAAAACTTTTCAGTCGGCACGATTTAAGTGGGTCGGTCGCGTTAGGGGAAACAAAGGTATTTTTTATTTTGGCCCAATCAATTTACAGAACAATCGTATCAACAGAATGTGGGTATACACTGTACGACTTAAATGCAAGATCAACCCTCCAAACCACTACAATACCGTTTTGTGCAGTATTTAATTATGACATCAGACACATCACTTAAGTGACATCATATTTATTTTTTCTTCTCAGAAAATTACTGAAACATGTATTGATAGAGAAACCTCTGATTTGTAGCTTTGATCAAATCATATTGAACAGAGGTAATTAACTTTTGTTAAAGTGTAAGAGAAAAAGTTGAAATTCATTATGTAATAGCATAATATATTAAACAACTGTAATCGATATCTCCTTATGTGAAAAAAAAAGTTTTAGGGGATGAATTTTCTCTACTTGTTGTGTGCTTTGTTAATCTTGATATGTAAATGTTATTTTCACAAAGATTGGATAAAGAAGGTCACATATGTATATAGATTTTGTCCATTGCATTTCAAATGAATGACTAATAATTCTTGTATAAAATACTGTAGAACTTATTTACTGATGAGGAGTTGCTGTGTTCAAGTGCTCTTAATCTGATTATTGCTGGAAAAACACCTGTACTTGCTGCCCCAGTTGTCCAGTTTCCAGCTTCACATGAACCCCATAGTTTTGTTTCCTTGGCTTTGACTATCACCACAGAATTCACAGTGGCATTCATTGGGAGCTCTACAGGGCAAATCCGAAAGGTAACACATTAATTACAGGGCAAATCATGCAGGTAATGTTACCATGATCATAAGGCAACTCAGAAAGGTGTTATTATTATCACAGGGCAAATCAGAAGGAAACATTGTAATGTAATCATTCATAGGGCAAATTACAAAGGTAATGCATTTATCACAGGGCAGCTCAGAAATTGAAAGGTAATGTAATTATCACACCCAAAATCAGAAAGATAATAAAATCATCACAGGGCATATCAAAAAACTAATTTTGAAGGAAGGGTATCTCAGAGGGGTATAAAATCGTAAGAAAATGAGTAAAACCATCACAGTTTACACCCTTCTTTTAACTTGTCCCTTGTACTTTTCAATGCATGTTTTTTCTGTCACTCCTCTGACTCCAGTTAACTTGACATTTTCATGGTTATAAAATACTTATATCAGCATGTATGTTACAGAATCTGTTCCCAATAGACTTGATGCTTTGTTTACTCATACCAATTTCTAAGTACTCGTTAAAAAGACTGATGATGAATTTGTTCCTTAGGTTTTCCTGGAGACAGACAGCAAGGGAGAGTTGTATGATTCGGCCATTACTGTGGACGAGGGTCATGCCATCAGCCAGGATATGGTGTTTGACAATTCCCAGATGTATCTGTACGCCATGAGTGACAGGAAGGTAAGATCAAGCACCTGACTGACAGGGTACTGACTCTCTCAACAAAATGTCTGCAGTTTATCATCAAGATTTTTTTTAGTAATCTGGTAACTGCAGTAGCACATATTTTTGATCTGAATTCAAAGATAAAATCTAAGATAAACAGCCTCCACCCTGAATGGCACAATAGATCAAGATGTAAAAATACTGAAATGTTCTCAGTTTGTTATGAGGTTTATCACGGAGAGCATTATTCATTGAACCTTGACTTTTCTTATAGTTATGGGTAAAGTGAGGTATTAAATGTTCATTTGGGCTTAATCCAAGTCAATGTGGAATTTTCTTCATGTAAACAAATAAACAAGTAGGGGCATTAGAATTGTTATGAAAACATCTGTCATTGTGCGGTACTTGAGAAATAGCATGAAAAAAGAAAACGCTCTGCATTGTGGAGTGTTAGCAGGGAAGATTGAAATGTTTTGTCAGATGAGAAACTGAAATTTTTTGCAGTTTAAAATGCTTTTCTCTGACAGGCAGCCAGAGAAATAAAGCAGTTTTTATAACATCAGAGTAGAGGCTCTGAGAAACTCTATGTTTTTGTGTGTTTTGGGTATGCTAAAGCTATTTGGTGCACACTTTTGTTTTAATGAGCTCATCTAAGCACTCAAAAGTTTCCAGTTTGAAAGCAGTTCTATAAACATGCATGTAGTTATATTGAAGATTAGGATCAAATGCAGAAGTGGCATCTTCCGAAGTTTTTTTTAAATAGGGTGATTCATTCCTAAGAGTCTAAAGCTGTTGCAGAAATATGCACAGGAGTTGAGAAACTTGATGCTGTGTTCATACATATTTGTTTTATAATGTACTTTTAGGATAAGAGTCAAGGAAAATGAATGATTTGGCAACTGATTTTTAGCTCTACTGGTCAGAGACCAGAAGAGCTTATGCGATAGTAAGGTGTTCGTCGTCCGTCCGTCTGTCTGTCTGTCTGTCCGTCTGTCTGTAAACAAAACGCTACTCCTCCTACAGTTTTGGTCTGATTTCAATATAACTTGGCACACAAGTAGACTACACTAAGATACATAATTTAGTGCATCGGTTTTTGATTTCGAGGAACGATGTTGCCATGGTGACTAAAAATAGAAATTACTGTGAAATTCCTTTAAAACGCTACTCCTCCTACAGTTTTGGTCTGATTTCAATATAACTTGGCACACAAGTAGACTACACTAAGATACATAATTTAGTGCATCGGTTTTTGATTACAATGAACAGTGTTGCCATGGTTACTAAAAATAGAAATTTCTGTAAAATTTCTTTAAAATGCTACTCCTCCTACAGTTTTGGTCTGATTTCAATATAACTTGGCACACAAGTAGACTACACTAAGATACATAATTTAGTGCATCGGTTTTTGATTTCGATGAATGATGTTGCCATGGTTACTAAAAATAGAAATTACTGTGAAATTTGTTTAGAAATGCTACTCCTCCTACAGTTTTGGTCTGATTTAAATATAACTTGGCACACAAATACACTACACTAAGGTACATAATTTAGTGCATTGGTTTTTGATTTTGATGATTGGTTTTGCCATGGTAACTAAAAATAGAAATTTATGTAAAATTCCTTCAAAACATTACTCCTGCTACAGTTTTGGTCTGATTTCAATCTAATTTGGCACACAATTAGACTACACTACAATACATAATAGTGTGTATCGGTTTTTGATTTCAGTGAATGGTGTTGCCATGGTTACTTTAAATAGAAATTTCTGTGAAATACTTTCAAATTGCTACTCCTCCTACAGTTTTTGTTTGATTTCAGTATAACTTGGCACACAAGTAGATTACATTAAGATACATAATTCTATTTATTGCTGCATGTTGCAAAGTTTCAAATCCGAGTGCTACTTTTCCTTTACATACAGACCAGTAGAGCTACAGTCTCATCAGAGACTTCTGGTTAAAAAAATATATGCTGTTTAGAAGCAAAAAATATTTCAAGAGTATCATAGTTTTCAGTAATTATTATTCAAATTCAAACTTTTATTTTTGTTGTAAAAAAGCTAATCTCATGTGTCCACTTCATACCAGAGAGTGATTGTGTCGGTTTTTCTTCTTCATCAAAGTATTATACTGACCATGACCAGAGAACTCTTACATCAAGACTTCAAACTTGGAACATAGAAAGATGAGATTAAGAGATTTTGACCCACTTTTCAAATCAATGTCAATGTTCGATTCTTCACCCAAACATTTTTGACAATTTAAAAGTTTATGAAAAAGTTATTTTGAGCAGTATGCAAGGGATGACACCAATAAAGATTATATAAAAACAGAACTTTGAAAGGGATACTTGTTTGTATTTTTAAAATAAACAGTATCCATAGTTTTCCCTTAAGAGGTTTCTTTATATATACCACAGGAATCTGAAGTTATTATCATAAAAAAAATACTGTAAAAAAAATTTTCCACCCTCAACTAAAAAGTCTTTATAGTTGATGGTGAACTATTTTTTTCCAGTTCCTTTTTTTTAAATAAAAAACTTCAAACTCCTGTGAAGATCTGCACCACAGATTACATCCCCTCCCTGAGCTATCTTTGGAATTATATCTCTTCAACATGATTAACCAAAACTGATCACTTATTTTCAGGTGGCCAAGATTCCTGTACAGAACTGTTCCCAGTACACCACGTGTAATGAGTGTCTGTCAAGCAGGGATCCCTACTGTGGATGGTGCACCCTGAGTCACAGGTCTGTGTCACTTTTATGGACATGTCGGGGTTTTTTCAGGTGACCTAACTCATTCATGTCACCAGTTGCTATCTGTTTTTGTTCATCTTCGAGCGTTAACATTTGAATATTTTCAGCTTTTTGTTTGGAAACGAAAAACCAATTTAAACCAATTTTGGCATAAAGCTTCTATGGGTAAAGGGGAACAAAATTCTTGAATATAATTGTTCTTGCTCCCCCCCCCCCCCCCCCACTTGGCCTGAAGAGTTCGACTAAGACCATCAAAATTAATGCTATCTTTAAAAGTCTTTTACTTCTGGACATCAAACAGTCAAACTGTTGGCATGATGTTAATAAGCATTGAGCACTACCAAAATTAAGAAATTCATGACCCCTGGGTCAGGGGTTCTGGAGTTCAGGTGAGGCTTTATTGATTATACAGTGAAAATGCTTACATTCTTTAAAAAGCTTCTTCTCTTCCCATGTATACTTAGAAAACAAACTAAGTGAATGTAATTGTAAGCAAGGGTGCCTCTTCCAAACTTGTGAAATCATGCCCCCTGTTTCGGGGTTCTGGTGTTAGGGTGTGTCTCTATGAATCATGTAATAAAAATGCCTTTTTTTTTTGAAAATCTTCTCTGCTCCTGAGTATAAGGCAAGCAAATGAAGTGCATTGTTATGATAAGCAGGGGTGCTACTTCCAAAATTGTGAATTTCATGTCCCCTGAATCAGGGTTTCTGGTGTTAGGGTTGGGCTCTGTTGATCATAAAGTGAAAGTGCGTAAATTCTTTAAAAATCTTCTTCTCCCTCCCCTGGGTATTTAATAGATAAACTTTTTGTATGGTTATGATGAGTAAGATTGATTCTTTCAAAATTGTGTATTTCATTCCCCCAGCATCAGGGATTCTTGTG
This sequence comes from Saccostrea echinata, assembly GCF_033153115.1. NCBI lineage: Eukaryota > Metazoa > Mollusca > Bivalvia > Ostreida > Ostreidae > Saccostrea > Saccostrea echinata. The sequence goes on from NW_026889778.1 coordinate 29,024,412, forward strand.
TTAGGGTGTGGCTTTGTTGATCATAAATCAAAAATGCATAAATTATTTAGAAATCTTCTTCTCTACCCTTGGGTATTTAATAGACAAACTAATTGTGTGGTTAATATGATGAGCAAGGGTGCTTCTTCCAAAATTGTGAATTATGGCCCCTGAATCAAGGGGTTTCTGGTGTTAGGGTGGGGCTCTATTGGTCATATAGCAAAAATACATAAATTCTCTTAAAATCTTCTTCTCTGCCCTGGGTTTTTAATAGACAAACTAATTGCAAGGATGCCTCTTCAGAAATCGTGAAATTCATGGCCCCAGGGTTAGAGGTTCTGATGGTAGGGTTGGGGGCTCTATTATATAGTGAAATGCATTATTTCTTTGAAATCAAAATGCACTTATGTTTTGAAAATCTTTTCTACTCCATCTCAGAGGCAAAGTATAAAGTTTTAATGAGCAAGGGTGTTTTCATCAGATCTTTGAAATTCAGGACTCCTTGTTCAAGTGTTCTTGTGCTGGGCAGGGCTTTATTGATTTTGTAGGGAATTTTGTACTCTACTGATTGAAGTTATTCCCCTTTGCTTATTCACCTATGATAATTATTCACTGTTATTAATGTTATTGACAGGTGAATTGAATAAAAGAATTGTACAAGAATTTATTTTTAATATATAACAAGTACATTCATGGTTTTCAATGGTCAGGTAGACTTGAAAGTAATAGGTAAATAAAAATGTGATCAGAATATCTTATCTTTATACTTTAAATGATCATCAAAGACCAAGAGAGGCAAATGTATTGCTCATGGAATATCATTACATTCAAGTCTGTATGGTGATTGTGACAAATGGGAGTGTATTAGTACTGGCAAATGCAAGCAAGTAAATTGATCTAACTTATGATTTATTACTGAGTAACTATTTTGTTCATCCCTGATCACCCTATTGTCTTGCTTTTGGGCAATATATCTTCATCTGCCAGTTTTTGTTTTATTTTATAACCTCTATGGATCCTTTACAGTAATATAATATCCTCAGGTGACTGTTGTGGAGCTGCAGTCTCATCTAGGACTGGTTCATTGAAATAGTGTGACATTTTCACATTTACTTACTTTCATGTCCTTGTATTTGGTTGAACAAAGCTGATCTTGGTGACAATTGTCTCCATTGCAGTTCTTTCATTACTTAATTTGTTTATTGCATATAAGGGCTATTGAATTTATCTGTTTATTTTTGAATTGCAGATGCTCACTGAAAAATGAGTGCTACAATCCTACACCTACTCGCTGGGTTAATGGTCCAAATCCCAGTGACAGCTGTATAGCGATCCTGAATGTCTCCCCACCAATGGCCCACGTCTCACAGAATATCACAGTAAGAGTTGAATCACCACAAATATTATAATCTCTTAAATACTAGTATGTAGAAGATAGTCCACGCTGCACTTCACTAATCAAAAAACAACAACAACAGTGAATGCATTGTAGTGCATTGTAAGAGGACGCTAGGATTTATTTCTCATAACAAACAGAGCAGTACTATTATAGTTAAATGTAAACCCTCGCTGGCCAGGAAAAACATAGTAGATAAAAAATCACAATTTTGTATTGTGTGTAAAAAACTATGGAAACCTGCAGCAATTATTAGGTAACCAAAATGAATGGCAGACTCATTCTTACAAACCTATGTATAATATGTAAATTTTTTTTTTTTTAATTTCCAAAATACTAAAATGAGACTTGCTCAGGTAGAGCGTGCACTAGAAAATGAACTCTAACATTACAAGAAACTATTCAAACACGTCATTTCCAAAATCTAATTTCATTGGCTGTTACCCAGTATACAAATGTTACTATATACATGAAATGAGACTTCCATTTCAGTACACACAATTTGTTTACATGTCGTTAGGACAACTATTTCTCGGTATACTATCATAACGCGAGAAATTATAATTAAAGGTGGTCAGGGGGCAGGATTACATGTAATTACTCTATCTACCTTTAAAAAACATGTAAATAATAAAGAAATCCAGTCCCTACCATCACATTATCAAATAAAATGATTTCAATCCCCCACCATGCACTACAATCAAAATAACCACCCACCCTACCTTACCCATGCACACATGCATCTCCACTGTAAATATTCTGTTCATAATTATTTGTAGTGATCATCAACAACAAAGAAAACCTAACCATTTATAAAACAATGGCAGCACATTCTGACCACAAGTTTTGAAATCTGCAAAACACTCATTTTAAGATCATATTACTTTTTGTTTTTATAGCTGTATTTAACAGTCCATAAGAACCTACCTAGAGATGTCAATACAACGTACAACTGTGTGTTTAGCTTTCCTAGTGGGGATCAGAAAATCTCCCCAGCCGACCTTAAGAGTTATGGGATTGAGTGTCAGAATCCTAATGTTGATGACCTTAGCTTGACCTTCAGCAGTACTCTGGGTAAAGGTTGAAATTAAAATGCATCACAGCCACATTATCGTATGATATATGTATTGTTTTGCAAGATGTCAGCATTATCCTAAAGGCTTCATATTTTACAAAACTTCAGCAAATTATAAAATCTTTACTTATATATATATATATATATATATATATATATATATATATATATATATATGAATAAAAAAATGATGTTTCATTTATCAGTTTGAAAAATCATGCACACTCTTATGTGTGCGTGTTTTCTGTACATGAATGTTTAAGGAGTTTTGAACCATGTTTCCCAATGATTTCTTAATGCTCTTATTGAATTGATTTTTGTTTTGTGTAGGACACATTAATATAAGTCTGGGTATTCAGTGTGTGCAGACAGGACAGGTTATTGTGTCAACACCTTATCTTCTCTACAAGTGTAGCAGCTTCTCCAGGTGAAATAGGGACCTTTAATTATACTATTGTTGAATTAGATTCTTCTAATTAAGTATATTATGGAATCTGGGTAGGGCCTTGTAGTTCAGTATTGCATCATCGCACCATTGAGGTTTTGGTTGATAGTGCGATGACACGATAATCCAATGATGATGGTGTGATGACGTTGAAGCGATAGTGAAATGACAATGATGCAGTGGCGCAACAATGCGATGATGAGGGTACAATAAGGATGAAACAATGTTCACTATAGCTCCGTTGTGTTATCCCACCATCGTCATCACATTGTCGCACCATCTCTTCATCATAATTGTGCTACTGCACTGTCGCTTCATCATCATCGCACCCTCACTTCATTATCATTGTGCCATCGGATTATTGTGCCATCATCCTTATTTGATGCTGGATGGTGTGATAGTGAACTATGTGGGCCTAGCCAGATTCCACAGTATTCAGTGTACTTATGCTGCCTTGAATATACAATTTATTTTTTATGCCCCGCCATGAATATGGCCGGGGCATATAGTGTTTGTCATGTCCGTCTTCCATCCTTCCGTCTGTCCTTCCGTCACACTTTGCATTTAGCTCTGTTCAAAGCTCAGTTTCAAAGAAACTATCCAAGATATTTTTATCAAACTTCATATGCTGATAGATATTGATGAGAGCTATGCAACTGCATCAACATTTTTTTACCTTGACCTTTCCTTTGACCTTGACCTCACTTTTCTTAAATTAGTGTTTAGCTCAGTTTTAAAGATACCATTCAAGATAGTGTAATCAAACTTCATATGCTGATACATACTGATGAGAGCTATTCAACTGCATCAACATTTTTTGACTTGACCTTTCTTTTGACCTTGACCTCACTTTTCTTAAATTAGTGTTTAGCTCAGTTTTAAAGATACCATTCAAGATAGTGTAATCAAACTTCATATGTTGATACATACTGATGTAAGTTATTCAACTGCATCAACATTTTTTGACCTTGACCTTTCTTTTGACCTTGACCTCACTTTTCTTAAATTAGTGTTTAGCTCAGTTTTAATGAAACTATTCAAGATATTTTTAACAAACTTCATATGCTGATACATACTGATGAGAGCTATTCAACTGCATCAATATTTTTTGACTTTGACCTTTCCTTTGACCTTGACCTCACTTTTCTTTAATTATTGTTTAGCTTAGTTTTAAAACCATTCATAATATTTTTATCAAACTTCATATGCTAATACATACCGATGTAACCTTTCAACTGCATAAACAATTTTTTTTTTACCTTGACCTTTCATTTTTTTTTTTCTTGACCTCACTTTTCTTAAATTTGTGTCAAACTTCATATGCTGATACATACTAATGTAAGCTATTCAACTGCATCAATATTTTTTCACCTTGACCTTTCCTTTTACCTTGACCTCACTTTTCTCAATTTGTGTTAAAATGTTGCATTACTAATATACCCTCAGAGGGGCATTCATGTCCTATGAACATATTTCTAGTTTTCTCAATTTTTCAGTTGTTCGAGGTGTGTGGACAATGTTTACTGGTGTGACTGGTGTATCAGAGGAAACAAGTGTCTGTACAACACTGATCTGTGTTCTGGGGAGAAAGTCAGTAGTCGAAATGTATGTATGATATGTTGTCTCTAAAATAATATTTTAAGGTGCATTGGAAACAAGAAAATATATTGAAATGGCCCAGAAATATTTGGATTTGCAACCATTTTAAAAATTATATGTTTGTGTCCCTAATATTGGCTATGGCACTCTTTTTATGAACTTTTTAGTCTATTTACATTTGTACCCTATAATTTTAGCCCTGATATACAATTAAAGAATTAAATGAGATAGAGAGTTCAGTGCTTAAATAAGGCCATTTCTTTAGTTTTGGACAGGCTCATGCCAGAGGAAAAATGAGAATTTGCTACTATGAGAGTATCTTCTAATGGGCATAATCCATTGTGTTTAACAATAAAGTTGAGCTGTTTATATTTAAAAAAAAATCTGTTTTAGAATTATACAATGTATGACACCATTTTCAGGATACTTATGTACAAAACGACACAGAATATATTGTAAGTTACGTTGCTATATATAGTATATAGATCTGCCTTTATCAGACTAACGGCCTGCATCTGTTTCTATAATTAGCCATCGTCTTATTTTCCACTTCATGTAATTATTCACCATTGAGAACGCAAGCATCACTGATAAAATAAAACATGTAAGCTCCCACAGGTTATGCATAATAATTATGAATTCCTCAGAATATCTTTGTTATCAACTATACAGAGGATGTTTTACGTAGCTATCAATCTTCTTTTTGCAATAGAGCCTTTTGTTTTGTCTGCATTTCTACATGTGACAGTTCACTTCCATTTGACCATGCATTTTATTTCTTGGCAGCTAGATGCTGAAGTTTCAACAGAATGAATTTTTTTTTCTTATTAATTTCTCTTTAAGTTACCATAATATGTAGAATGTGACATGTTTTAAATGACATTATGTGCTCCTTATTAATAACTGAACTAGAATTTTTTCTCTGCCATGCTTATTGTTGCTCAGTACTAGGAGGGACCAGCAAGACATGCATACTACATGATGCAAAGAATTTTAGCAGATACTGGCTTAAGTTATTTTTAATAGTCTTCTTTGCCGAGTTACCTGTAAATTGCTTCTGATGTCTATAATTATTGATTTGAGACATTATATCTTTGCAATTAAAACATTATGTTAGCTGTTGGGTGAAATTTCAAAGATTTTCCATATAAAGCAGAGTCCAAACCTTGATTTAAGCTGATTTTTTTTTTTTTTTTTTTTTTTTTTTTTTTTGTACATTGAGTTCAAAATTTTCAATAAGAATTGCATGCAGGTTATTTTGGTAGCTAGGTCCTAGGTTTGAGTTTCCTGCCATCTTTAGAAATCTTTTGAACAGTTTGTTTCTTCCATTAGTGGAGATTGGCTACCACTGGCTCAGCTTTCTTCATTGTGAAAATAGTAATTGTAACTTACTTCAGGTAAAGCTTAGTTACTACAAAGAGCACCAGCTATGACTTATTCACTCACTACATGTATCTTAAAAGTATCAATTTGCTTTCAAACTGGAAATACTGATTTCATGTGTTTGACTTCTTTCTTTCTTAACTATGAACTTAAATGTACTATGGCATTTTATGATATACATGTTTTGCAATACACTCTATTTGATACACATTTGATGATATATCTGATTACTTCTCTATGATATACAATCATTATGATACACCTCATTACTTCTTTTTTATATACATGAACATGATACATGTAATTACTTTTCTGTGATATACATGTATAATGATACACCTGATTACTTCTCTGTGATATACATGTATCATGGTACACCTCATTACTTTTCTCTATGATGTACATGTATGACGATACATTTGATTATATCTCATGTATGATACACAATGAAATATTGGAGATGACGAACAGTATCCAAGCTCAAAAGTCCATTTAAACAACACAAATCAGAGGTAGAGCAAATACAGACCTCTAAAACATCAGAGGTTGGATCAGGTGCCATGGAGGAGTGAGCATCCCCTGCCGACCAGTCCCACCTGCCATGTGCTCCTTGTCATGATTGGGAAATAACAGAAAAATTCATAGACAATATAGTGTATAAATAATGGTCTAATAATTAGTATGAAAAATGTCAATCAGCATTTGACTTAATGATAGATTGTATTTTCTGACAAGGTCATTATATACAAGTATCTTGGTATGCTTCATTACTTCTATATTATATACAAGTATCATGATACACCTGATTACTTCTCTATGATATACATGTATGATGATACATTTGATTATATCTCTGTATGATGATACACTTAATTACATCTCAATCTGTATATTTGCTATCACATGTATGCTAACATTGTATGACTATCAATATAAAAATTGTAATTCACCCATTTTTAAGACCCTGCAATCGTTCTGTTATGACTGTAGATCTTAACTTGGTATTAATTATATGTTTTAATGCTAGAATTTTTGAAAGTCATATTTTACTTTCACACTGAACACAAAAGTTACTGATAACAAAAACAGGTGTTACAGCCATCAGCTAATTACATTTCAACAAAATAAAGGCCACAAAAATTTTTATTATAAATGTTATACAGATGGCAGGTTCCTTTTTCACTATTTTAAAGTATACTGTTTTTATAGTTCTCTTACAGGAGGTACCAGTCCATTCAGGACTGTTCTAGTTTGATATTTATATAAACCAAGATTTTTATAGTTTTAATTCAAAAGTTTGGACATTTAATCAATGTTTAAATTATATTCTGATATATGCTTTGTTAATGTCTTGCAGGGTAATGAAGGCAAAAGAGGGAAGCAGTTTTGCCCGATGGTGGATAAAACTCAGACAGGCCTTCTGTTTATACCACAGGATCAGTCCAAAACAATCATTATCCAAGGAAGGAATTTCCCTGAACCAGTATGTGCTTAGATCATTTATTTACAAGAAATGGAAGTAAATAGTGTGCTTGAGTATTTCAACATTGATACTTAGCAAAACTACTATACATGATGCAATCATCATCACACACTATAAATCTTTCAGATATATTAGATAAATCCCTTTTAAGTATTCAAACTGTGTAACAATTTTCATCACTTGGAGATGCTAATGCATAGTTGCCAACTCACCCGATTTCGTTGGGTTACACCCGATTTTTCTACCCTTAACCCGATTATTTTTTATGACCCGGTGGGTCATGCTTTTCACCCGATTTTTGCCAAACAACCCGAAAATCTCCCGATTTCCGGATTTGGTTCGTAAATTAGGTTGCACTTTTAACTTCCAGTAAAACCCAAGCTGGTATACGTAAACAATGCCGATGGCTATGTTCAGTAGGCCGTGTACCAGTAAATTATCAGTGCAGGCGTAAACAATTACCTGAGAGTTGTTTTGACAAAACAGAGTTTGAAGTCAATTTAAAATGGCTTCTGATAGAAAGAGATCGTTATCAGGGCCAGCAGGAACAAATTGAACCAAGAAAATGAGAAACGATATTTATGTACATATCAAGGAATCTTGGAAAACAACTTTCATTAGTTGAAATAAAGTGTTCGAAGATAGTGTAGGCATAACTGTACATTTAATAGCACTTGTTAATTAAATTAATTCGGGTTAGGAAAAAATAACTTCAAAAACCAAAGTGAGAATACTTTCAAATTTAGCACAAACTTTCCATGTACTTCAAATCAGCAATGCAGATTCTGAAAAGACTTTCCTTTAAAAAAAATTGCACACTTAATTCAGGTCAATACTGAATAATGAAACCTTCAAAGCTCTTTTAACATGTAAATTTAATCAATATATATTAAATATTTTATCATTGTAATTAAAGCCTTTAATAAAATAATTTCAATACACAAATACTTATATATACATATATATTAATTTGATCATGGTACTAAATGTGTCGTGAATGTCGTTATGCGCTATGACCAGATTTTTTACTTTCCAAATCTGGTCATGACCAGATTTTTACATGTTGGAGGTTGGCAAGTATGCTAATGGCTTTTGACCCATTGACTTACACCTGACACTAATACCCAAGTCACATTTAAGCCGATGGTTGGGCAACCAGATTTTTTTCATCTCACCAGCTGAAAAAAAAAATGACACTTGTATCGAGCTATGCAGAGGATTTTCTAGGAAATTCCTAGGAACACTGATAACTTTAAAAGTTTAAATATTGTTGGCCAACTGAATACCTTAATGTTGACCGACTTGACAAACTGTCTGCTGATGGTCGGATGATGATACAGGGTTCATCAATGGACTTTTCAATGACTGCTTCAATTGAAATTTCCCACTGATGCAAAAAATAATTTAAATAGCCTGACGGCCACAATATTGATGAGCCGATGAAAAAAGAGGTCAAAATCCAGCAAACACAATGGCTGATAAACTCCTAACTGGTGCCGGAAGAATCCCATTTTTGCCCTTACCATCGGCTGTTGGTTGTTTTTGGAAATGACAGGGGTTTTATAGTGGCAGGTATTCATGAACAATACTTCTTTATTGCATTCAGCATCAATTCATTTAAGATGATTTTTTTTGATAGGATGAATACAGTGGAAAGATCTACCTACCATTGTCTCAAACCCTAGATGTGCCTGGAAGAAGGAAATCGGCCACAGAGTTAACCTTTGATATCCAAAAGGTTTCTACAGCCAGTATTTTATTTAAGATAAAGACTATTTAAAAGCTTTGATTTTGATTCAATAGTAAAGGATGTTGAGAAAAATGTTGTACATCAAATATATTAAATCATTGACTGTGACAAACTGATGATAATGGACTGGGGGGGGGGGGGGGGGAGTTTAAGTAAAATCCAAATAATTCAACCACAGATTTTGTCTTTTCAGCATACTTTAAGTGTTATAGAAAATGTATACACATGTATATTTTTTTCACAGATAATTATGTAGTTTTTATACTTTACTGCAATTTAATTTTTTTTAGATTAATGTAGCTATACCAAGTGGAAAGTTTGATGCACAGATGAGTGTTTTGTGGACCAATCAGAAATTTGTCATTGAAAATGATGGACTAGAAGGTAAGTTTAAGAGAGTGTGCCATCAGTAACCCTGTTTCCTGATGTGTAAGAGAGTGTGCCATCAGTAACCCTGTTTCCTGATGTACATTAAGGTGCATTATAATGAAGAAGAAAATCAAAGCCAAAAAGGGGGCTTAACAGCTGATCAAGAATCTAATAAATGTACAAATGTATACACTGTAAACAAACTTAATTTGCATGGCTAATTTGGGTTTTGTTTAGTTGACCTTGGAGTGTTTTAATATACCTGTACTTGTAAGCCTTTTCCTTCGTTTCAGTGACTCTGTACAGCTGTAGGGGGCAGGCTAAAGGTGATTGTAGCTTCTGTAAGAATCTGGAAGATACTCATCCAGCCATGAATTGTAAATGGTGTGGAGGACAGTGTATCTACAGCCAGCAGAGCTGTCCTCAATCCATGTGTCCAGGACCCAATGTCACCAGTGTAAGTATGGCAACATGTAGTGTATTATTAACCTAATATCACCAGTGTAAGTGTGGCAACATATAGTGTATTATTAACCTTATATCACTAGTGTAAGTGTGGCAACATGTAGTGTATTATTAACCTAATGTCACCAGTGTCAGTTTGGCAACATGTAGTGTATTATTAACCTTATATCACTAGTGTAAGTGTGCCAACATGTAGTGTATTATTAACCTTATGTCACAGGTGTCAGTGTGGCAATATGTAGTATATTTTAACTTAAAGTTACTAGTGTATGTGTGGCAACATGCAGTGTATTATTAACCTTATGTCACTAGTGTAAGTGTGGCAACATGTAGTGTATTATTAACCTTATGTCACAAGTGTCAGTGTGGCAATATGTAGTGTATTTTAACTTAAAGTTACTAGTGTATGTGTGGCAACATGCAGTGTATTATTAACCTTATGTCACCAGTGTAAGTGTGGCAACATGTTATGTCTAATTAAGGTCTACCATATTATTCTAGTTATGTCCTGTTGGATATTATTCTGATTGATCATATTGTTTGTGAAATAGTTCACAATGGGTTGTCATAGGTACTCACCTTTGTAGCAATGTTTAGACAAAATAATCAAATGGCATTATAAATACTTTTATGAGTAAAAAGTGAGGTAAACATTAACCTTGACCTTTTGTCTTTCAATCATTTTTTTGTATCCCTTGTTACCTTCCACCTTCTGTAACAAAGTTGAGACTAAGGGTCTAAATAATATTCCATATCTCCCACCCTTTTTCCCCAATGGTAAAGGGTATTTAGGAATCTAATGGAAGTCCTTGTTCTTGATTTAGCAGGAAGCATTACTCTAGTTTTAATTTATGCAAAATTTTTACAATAAATACATGTAGATGAAATTATCTTACATGTACTGTGTACGGGAATTTTTTGCCTCATGTTTATTTTCGTAACATGGGGCAAATTTAAGAAAGACAGCATGAACTCTATCAAAACTGTGTCTGGTTGAATTTAAAATGCAGAATTGTTTGGAAGTGTAAAGGGGCAAATAACCCTGTGTACAGAATAAGTGATAAATTCATGTATGTTTATCTATTATGATAGTTTATTCATGAACATCTAGATACAGATGAAAATTTTCATAAAACCTTTTAAGCATTGAGAAGTTTAGAAATTTACTTTTAATTTCATTAGCTCTACTGGTCAGAGACCAGAAGAGCTTATGCGATAGTAAGGTGTCCGGCGTCCGTCCGTCTGTCTGTCTGTCTGTCCGTCTGTCTGTAAACAATTTTTCAAAATGCTACTCCTCCTACAGTTTTGGTCTGATTTCAATCTAACTTGGCACACAAGTAGACTATGCTAAGATACATAATTTAGTGCATTGGTTTTTGATTTCGATGAACGGTGTTGCCATGGTTACTAAAAATAGAAATTTCTGCAAAATTCCTTTAAAATGCTACTCCTCCTACAGTTTTGATCTGATTTCAATATAACTTGTCACACAAGTAGACTACACTAAGATACATAATTTAGTGCATCGGTTTTTGATTTGGATGAGCGGTGTTGCCATGGTTACTAAAAATAGAAATTTCTGTGAAATTCCTTTAAAACGCTACTCCTCCTACAGTTTTGGTCTGATTTCAATATAACTTGGCACACAAGTAGATTACACTAAGATACATAATTTAGTGCATCGGTTTTTGATTTGGATGAGCGGTGTTGCCATGGTTACTAAAAATAGAAATTTCTGTGAAATTCCTTTAAAACGCTACTCCTCCTACAGTTTTGGTCTGATTTCAGTACAACTTGGCACATAAGTAGACTACACTAAGATACACAATTTAGTGCATCAGTTTTTGACTTCCATGAACGATGTTGCCATGGTTACAAAAAATAGAAATTTCTGTGAAATTCCTTTAAAATGCTACTCCTCCCACAATTTTGGTCTGATTTCAATATGTTTTGGCATACAAGTAGACTACACTAAGATACATAATTTAGTGCATCTGTTTTTGATTTTGATGAGCAGTGTTGCTATGGTTACTAAAAATAGAAATTTCTGTGAAATTTCTTTAAAACGCTACTCCTCCTACAGTTTTGATCTGATTTCAATATAACTTGTCACACAAGTAGACTACACTAAGATACATAATTCAGAGCATCAGTTTTTGATTTGGATGAACGATGTTGCCATGGTTACTAAAAATAGAAATTTCTGTGAATTTCTTTTAAAATGCTACTCCTCCTACAGTTTTGATCTGATTTCAATTTAACTTGGCACGCAAGTAAACTATATTAAGATACATAATTCTATTTATTGCTGCATGTTGCAAAGTTTCAAATCCAAGTGCTATGTTTTCTTTGTTACATGTATATGTACAGACCAGTAGAGCTACAGTCTCATAAGAGACTTCTGGTTTTTGGATAGTGTTTATAAATTTGGGAACTTACAAGATTTGGAAGTGACTGTCTCAAAACAAAAGATTTTATTTTTAAGATTTTAACTGTTTAATTTCAGTGTAGATTGGTAGTTTTATTAATGTGAATATCTTCACTTTTGTATTATTGCTCAGAATGTGATTAATTTGTGTACTTTTTTTTTTTACAGTTATCACCCAATACTGGTCATTTCTTGGGGGGTACAGTTGTCACAATTACTGGGTCTAATCTCGGTATTAAATTTGCCGATATTGAGAACAATGTCACCATCGCGGGCATTGCTTGTAACACAACAGCAAAAAGAGAGGATTACAAGCCATCCAAAAGGTTAGTTGATGATTTTTTTTAAATTGAGGATGTGGAGAGAATGATTCTTCCTTGCATATATTTCCTTAAAAAACAATTTTGTGAATAAATACTTATTATTTTAACAAATTCTTACAATTGTTACATGATTAAAAAATCAGTTATTAAAGATTTTTACTGTGTTAAATGATTGACTCTGTAATGAAGACTCTGATTTCTGAAAACTGAAGTTTTAAAGAGAGTGTAATGTGGTGGTTTGATCATTTCTTTATCAGTATCCGCTGTGTGACGGGGGGAAGGAGTGGTGAGGGAAGTGGTCCTATCAAAATACTGGGGGTCACGCTACGGAAATGGATCTACTCCTACAAGGTAAACACTAAACCTCACCATTTGGGTATTAGGAAAAAAATTTCCTTGATGACTTTTGATTTTATGTATGATTGTGCAGTTAGTTTGTGACTTATGAATTTTGAACAGACTCCAACGATTACTGGAATTGAACCTAAATTTGCAGCGCAGTCTGGTGGCAGAATTGTGCACCTAAGGGGAGGTAACCTCAACATAGGGAATGGCCCTAAAGTAACCATCAACAATGAAACATGCTTGGTTAAAAGGCAAGCATTCAAATTTGTTTTTCCATTTCTTTTCTTCATCATTCGGTCATACCTATGGCATTAAATGCTTACAAAAATTTAACGAATTCATTAATTATTTATTTTATGCTATGTTAGCTAGAATTGCTCTGTCAGACAAAATATGCCATGTTATCCTAAAACCTCTAAGGTTAATTTTTGTTGACTTTTCAGTTCTACTGGTCAACATGTGATAATAAAGTGTCTATCTTCTATCTGTTTGTTTTTAAATAATTTATCACTAACCAAATTTACACTTCTCCTCCCACAATTTTGGACTGATTTCAATGAATTTGGCACACAACAACACTATAGGTACCAAGAAAAGAAGATGTGTAAAAAAAAAAAAAAAAAAAAAAAAAAAAAAAAAAAAAAAAAGAACTATGGAAATGCTTTTCCTCCAACAATTTTGATTTCATTTTGATAAAATTTGGTACAAATTCAGAAATCAACAGGATACATAATTGTATAAATGTTATTGTGTAGTGCCTGTCTAGGCCAAATCTTGAAATGGAGAAGCAAAGATTACTCATGACCTAAGGATGTCATGACCTTTACCAAAGGTCATTTGAGCAAGTTCAGGAAAATGTATAATTTCTGTCTAATGGATAAATATTAAAAGAGATACTTCTCACAAAGAACACTAATGAGCTGAGGGTATACATGTCATAACCTTGACCCAGGTCATTTTGGCAAGTTCAAGGTCACGTGAAAAAGAGCATAATTTGATTCTGATCCATAACTTTGTCAGAAAGAAACGTTGGATGCAGTACTCTTAAAAAATTGTAAGGGGGTATAATTTTGTGAGCTTGGTCACAGTACCTCTAGATTAAAGTTTATTGCCCTGTTGCCCCTGTTTAGTTCCATTAGGAGAGTTTTGGTTAAAGTAAACAATGTATTTAACATTTTGTTGTGTTTTTACAGTAAAAATATGACTGTCATTTCCTGCATTGTTCCTGCTGGAAGTACTGGTGTGGCTAATGTCTCAGTCCATATTGATGGCAACCCTGTGGATACCACGACCAGTAATTTCTCCTATGTGGAGGACCCTACTGTTCAGAATATTTATCCAGTTCCTATTTTCTCCTTTGAAAGGTAAGGGGTGTGACTGGGGAATGATCTAGCAGTAACTGATATTACTTGCATGCATATACAGGGAATATGTATTTATCAAGGAGAATAAGTCAGAAAAATGACTTTTTTAACTAGAAAGGTTAAAATGTCTACAGCAATGGATGATCAAAGTTAAACAGACAGGCAGAAACAATCATATTCATGTTTATGAACATTCACAATTATTACTGTTATCTGCCCATATTCATATTTAAAAATTGCTGACCCCTAACTGCCGAAATTATTTTCACAAATTTACTACTTCTATGTAGTTAAGAGTGACAGGTAAATTTTCACTCTTTGTTATAGTGGAGGAAGAAAATTGATGATCAATGGGACTAACTTTAATGCCATAGACAATGCATATATGTTCGTTATTTACGATGTTGGAACATACTCCAAAAATGAGGTTAGAGGAATTTTTCTTTTTTATTTTAAGTATCCAGGTGAAGTAATCATTTAAAATACACGTAAAAGTAAAAACAAATATTGAGAATTCTTCTTTCCAGTCTTGTAGTATCAAGAATGAAACAACCATTTTTTGTTGGACGCCGGAGAGCAGGACTCGGACAACACCAGTGGCTGTTGAAACTGATTTGGAGGACCAGCCAGACAATGGAACTGAGAAGAGTACAATATTACAGATGATTCAAATGAAGCCAGTATTAAAACGAGCCAGAAGAAATTCCCAGGCGAACTCAGTACAGCTGGGTTTCTATATGGACAATGTGCCCTCAGTGCAGGATCTTAAGACATATTTCCCCAATGTTATATCAACACTGTACTATGAACCAGACCCTGTAATTTTAGACTTTGAAGAGAATGACAAGATGAAAGCGTACACCCAAGGGATTGTATTGGAAATCAAGGTTTGTAAAACAGAGATTACAGATAGTCTTTATCTTTTTTTGCCTCTCTGTATAATCTGTATGACTGTATAATCTCTATAATTTTATAATCTTAGTTAATCTTGCCACTAGATTGGGCTTTTTTACTACATGTATTACTATCGAGACTTTTGTTCCTAGATACATGTAAGATTATTGTTGGTTTTTATTTTTAGGGAAAACGATTAAATGCTGCAGCCACAAAGGAGGATGTGGAGGTGTTTGTGGGGGCGGGGCGATGTAATGTGACCAGTGTCAATGAGGAGGCTATATACTGTAACCCTCCCACTGATCAGCCTGCTCTACGAAATGACGGAAGTCAGCGATCAGACGGAATTCCACGTGTATTTGTAAGTATAAGGTTTTGCTGTCATATAAGTCCTTAAGGGTAAATTTGCATAGACTGCTTCAGTATTTCATGTGTTGGGACATACCAGATATTAAATTACTTGGATATTTTAAGGAAAAATTGTAAGAAGAAAAAACTTCTTGGAATATTATTTATATCACAGCAGGTGACTTACTTTATTCCAAGATATATTGGCTCCAATGATATATATTTAGTTAGTATATTATTAATTAAAGTTTCATGGTACTTGCTGTCAGTTTGATTGAAAAAATATAAAAGATATACAGAAATTTTTATTAACAACAGCATTCTGTTTTATGTAAACTTAGACATTTTGAAGGCTTTTTGACACTTCTTTATTATTTTAGGTCAAGTTTGGAAACCTTGAGAAAATGGTGGGGTTCCTTAAGTACCGAGAATCAGAACAGGAGAACCTGATGGTGTACATTGTCCCCGCCCTGCTGGGAGCTGCGGGGGTCATCGTCATCATTGTTTTAGTGGTTTGTTGGAGATTCCGCAAGCAACAGAAGAACGCTGAACGTGAATACAAAAATATACAGCTACAGCTGGATAACCTAGAGAGTACTGTCAGAAACGAATGTAAACAAGGTGGGTCAGGGTCAGGTGTATGTTATATATACAAAACTAGATTGTTATTTATTATTTTTATTTTAACTTTTATATAAGTGTTTGCAGCATCACTTTATTTGTTGTGCAAAGTCATATTATCTTTATTCCCTTCATCTTATTTTTCCTATCAAACTTCAATTATTTCATTTACATTTTTTCAATCAAATTGAAGCAGTGTATATTTTATGTGTCTCTTTCAGCAGTGTATTTTTTATGTGTCTCTTTCCTGTTTTCTAGCGTTTGCGGAATTACAGACAGACATGACTGACCTGACAACAGACCTGGAGGGCAGTAAGATGCCGTACTACGATTATGAGGAGTACACATTTAGGGTCCTGTTTCCGGGGATGGTGGATCATATCATACTACAGCCTCCTCAGGTAAATAGCAACTACCTGGAGATGTCTGATCATGAGGAATTGTAAGGGGGAGTTAATTGTACTGCTACACTGCATTAAAAATGCTAGATATATTGAGCTCAAATGTTTTAATAATTTATGGTATGTGACCAGCTTTCACATTGAAGTCTGAGTGACACTCCTTGCACAGCCACTTTAACATGTTTGACATTTTAAGCAGAGAAATGGGAATGCGGATAGACATCCAGACGTTGCCATCTCTCACTTCCGACAGCTGCTAAACAACAAACACTTCCTGTTAATGTTTATAAGGACGCTGGAGAAGCAGAAGACATTCAGCATCAGAGACAGGTGGGACTGGATTACAATTATAATTGGTTATGCGTTTTTGTTACCTGTAAAAATTTTTATGCAGTATTTTTGACACTTAATGAAAGTGAGATGAATTTATTTTTTCTGTTAATGTGTGTTGGGGTTACATTTTTCTTGTGTTAACAGGAACCTTTTATTGGATCTGAATTCCTTGCAGTGCTAAAATTCAAACAGTATATACATGTATAAGAGGATTGTATGTATTATTGGTTTCTAAAATAGAACTTCATCTAAGGGTACATAAATAATTTTGTTTCTCTGGATTTTCAGAGCCAATGTGGCTTCTCTGTTGATGATACTCTTCCAGAACAACATGGAGTATATAACACAGTGAGTACTATAACTTTTTTTGCTTAAAGACAAAATTAGTTACTTCTGAATGAATATCATATATCTTATAAAGAGAATGATATCCCCTGCATCAAAAGAAGACAGAATTTTTCTATAATCATGACAACAGAAAAAAAGAAATAAATATGAGATTCAAGCAATATTTTTAAAATTAAAGGCAAGTCATTATTGGAGATAGAAATAATTATGTGTCTGATGGAGAGTAATCTCTCTTAGCTTATACATGTAGATGATTTGTTTTTTGCCTGATGATTTTAAAATAATTGCTACAAATAATTGTTTTTGATGTTTATTCAGAAAATATGCTTCTTCTTTTGTAGAATCTTGAAGGCTTTACTAAATGACCTGATAGAAAAAAGCATAGAGACCAAAAGAACAAAGATCATGTTGAGGAGGTGTGCTTTTTTCTGTTGATCATATGTACAAATATGTACAAAATTAAATTAGGCATAAACCTTGATAGCAAATGTCCACAAAAAAAAAAACAGAATGCAAGTTGCCAAAAATTGTGGATTTTAGCTTTCTTGAGTATGCAAATCTGTGATGTGTTAAATGTGGCTACATGTAAATAGCTCTTACCGTGTTCTTACAGGAATTTTTTACAAAACAAATAAATTGGGCACTGTATAAACATTTAAATCTTGATCGCTCTTCAATTTCAACCAAAGACATGCTCAGGAGATTTTCTTTCACTTAAAAGATGTTATTAAAAATATACAACTTTGAGAATATGAAATGCTATTGACATATTACGCCTTGATGTGTCTTTGTCATCAAAGATACAGAATCACAGTCAGATTAATGTATGTTACAGGACAGAGTCAGTAGTGGAGAAGCTGTTAGCTAACTGGCTGTCTCTGTGTATGTATCGGTACCTCCGGGAGGAAGCGGGAGCCTCCCTTTATACTCTGTATCAGTCCATTAAGTTCCAAGTAGACAAAGGCCCCGTGGACTGCATCACATGTGAGGCACGCTACTCCTTATCAGAGGACAGACTCCTACGAACAGAGAAACAGCTAGAATATAGTGTGCTCGTAAGTATCTACAGAGAAACAGCTAGAGTATAGTGTGCTCGTAAGTATCTACACACAGAGAAACAGCTAGAGTATAGTGTGCTCGTATGTATCTACACACAGAGAAACAGCTAGAGTATAGTGTGCTCGTAAGTATCTACACACAGAGAAACAGCTAGAGTATAGTGTGCTCGTAAGTATCTACAGAGAAACAGAGTATAGTGTGCTCGTAAATATCTACAGAGAAACAGCTAGAGTATAGTGTGCTCGTAAGTATCTACACTGAAACAGCTAGAGTATAGTGTGCTCGTAAGTATCTACAATGAAACAGCTAGAGTATAGTGTGCTCGTAAGTATCTATGACAGAGAAACAGCTAGAGTATAGTGTGCTCGTAAGTATCTACAGAGAAACAGCTAGAGTATAGTGTGCTCATAAGTATCTACAGAGGAACAGTAAGAGTATAGTGTGCTCGTAAGTATCTACAGAGGAAGGGTAAGAATATAGTGTGTAAGTATGTGTATAGTGTCATAAGTATCTACAGACAGAGGAACAGCTAGAGTATAGTGTGCTCGTAAGTATCTACACACAGAGAAACAGCTAGAGTATAGTGTGCTCATAAGTATCTATAGACAGAGGAACAGCTAGAGTATAGTGTGCTCGTAAGTATCTATGACAGAGAAACAGCTAGAGTATAGTGTGCTCCGAAGTATCTATGACAGAGAAACAGCTAGAGTATAGTGTGCTCGTAAGTATCTATGACAGAGAAATGGCTAGAGTATAGTGTGCTCATAAGTATCTATGACAGAGAAATGGCTAGAGTATAGTGTGCTCATAAGTATCTATGACAGAGAAATGTCTAGAGTATAGTGTGCTTGTAAGTATCTACCACAGAGAAACAGCTAGAGTATAGTGTGCTCATAAGTATCTATGACAGAGAAATGGCTAGAGTATATAAGTGTGCTTGTTTGAAGGGACTTTCAAAACATTAAGAATTGGTGATATTGTTTAGGAATTTCATTTATTAAAACTTTAAGTTGCACCTAATGATAGGGATATTTTAAGTATATGTTTGATATTTTCAATTATTATACCTCTGTGAATTTTTTCTATATAAAAATATTACGAATAAACATGATATTTTTTCCAAACAGCCCCTAGCGTGGAATAGTTTTTGTGCTATTTGCCCATGGTGAAATAGTTATTAAACTACTCACCGGCAGCATTCTGTTTCCCTCGCTTTTCATCTCGGAACTCTTCTGGTTTTATACAGATTGTGACGTAACACAAGTAAAAACTGCTTCGGTATAATAAAACACTTATTTACTGGCTATGAGGACAATAGCAAGTTTATCGTTCCCCTCGACAGCAACTATTTCCCTCGGCTGCGCCTCGGGAAATAGTTGCTGTCTTGGGGAACGATAAACTTGCTATTGTCCTCATAGCCAGTAAATAAGTGTATACTAATTTTTTTTTTTCAGACACTACTGGTGGAGTATAAAGACAAACCAGTCACTAAATGCCGAGTTTTAGACTGTGATACTATCACCCAAGCCAAAGAGAAAATGATCGACACAATGTGTCGCAATATTCCATACACACAGCGGCCATGTGCCGCTGATCTAGATCTAGGTCAGTTATTTATAGCTTGTTTATTAAATACTTTTACTTGTTGCTCTACCACTGTCTTTGTGCATTTATTCACTGACAAATATATCTACATAAGTTTGAACTAGAGCTGGGACGAGACAACATTTTCTATATCGATATGTATCACGATATTTGAGCCTCGATACGATATGTATCACAATATGTTTAATTGGTTATAAAATCTTTTTTTTTGTATTGAAATGAAAAAAACATTTCTTTACAAATAAGAATAATTTATTCAAAGAAGTTGTATATCTGATGTAAAACAAAATTATTTTACACAAATGGTGTTTATTTTTATGTATTTCATATTAATATTTATATTTAGCATATTTATTTTATATATATTTAACCCAAAATGTTAAGTAAACAAAGAAAAACATCAGTCAGATTTTTTTGGCGATATTTCTTTATGATTGTGTATCAATATGCGTATCGTCCTCACACAGAATCGATATTATCGATATCTCAATATATCATCCCAGCCTTGGTTTGAACATGCTACATAAATTCCATTTGCAGTTATCTTACTCTTTGACTCAGTGTACATGTAGAAAACTTTTGATACTGTGTTGATAGTTAAGTAACATAAGTACCAAATGCAGAAAAATTAAAAAAGAATGAAATATTTTGTAGAGTGGACCAAACATGGCAAAATCTTGTGTGACGAGGATAGTTCCACACCTAAAATAGACGGATGGAAGCAGTTTAATACTTTGAAGTATTATAAGGTGGAGGATGGGGCAGAAATGACACTACTGGAACATCAGAACTGTCGCACTCTACCAAGGTCTCCTAATGGTGAGAATCCAGGCTTTCTATACAGTCAATAGATCTGTCAGTTTCTGAAAAATGTTGGTTGTATGAATAGTCAGTCATTTTAAATTGATTATTCTCAGTGCAGAATTAATTAAAAGAGCAATTGCTTATTGTTAAGATGGAGTGTTAATTCGACATATTTGCAGTAGGGAATTAAGGGAACAGTTTTATATTGCAGTAGATGAGTCACAATTATCTACTTACAGTGTGTGTTCCCTGTCTTTTTACTATGACAGTTTGCCTATATGTGTTGAAAGGGAGGGTCTTATCATTTTATATACAGTTTTTTTTAGTTCTGTTGTAATTTGTCATCTTATTTGTCTTGTATAAACCACAAAATATATTTATATGTTAGTAGGAAGTGTCTTGTTAGTGATAACAGCTAGGTGTATCGTCTATTTGCATATTATTATTTCATGGATGGTGTATTCCAGGGTCATGTGTTTGGTGTGTTGTAAATTACATTGTTGGTGATGGTGATGTTGGTGACATTATCAATTTTTAAAAGTGTTAGTCTAATAACACTCGTCTACTTCAGTGTTGGTGATAATAGTGTACTGTAAATTTTAGTGTTGGTGATAGGAGGGTGTATTGTCATTTTTAGTATTAGTGTTTATTAGGTGTATGCCAAAAGAATGTTATTGTCATTAGTGTGTTAGTGAGAGATAGTTTTATATATGTGTATTGTCTACTTTAGTGTTACTATTACTTGTAATGTGGTGTATTGTTTATTTCAGTATTAGTAATCTTAGGGCGTGTATTGTCTATTTCAGTATTAGTAATCTTAGGGTGTGTATTGTCTATTTCAGTATTAGTAATCTTAGGGTGTGTATTGTCTATTTCAGTATTAGTAATCTTAGGGTGTGTAATGTCTATTTCAGTATTAGTAATCTTAGGGTGTGTATTGTCTATTTCAGTATTAGTAATCTTAGGGTGTGTATTGTCTATTTCAGTATTAGTAATCTTAGGGTGTGTATTGTCTATTTCAGTATTAGTAATCTTAGGGTGTGTATTGTCTATTTCAGTATTAGTAATCTTAGGGTGTGTATTGTCTATTTCAGTGTAAGTGTTCTTGAGGTGTATTGTATATTTCAGTATTAGTAATCTTAGGGTGTGTATTGTCTATTTCAGTATTAGTAATCTTAGGGTGTGTATTGTCTATTTCAGTGTAAGTGTTCTTGAGGTGTATTGTATATTTCAGTATTAGTAATCTTAGGACGTGTATTGTCTATTTTAGTATTAGTAATCTTAGGGTGTGTATTGTCTATTTCAGTATTAGTAATCTTAGGGTGTGTATTGTCTATTTCAGTATTAGTAATCTTAGGGTGTGTATTGTCTATTTCAGTATTAGTAATCTTAGGGTGTGTATTGTCTATTTCAGTATTAGTAATCTTAGGGTGTGTAATGTCTATTTCAGTATTAGTAATCTTAGGGTGTGTATTGTCAATTTCAGTGTAAGTGTTCTTAAGGTGTATTGTATATTGCAGTGTCAGTGTTCTTAGGGTGTGTTTTGTCTGTTTTAGTAGATGTATTAGTGTTTCTAGAGTATTATTGTCTTTTAAGTGTTAGTGTTCTAAGGACATGCTTTGTTTATTTTAGTTTTGTTCTTGAGGTGAATGTCTATTTAAGTGTTAGTGTTTTTAGGTTGAGTATTGTCTATTTCAGTTTTAGTGTTTTTAGCTCACCTGAGCCAAAGGCTCAAGTGAGCTTTTCTGATCAAAATTTGTCCGTTGTCTGTCGTCGTTGTTGTCGTTGTCATCGTTGTCGTTGTCGTTGTTGTAAACTTTTCACATTTTCATCTTCTTCTCAAGAACCACTGGGCCAATTTCAACCAAACTTGCCACAAAGTATCCTTGGGTAAAGGGGATTCAAGTTTGTTCAAATGAAGGGCCACACCTTCTTCCAAGGGGAGATAATTAAGAATTTGTGAAAAATTAATGGCATCATTAAAAAATTTTCTTCTCAAGAACCACTGTGCTTGAAAATATGAAACTTCTCAAGAACAGCAAAGCCATGATTGGTCATATTTACATGGAAGCATCCTCAGGTAGTGTAGATTCAAGTTTGTTCAAATCATGACCCCTGGAGGTCGGGTGGAGCCACAATGCCCGATCAAAGTTTTACATATGAATATATAGGAAAAATCTTTAAAAATCTACTTCTCAAGAACAGCAAAGCCATGATTGGTCATATTTATATGGTAGCATCCTCAGATAGTGTAGATTCAAGTTTGTTCAAATCGTGATCCCCGGGGGTCGGGTGGGGCCACAATGGGCGATCAAAGTTTGACATAGGAATATATAGGAAAAATCTTTAAAAATCTTCTTCTCAAGAACAGCAAAGCCATGATTGGTCATATTTACATGGAAGCATCCTCAGATAGTGTACATTTAAATTTGTTCAACTCATGACCCCTGGGGGTCGGGTGGGGCCACAATGGGCGATCAAAGTTTTACATAGGAATATATAGAAAAAAATCTTTAAAAATCTTCTTCTCAAGAACAGCAAAGCCATGACTGGTCATATTTATATGGTAGCATCCTCAGATAGTGTAGATTCAAGTCTGTTCAAATCATGACCCCCGGGGGTCGGGTGGGGCCACAATGGGCGATCAAAGTTTTACATAGGAATATATAGAAAAAAAATCTTTAAAAATCTTCTTCTCAAGAACAGCAAAGCCATGATTGGTCATATTTATATGGTAGCATCCTCTGGTAGTGTAGATTCAAGTTTGTTCAAATCATGACCCCCAGGGGTAGGGTGGGGCCACAATGGGCAATCAAAGTTTTACATAGGAATATATAGGAAAAATCTTTAAAAATCTTCTTCTCAAGAACAGCAAAGCCATGATTGGTGATATTTACATGGAAGCATCCTCAGATAGTGTACATTTAAATTTGTTCAACTCATGACCCCTGGGGGTCGGGTGGGGCCACAATGGGCGATCAAAGTTTTACATATGAATATATAGGAAAAATCTTCTTCTCAAGAACAGCAAAGCCATGATTGGTCATATTTAAATGGAAGCATCCTCAGATAATGTAGATTCAAATTTGTTCAATTCATGACCACCCCCCCCCCCCACTCCCCCACTTTTATATTTAAACTTTTCAACCTTTCAAGACTGAACTGATCTCTGCTTTTTTCTAGCCATATGCTTAAGTGAGCGATGTGGCCCCTGGGCCTCTTGTTTCAGTGTGTATTGTCTATTTTTGTGTAAGTGTTCTTAGGGTCAGTATTGTCTTTTTAGTACATGTACATGTATTAGGGTTTATGGATGTATTGTATATTTCAGTATTAGTGTTTCTTGGGTGTGTTTTGTCTGTTTTAGTGTTAGTATTCTTAAGGTGAATGTCTATTTAGTGTTGGTGGTTAGGGATGTATTGTCTGTTTAGTATAAGTGTTCGAAGGGTGTATTGTCTATTTTAGTATTAATGTTTTAGGGTGTATTATTTATTTTAGTGTTTTAGGGTGTATTGTCTATTTTGGTTTTAGTGTTTTAGGGTGTTTTGCCTATATTTTATTAGTGTTCTCAGGATGTATTGTCTATTTTAGTATTAATGTTTTAGGGTGTATTGTCTATATTTTATTATTGTTCACAGAGTGTGTTGTCTATTTTAGTATTAATGTTTTAGGGTGTACTGTCTATTTTAGTATGAGTGTTTTAGGGTGTCTATATTTTATTATTGTTCTCAGGTTGTATTGTCTATTTTAATGTTAGTGTTTTAGGGTGTGTTGTCTATTTTAGTGTTAGTGTTTTAGGGTGTATTGTCTATTTCAATGTTGGTGTTTTTTAGGGTCTTTACATTCCTCAGGATTTGCTTTCACAGTGAACAGAGAAGCTCAGCCAATCACACGGACAGAGAGCGAAGTTGGCTGTAAATACTGGCACCTGGTCAAACAGGACGATTTCAACACAGGGATTAAAATCAGCTCGGAGGTGTTCCTTACTCGCCTACTAGCCACCAAGGTAAAGCATCTGTAGTACAGTGTAATGGATAGCTCACTGTTAGATCTTCATTAAACATTAAACATGCTCATGACTTTTACCTGCCCACAACTACAAATAAAATGTTTTCGAATACAAAGATTTTTTCAAAAGTATGTAATAAACTATAATACCAAGATTTCATGTGGAGAATCCTAGAGAAGCAAAACTTTGGAATATTTGTTTCATCTTCCCTAGTTATAACTGTATGAATCATATGTTGTAGTATTGTTTTTAGGATTATGACTTCTAAGTTGTAATTTTATGTTTAGGGCACACTGAAGAAGTACATTGATGATTTCTTCACCATTATCCTGACAGCCAATGAGAGCATTCCTCCTGTCATTAAGTCGCTGTTTGACTTCCTGGATGAGGCTGCCGAAAAAAACAACGTAGAACCTGAAGTTGTCTATAACTGGAAGTGTAACAGGTAACCATACTGAAGTCACCAATATAAAGCTTAATGATTTTGTCTTAATGGTATTTTGGAAATTTTGAAAAACCATAATAAAATAAAAAAATTAATTTCATGCTCAAAGTCCAAAATATTTGAAAGTACATAATGTTTTTTTCTTTCTTAATTGTTTCATTCTTAATGGCATACTGAATGTTTTGTTACTTCATCAAAAGTGATGGCCAATGCTTTTTTTTCTCCTCAGTGTTCCACTGAGATTTTGGGTGAACATTATCAAGAACCCTGAGTTTGTGTATGACATCAACAAAACCAACATCGTAGACTCGTGTCTCTCTGTTGTTGCTCAAGCCTTTATGGATAGTTGCTCAACCTCCGACCAAAATCTAGGAAAGGTATACCACATTCTCTGACACTACATGAATAAGATTTTCCCTGTGTAAACAGGAATTTAAATGTTTTTTCTAGAAATTTACAATCAAAGACTGCTGTTTTTATAATTTTATTATTTGATTTGATCCTTATCAATTTTTCAGTAGGTATGACTGATGTCTAAAAATTAACAAATATTTATACTGTATCCATACCATGACTTTTAGTACAAACGATATTGTATAATTTACAATTGTTGGTATTTGTACCTTATGATTTTCCAGGATTCTCCTTCCAACAAGCTTTTATTTGCCAAAGATATCCCCCAGTACAAGTGTTTGGTGGAGAAGTACTTCGAGGACATCAGGGCCATGCCAGCAGTCAGTGACCAGGACTTAAGTGCCTATCTCAATGAAGTCTCCAGGGTACGTATTGTCTACACAACCTGTGGAGATTTATAGTTCTCGTTATACAGCTGTACAAACATTTAAATCTCTGAAAACAAGGATACTTTGAAGCATTTTCAGTGGAAAATATTTATTTTGTAACATTTTGATGAATTCTATGTCGTGGGATTACTATTTTGAACTGAGCAAACAATGCATATCTTCATGCCTGAATGTTATTTACAGATGGCAACTGACCGCTTCACTAAAGAAAATGCTCTCCACGAACTCTACAACTACGTACATGAGTACAGCAATGCAGTAAGGGCATTTTGGTTTCTTCACCAACTTTAGTTTTGTAATTGATTCATAATCCAAAGCCTTATGGTACACTTTTGTTCTATTTCATTGATCACTTTGACTTTTTTTTCAGATCAATGAAAGTCTGGAGGAGGATCAAACATCTTCAGCCCAGCAACTTCCTGCCAAACTAGGTCATGTGATCACAACAATGGAGGGACCCTCGTCATCGGGACCAGCCTTTGTCTGACCCTGACCCCCTACCTGGGCATTTATCCCCACTGTGTAGACTAATACTTAATCTGTGTCAAAGTGCAATACTTAAAAAAAAAACATCATTGACATCTTCCATAAGTAATGTAGAGACCTTGGTTATTTATTCATGTTTCATTACTTGTTATATATTTTAAAGAAATTGCTCATACTGTGTTCAAGATTGATTGTTATCATTTTTTTTAAATTGTGATTTAAGTGTATGTATTTGATAGATAGATTATCCTTTTATAGATAGATTACCTTTTTTCAGTAAATGTATTTTTTAAAATGTAAAGTATTTACAAGTACTAGTCAAAGAGAAAGTGCGCAGACCTCAAACCCTGCATTGTGTGAAATTATTGTGTAACATTTTTCTGAGCAACTGTGGCATAGAATGTTTTATAAAGACATACAGACTTTTTTGACAGTTTAGGTTCCAGCCACCCTTGTAAATTATGTCTTCTTCACTTTACCTCCAGAGATCAAAACCTTTATTAGTATTCAGTACTTCTTAGTTGTCACCATTGTATAAAAATTTTGTCTATGCAAAGTAAAAGGTGACCATTATTATATATAAATACACAAATGTTGATGAAATGCGATAAAATGTGAGTATGTTGTGGTTTTTTTAGTAATCAGGCCATTTGCTTAAGTCTTTCATTTGTAAATTTGAAAATTAAAATTTCCTAGCCAAAATATGAGTGGAAGTTTTTAGTCTGCAATTTTGTGCAACATTTAAATATGGCAAGTTTCAAAGTATTAATGAAGTGATGGTGATTTAATGAATGGAATGCTTCAGTGATATGACCTGAGACCTTTTGCAGATTGATTATATCCTTGATATGTTAGTTTTATTCATGTGTAGTTTTTTTTTTTGTTTGTTTGTTTGGTTTTTTTTTTTTTTGATCATTTCTTAGTTTTGTTGCAAACTGGTAAACTTATTGTTGACGTACATTTTAATCTTATGCATTCATTGACTTGATTAAATACTTTGTTTTTCTTTTTATACACACCAAGTGCAATACCTGAGTTTTATATTAGTATTTGATGGCTATGCATTACACACATTTTGGATCTAACGAGAATGAATGTTTGTATGAATGTTGTGTGAAATTGAAATAGTCGTAAAACTACATTTAATATAAAATAAAAACCATGTATTATACAAGGAGCTCATCTATATAATGTTGATACTCTATTATGGTGTGAAATACTAGTATACAGTTGGATACTGAACTAACATTCTTATACTCTTGTTTATAAAACAAAACCATTTGTATATATATACATATATCACTCACTTTGATCGAGGTGAGGAATGATATAATTGCCTGAAGTAGATAGGACAAAGTATACATGATATTTTATTTAATAAAAAATAAGTACATTTCAAAAAAAAAAATCTGTGTTGTATTTTTATTGGGGGTGGGGTGTCTGTAATCATTGATTAAACATTCAGAGAAGGATTTTTCTTTCTGAGATAATTAGGATTCACAGCAAAAGGTCATGAATAACATTGCCAGTATGTATCATGGTTTTGTCTTAATATAACCATGACAGTTGTTGAAATTGTGCTACCTTCTATTTTATACAACAAGGAACATCTCCATGGTTTTTCATCTCATTCACTTACATTGAAGCAGTTTAAGCAGCTTTAACACTTGTTGATGTAATACATGTAGTACCAACTTCTCTCCAATTACTGACTTCAGCTAATAGTTCTAAAGAAAAAACTTTCATGAGGTCAAAGATGTGCGTACACTAATTAAGGTCTTGTCACAAGGAATACATATTTCATGAATGCTCTAGCACCAATCATTTAGAAGTTGTGGCCAAAGTTGAAGATTTTTTTTCAAGAGTAGGTCATATTTCAAAATCATAAGACCAGAAAAGTCAGTACCATAAGAAAGGTATTTTCACAGGGAGTACACTTATGAAGGACGACAGACTTAGCATTAAGGATTAAAAGTTATGGCTAAGGTGACGTTTTATTCAAAAGTAGGTCAAATTCCAATGTCAAGAGGTCAGAAGTGTTGGTACCTTAAGAAAGGTCTTGTCACAAGGTATATACATGTGAAATATGAAAAGCCCTAGTACCCACAATTCAAAAGTTATGGCCAAGGTAAAGTTTTGCTAAAGTAGGTCAAACTCCAAGGTTAAGAGGTCAGAAATGTTGGTACCCAGAGAAAAGTCTCGTCACAAGAAATGCACATATGAAATAAGAAAGCCCTAGCACCAACCATTCAAAAGTTATGGCCAATGTTAAAAGTTTTGCTGACAAGCAGACGAACAGACCAAAACTGTATGCCCCCATTTGCAAATCTTCGATTACGGGAGTACAATAAAGTACAAGTATACTAAATTCTGATTGATTAAAAATCCACGAGGGAAATTGCGATTTTTATGCTCCAAAATAATCTTTACATTAAACAACTCTAACTACAGGTTACTAGTGTGAATTCAAAAATAATAACCACCAAATTAAAATTTTTTGGAAAAAAAATCAACTACCCATAACATATTTTTCACTTATATCATCATATTGTACATGAATTCTAGTTAAAATTCCTGAGGTTGCAATAGAGTAGACAATTGGATAAAAAAAAAGTTTCAGAATTTTTATTAGTAAAACTTTATTTGAAAAAGGAAAATATCACTACATCCTAAAAGACTTTCTAATGTACATAATCAAAAGAAATTAGTTTTTATGCTTCAAAATGGTATCAGGGATATAAATGATTAGATCTAAACCTTGATTTTCTTCCTTGATTTTCTTCTCTTGTATATGTGAAAAAAATGGCTTTTTTATGTTATGCTACATTTTATTTTTCAATTCTGGTTTGAAAAGTTTTAATATGAAATATTAAACAATAAAATTCCTCCAAAATCACTTTCTCTGTCCATTTAAGTCAATTCTTTAAATCTAAGCCAAAAAAAAAAGAATTTTGATATACAAGTTTTCTTACAAAAAATGCTAGATCTTAAAGTGACCCTATTTTTCATTATTGTGTTGCACTCCTGACATCTGATATGTATTTTATCTAACATTGTTTTTTTTTAATATAACACACAATAATCCATTCTTTAATTGTAAATCAATTCATCGTTTTGATATTTTTTATCATTTACAGCCAGTTTTTCATATTTTCAAGACATCAAAACATGATTGTTTGCAATGTGTAATATATATACAGTGTATTTAAAAATATGTGTTAAGTAATGAAAACTATTCTCTGAATTAACAGTAAAATGTCTGCAATTACTTGATATTTGAACATCGGAGAGTATCAAACATTTTTTTTTTTTCAATTTATTTTATAGTAGAGATAGATGCAGATCATTGATAATTATAAAGCAGTTTTGTTGCACTCCTGACTGCAGTGAAATTAAAAATTAAAACCATAGAACACAAAAATTCATAAAGTGTTGGCAACATCAAGTGGTAACGAAATTATGCAATATCGGGTATTTATAGTCTAATTCTTCATAATTAAAACACATGAAAGTATTTAAACTTGGCTTTATATCTTGAATTATTCCCTATTTATGAAAAAAAAACTGGCTAAAATATATATTTAGAAGACGAAATATACTTTATAAAATATTTTCCTTCACAGGACAAACACTGTAAGCAACTGAAGTCAACCAGAAACATTCTACCCATCATTTTTTATTTATATATCTAATCATATTTGATCAGCAGTAATTCTAACATATTTGTTGCACTCCTGATCAAGAGCAGGGGAGTCTTTAAAGTAGAATTATGAAGCCAAAATTACATCTGAACTTGTTCTGTTGTTTCAGTGAAGTTGAGGTGGAATTACTTGAATTTTATTACAATTTTTTACATACATAAGAAATCCAAGAAAAGATAAAAGCACATCTGAATTTGATAAAATTGAAAAAGAAGAATTTTAATTTAATAATAAAGCAGTCAATAATTCAGTACTAAATTATTCAAATAGACCATTATTAATTAAAAAATATTTCTTCGCATGAATAGAAGTATTTTCATCCTATAACTTGAAACTTTAAAAAAATATGTTGCACTCCTGACCATAGAAATATAGATCTGAAACACAGGCAGAAACTGTGATTGATAAATCTATTTGGTAAAAATGTTCTTTGTGTCTTTATTTTCCACAATGAAAATCAGAGAATCATATGCTGATAAGAGGTGTTTTTTTCATTTTAGGGAGCAAAACATTAAATGTTGCACTCCAGACATTATTGGGTATGCACAGATACTTGACTCTCATTAATGCCGTTTGTGATTTATATAACATTTTTAAGTTTTTATTTGTATATCAGTTATTATTTTACACTTTGAAAATTTTTTTTGACTTATAATTGAGTTTCAGATTTAATCAATGTTTTTTGACCTTACTACATTTTTTTCTGTTGCACTCCTAACATGGTATAACATTTTTTTTTTCAACATCAGCCATGACCACAACTTGCTCAAACAAAAGTTGCTAAAGTCTACATTTAAAGCTCAATACTTTGAATATTATCAGGAAAGTCTTTATTTCCATCATAAACCATTAATTTCACAGATCTTTAAAAAATATTGAATTTTCAAAATGTCACAAAAAGCGTTGCACTCTTGACATTTTTAGCATCATTTTTGGGCATAACTTTTTTGTGAATTGAGATAACAATGAGATATTGGCAGGTATTTAGACACTGTCTAAAGACATATGCTGGGACATAAAAATTTATTCCCATTGCCTGTATTTTTAGTGCAGATTGATAAATATGTGTTTGGTCATTTTTTTTAAAATTCACCCACTAGTGAATTATAGTTAATGACGATAAACTATGACTAGGAGATGTTAAAAATAGTTAATCTATCAAAACTATAGTTACTGAGTATAAGTTAAAGTTTACGTCCATTGAAAAGAGTAAGAGTATACATTACTTGTTAAGGGTCAGTTACATGTAACTATACTGTTAACAGTTAACTTTAGCTTTTTTACCGATTATAATACTAGAATTTACAGAAATTAAAATGTAAAATAGTTTCTGATAAATAGGGTTTCATGATTAGTGAAATTCTGATTATAAAATTAACACACTTTATTGTAATCAACAAATGTTAATTACAGTTTACACGTGAGAATTTAAATTTATCTGAAAAATGTTTATCCACAAGTATATATCAATTACCATTCTTTAATTATAATTTACAATCATTATATATTGTTTACATATGAAATGTAGTTATATATAGCAAAATATTTCGAAACTACACGTTGCAATCGGTAAATGTAAACTTAGTTTTGCTAATTTTAGTGATTTGGGTGTGCTCTTCATAGTGTACCTTAAAATTTGAGATTCTTCGCTGTGGATTGATTTTTCTAAAGGATGAAGTATCAAAATATCATAAAACTGCTAGTATATTTATGGGATAGGCTTAAATATATTTTACAATTTTAGTTGAAAATACATATCATGATTTGTGGAATATATCTTATACAAATTCATTGGATTCGGGGCCCTTGCATCTACATTGGGGATGGATGTATCCTGTCCACAAATTCATTCATATAAATATTTGAGAGATCAAAGAAATACCAATACATGTATAGGACTTGCCATTACTATATCTACAGAATGTGGTTACTTAGGAGTTATTTATTCTTTCTTTTCTGCTCTTTATAAAAAAAAATACAACATTGTGAATCCTTGTAGTACATGTAACAGTCACTCTATACACATTTAAAGAAACGGAACTCCATTTATATGTGTAAAGAAAGAGTTCATTTAACTTTGTATGTTCATTTGCCTCGATCACCCGGTGAATCAGTCACTAGCCTTGACTTGTGTCGGATGATTTAAGAACAATAAATATTGATAAGAGAAATTTTATCTTTGTTATTACTCAATTCTATTACTAATTTCTCTAAAAATCAGGGGCAGACGCATAAAATTTTCATTGTTATAAATTGTTCAAAATATTTGAGGGGGATATTAATCGGATAGTCATACACATACATACTGGGTTGAAATCGGCAAATATTCTGGGGTCGCTCCTCTAACATTTGTCACTGTATAGTGCCGTTGTACTTAATATAACCCTACTTGTGAGTTTGAACGAAAGATCAAAAAATCAACTATCTAGGTCGTGCATATATTCCTCTAATCTCTGTCAGAGAGGTATTTGACCTGGAAGTATAATTGAGGTCGTTGACCGACTGTTTGTTTTAACATGACATTCGGGTCGATGACATCTCATGCACGACCTTCAACTAAGAATAAATTACTATCAAATCAGCAATTCTTTGACATGATTGCTTCCATACTGTGATTCCAGCATCTTTAAACAGGGTAACCGATTCTAAGTATTATCAGGATATTCCTTATATTTTTTTATCTTTTTTTAAAATCCTAAAGGATGACATACATGTAGATTATAAAAATCATACATTTCTTTTTCTGTGTGTCTATGCCTGTGTGTAATTTTGCTATGTTTTCTCTGTTTTACAGAATAATCAACGCAATACGTACATTTAGTTATTTGGGAGAAGAAATCATAATTTTCGTTATGCGTAATAAATAACACCCGAGTCAAGATTCTGAAAAATGTTTGAATTTCATACCTAACCTAATTTAATCTCCACATATCCTTAATTGATTAAAAGACTGCCCTTAAATGCACAGAAACCATGATCTGAGGAACTTTGAACCATATAATGGTTTAAAATGTACCAATATTGTGCTCAAGGAAGCTTACACACAGTTACATTAAACGGGACATAATTAGTCATCAGAAAAGCTCAATCGGACTTAATTCTAGCTCAAGTGAAAAATGACTTAAGGTCAATGAATGCATACATTTTTTTGTATAGACTCGGTAACTCTGATTCTAAGCAACAAAACACATTGTCGTTATCATTTACTGTACAGGCAGTCAAATAAAATAGTAGTAGTTTATTCATATTTCATATGATACATTTAACTATTGAAATGAATATCACTTCATTAATTAATATACTTAAATAAAATTAATATAAATGGAATTAAAAATTGCATAGCTTAGCTATTTTAGCACGTTGGACCATACTTACAGCATCACAGAAAGCCATGCTCCTGTATATGTCAGAATAGAAATAAAATAAATAATTGGTAATCACAAGAACATCGAAACAGGATACTGATAGCAGTATGTAAGTAGACATAAATAAATTTACTGTAAAGGTAACTACAATAGCGTCAATGTCAAATAAAGTAGGAAAAAACTTGATACATCTATCGGTTTATTAATTTTCAATTTGAAGTTGAAAATGATGACTAATTTGTCATGTTATCATTTTCAGATTGAAAATCAATAAACGACACATCTGTAACTGTAAATGATAATAACGAAGACGGAGTGAATTGAACATGTCTTAAAAGGAACGTTGCCGTAGTTCTAGAGTACATACATGTATTAACAAGATACACTTGAAAACAAGTGCTGCCTTAAATCGTTTTAACAAGTTCAAAAACATAAAAAAAATCTATAGAAAAAAGATGAAGGGGGGGGGGGATAGAAAAAAAAGAAAGGTATATAATACCACTATGGAAACTAACAATATCTAATTATCGATTTTAACAGTGCACAGAGGGTAGATATGGTTTTTAAACATTTCGGATTTCGGAGAAACAGACAGACTTAGAATTAAGTCATAAGGAACTCAGCAGTTACTTGACATCTTCCATCGATGAGAGATGGCGACACATGTTAAAAGCTTGTGTTCTATTTTTTCACCAAAAAAAGTAAAATGTTAACAAATGAGTGAAGCTAAATGATTTCCACGCTGGAAAATTTCTGGTTTCCTGTTTCAATCCTGTTCTGGAGTTTTTCAAAGATGGGCAAGCACAGTTTCTGGATTTCATTCAGCTTTCGTTTTAATTCCATTAAATTACTGTCATTACTGTCCAGCCAGCGAAAAGTCTCACTGCATACCATGGAAACTGTATTTCTTTCCTCCAACGGAAGCTTTTCACCAGCAGTCCGTACTTTTTCTTGAAATAAAATCAAATAGGACTCCATTTTGTTTCTAATTTCTACTCTTTGTCGTTCGACTTCATCCTCTTCTTGGTACTTCCTTGCTTCGTTCTTCATTCTGTCTATTTCATTTGTCCTCAACTTGTTCTTTGAGACTGTGATCTGACTGGATTTCCCCGTTTTCTTGTCTCTAGCAGTTACATCCACGATACCATTGGCATCAATGTCAAATATGATCTCTATCTGAGGAACACCACATAATGCTGGAAGAATGCCTTTCAGTTCGAACTTTCCAATGAAGTTATTGTCCCTGGTCATTGCTCGTTCACCTTCAAAAATCTTTATGGCCACCCCCTGCTGATTGTTGTAAAAAGTTGTAAATGTCTGTGACGCCGCAGCAGGAATTCTGGTATTTCTTTGAATAACGTTGTCCATAAATCCACCAGCTGTCTCAATGCCCAGGGAATAAGGAGCTACATCCACTAGAACAACGTCTTTAAGTGATTCACCTCTGTCTCCAACAAGGATGGCAGCCTGACATGCTGCACCATATGCCACAGCTTCATCTATGTTCACAGATCTCTTTAATACTTCAACTCCCATAAAATCTTGGAGCATTTTTTGGATTTGTGGAATTCTTGTTGATCCTCCCACTAATACCACTTCATCAATTTGGTTTGTCTCTAAATTAGCATCCAGTAATGCTCTCTTCACCGGTTCCAGGGTTTGAAGGAACAAATCATTACAAAGTTTTTCAAAAGTTGCACGAGAAATCTTACTGTAAAAGTCAATGCCCTCAAAAAATGCATCCAACTCAATGCAGGTCTCTGTACTACTCGATAGTATCCTCTTTGCGCGCTCACAGGCTATTTTCAGGCGTCTAAGTGACCGACTGTTACCTGTGATGTTCTTTCCGTGTTTTAACTTAAATTCTTCTATGAAATGGTTTACCATGATGTGATCAAAATCTTCACCTCCAAGATGAGTGTCTCCAGCTGTCGACAGGACTTCAAAAACAGATAGCTCGTCGATGGTCAAGATGGATACGTCAAATGTTCCGCCTCCCAAGTCATAGACTAACACATTTTTCTCACCTGTAATGTTCTTCTCAAGCCCGTATACAAGAGCTGCAGCAGTAGGTTCATTGATGATACGCATGACATTGAGACCAGCGATTGTACCTGCATCCCTCGTTGCCTCCCTTTGTGCGGTATTGAAAAACGCAGGCACAGTAATAACGGCGTTTTTGACGGACTCACCGAGATACGTTTCAGCAATCTTTTTCATTTTCACAAGGACCATGGAACTGATCTCCTCTGGCGTGAATCTCTTAATTTCTCCCTTGTACAAGACTTCCACTTTTGGTTTTCCCTCGTCATTAACGACTTTGAATGGCCAACGTACCACGTCTGTCTGCACATTCTCATCATCAAACCTGCGTCCGATTAATCTTTTTGCGTCAAATACTGTGTTCATAGCATTCGTAGTTACCTGACTTTTGGCTCCATCTCCAATGAGCCGACCCGTGTCTGAAAAAGCAACATAGCTTGGCGTTGTTCTGTTACCTTGATCATTTGCAATAATTTCCACTTTGCCGCTTTGAAAAACACCAACACACGAAAATGACGTTCCCAAATCAATTCCGACTGCTGGTGTTCTCCTTTCATCCATCGGACAATGAATGACACTTCAATGAGCATTGATTCATAGTGTCCTACACCGCTTCTCTGTTTCTTCTCCTCCATGTCGGAATCAGAAGCGTTTATATATATTTACCTCGAACTCGAGTATCCTCGACCTTGCCAGAAATAATTTTACGTTTGTAAACAAGACAAGTCTAGAAAAACGTGCACACTTTACCACACGTGAGTCAACTTTATTCGTAAACATCTGGATTCTTCTTAAACTTATTTGATCAAGAGAAAAAGCTCAGATGAACTCCGAACAGCTTTATTTACAAACATTAAATCACGTGATTATTTTTTCGGCTCCTCCCACTCCTAGACAGAAAGGAAGAGGTCAACAACCCTTACGTCTGGGTGAATGTCCTAGCTAAAATTGGAAAGGGACCAGGATACATATCAGTACAAATCAATATATTGCATATAGACAGTTACATATCACTATTTTATATATATAGAGAGAGAGAGAGAGAAAGAGAGAGATGCTTATCAATTAATTGAATGCCATTACAATAACACCGTAACTTTTATACTGACACCATGTCTTCAGGTATTTAGTTTATTTTATAAATTTGTTTTAACAATCAGATTCAACAATTGTAGGCATCATTGAATAATATTTATTTTACAGACAGTTTTGCAATAGACATCTGTGGCTGCAAGTGTGCCATTCAACACATTGATCTGGTTTACATCGAGTTCAGCTCATCTTCCATTGTTCATTAGAATATAACAAGCACTGGTTCACTGGGCGTAACCAAAGAACATGTGAATTTGCCATGAGCAAAATGGTCATAAAACTTTTCTTTGTTAGAAAAAAATCGTTTTAATTTCCTTCACCACTATTATAAGTTTAAAAAAATTCCTTGTGTACAAATTAATGTCCCTTTTGTTTATTTGGAATTTAGCAAAGTAATTATTGGATAATTCTGATGGTTAAACTAAACCAGTGTGAACGTCATGTCATTTGATTTCACCAATACAAGTAACAATTTTAAGAGCGTTTATTTGAAAGTCCAATTGCCCGAGTTTATCTACAAAAACTTTAAAATCTCTTATATAACTACTCCATCTGAAGACAATCAAAAACAACTTTTCTACACAAAAATACAATTATTCATGTTTTCTTTTGAAAAATCACAACCCTGTTATATTTATTAAAATTATTTACCAGATACATGTATATATTTACCGATAAGCAAGTATATCCAGCCCAGGAGTAAAGTTGCCTTGTTCAAAAGTGTCGAGATTTGAAAAAATTGAAATTATTCAATGAAGATGCTTTTAATATGAAAAAAGGCTGCTGTTCCCCAGAGAAAATTTGCAGTAGAGAGAATTCAAAATAATGACCAGCAAATTAACAATTTTAGGGGGAAATCAATTTAACATTTTGTTCAATTACAACACCATACTGTACATACATTCTAGTCAAAATTTCTGAAGTGACAATAGACAAATGCATAAAAAAAGTTTCAGAAGATTTATTTGTAACTTTATTTGAAAAAAGAAAACACTACTACATCCTAAAATACTTTCTATAATACATACACGTAATCACATAATCACAAGAAATTAGTTTTTTGTGATTATCTTTTAAACTTGTGCCAGGGATATAAAAGATTAGATTTAAATCTTGATTGACTTTTCTTGAATATGTAAAAAATATTGGCTTTTTGAATGTTATTTTACATTAATTGATTCAACTCTGTTTTGAACAGTTTTACTATGAAAGAAACATGATACAATAAATTCCCCCAATTTTTAATTTTTTTTTTTTAGTTTAAGTCTTTTTTCAAATCCAAGCCAAAAAAGAATATTGATATACAAATATTCTTACAAAAATACTAGATTTTGAACTGATCCTATCTTACCTTATTTTGTTGCACTCCTGACATTTGATATTTTTTATTAAACATTGTTTTACAAATTATAATACACAATAACTCATTCAAAGTTTGTAAAGCAGATCGTTGTTTTGATTTCTTTTTATCATTTCAGGAAAGTTTTTCATATTTTCTTGACTTGAAAATATTTAAATTATTTACTTATTTAATATATATTTAAAAATATATCTTAAGTGATGAAAACTATTCCGTGAATTGATTAAAATTTCCAAAAAAAAAAATGTGTAATTTGTTGATAGACATAATGATTTCAACTGTAAATGGTATCAAACATTTTCTGCAGTTAATTTTATAGTGAAGATAGATGAAGTTCATTGATAATTACAAACAGTTGTTGCACTCCTGACTGCAGTAAAATTTAAAATTAAAACCATAGAACAAAAAATGTCATAAAGTGTTGGCAACATCAAGTCGTACCGAAATTCTAAAATATTTATAGTTCAAAATTCATGGTTAAAAGACTTAAAACATAAAATTATGTAAACCTTGCTTTATATCTTGCATTATTCCCTATTAATGTCACAAAACTAGCTAAAATATATATTTAGAAGATGAAATATATTTTTAGTATATTTTACTTCACAGGACAAACACTGTAAGCAACTGCAGGAGGTCGACCAGAAATATTCTTTTCATCTTTTTTTCTTTATATTTCTTCATTGATAATGCTAACATTTTTGTCGCACCCCTGACCAAAGTAGAATTGTGAAGCATAAATAACATCAGAGTGTTCTGTTGTTTCAGTGAAGTTGTGGTGGAATTACTTGAATTTCATATAATTTTTCAGTGTATTCTTTTTATTTCATAAAAAATTAAAAGAAAAGATAAAGACTCATCTGGATTGATCAAATTGAAAAAGAGACAGATTTCAAAAATAAAATTGTCAATAATTTGCAAGGGTGAGGTATAAAATAAAAGACAAGAAAAACAAATGAAGATTGAAATAAACAAAAACAGAAACAAATGAAAGGCACAGAAAAAAAGAACAGAGACAAAACGGATATACGGGTGGATCTTGTAAGATACAGTTGGCGAAAAAAGATTTATAGAAAGCACTACAAAAACCAACAACACTGTATATCCTAAGTGTCGGATCTACTAAATAGATACAAGGTCAAGGATGGAAATTTATATAAAGCACTAAAAATGACCAACGACACGAACAATAGAAATTGTCAAATTTTCGGGACGCCCTGTCCCTTCCTCAGGACAAAGAAAAAAGTTAAGAAGTCATAAAAAACAAAGGAAATAGAAAAACAAAAACGGCTACATTGATTTCCATCTCCGTCCACATGTAGAAAATTTGCCATCCTATCTCAAGGACACCACAGACTATATCAACAAGACGCCCTTCACTGGTTTTCCAGATCATACCCTTCTCGTGACTATGGACGTTACATCTTTGTACACCAACATTCCGCACGATGAGGGTATCGAGGCCTGTAGAGAAGTCTGGGACAGTAGATCAATACAAACTCCTTCCACCGAGTCCCTTACCAAGCTCCTTGAACATGTTCTCAAATGTAACAATTTCATGTTTAATGGAGAACATTACCTGCAGGTTAATGGCACTGCTATGGGTACGAGAATGGCCCCATCTTATGCCAATATTTTCATGGGCAGACTTGAACGCAACTTGTTACTTCAAGCACCATTTAGGCCCCTTAGCTGGTTGCGTTTCATTGACGATATAGAGATGAAGTGGGTGGAATGCCGCGAGAGCCTCGAAGCATTCATTTCGTTTGCCAACACCTTCCATCAGTCTATCAAATTTACTGAAGACGTATCTAATTCCAAAAACATATTCTTAGATACTACATCTACCTTGATTGATGGCGAAATCGAGTTTAGTCTCCACACGAAACCCACCGATTCCCAAGTATATCTCATGCAGACTAGCTGTCATCCCCCACACACATTCAAGGGTGTGCCTAAGGGTCTGGCTACCAGAATTCGTCGCTTCTGTTCATTCCCTGCCTTATATCAGGAACAGAGCAGTCTCCTAAAGTCCCATTTATGCAATAGAGGCTACAAAGCCCACAACGTACAAACTACTATTGATGAGACGGCAGGACACGACAGACAAAACCTCTTACTCTACAAGGAGAAAGAAAATAGCAGCAGGGTCCCTCTGGTAACCACATACCATCCCGTCCTTAAGAACCTCAGCCGTATTCTTAAAAAGAACCTGCCAATTCTCCTCTCTAACAAAAGAATGGCAGAGGTCTTTAAGGAACCTCCATTGGCTGCCTACAGGCGCCCGAGGAACTTAAAGGACATGGTAGTTAGAACCAGATTGGACAATCCATTACCTAACGGAGGCTTTAGAGCTTGCTCCGACAGAAGATTTCTTCTCTGTAAGCACAGCTTTGACACAGACAGTTTTAAAAGCCCCGTTACAGGCCGCAGCTACAGAATTCTAGGGAATTTGACTTGTCAAACAGAAAACTGCATATATCTCATCAGTTGTAAAGTTTGTTCCAAACAGTACGTTGGGGAAACGGGAGATATCAGCAGGAGAATCAATAATCACCGTTCGACCATTAAGACCAAAAAACTCAATGAACCCGTTGGGGAACATTTTAACCTTGAAGGTCACAAATGGGAGGACATGACAGTAGTGGTTAAGCAAGGAAAAGTTCTGGATGCACAGACTGAAGTCATTCCGCCCTAATGGTATCAACAAACTAAATGACTTCACCAGGATGAACGTGAACTAGACCCAATTCCTGATTGTAACAAACAAGTTTATTCTCTCTATATAGTGTTAACTTTACCGGTAATTCGCTTTATCAATTCTGGAACAACCCACGCATAGATTTTTTGCTTATTTTTTTGTTTATTATTTCTTTTATCCGATAAACAGTCCTAAAACATTTCCAAATTACATTTATAATACATCTAAATTATCTTTCTTTGGTTTCTTTTTATTATGTAAAGTTAAGCTATTTTGAGAGAATAATACAGTGTACGATTTACTGCTTGGCCGTAATTAATTAGCGATAATTAATTCGTTCAATTATGTAAATCGCACTTCACCAGATCTAGAGTACACCCTAGAGACCAGACGACTGACGTATTTCATAGCGGTCCGGATTTATTTCTTTACAACTGATTATAAAATTCAAATTCAACATGTAACATTGTAAATAAATAGTGTTTGGTAGTTTAGTAGTAGTGCTAGCCGTTTTTGTTTTTCTATTTTCTTTGTTTTT
The DNA here is from genome assembly GCF_033153115.1 of Saccostrea echinata. NCBI lineage: Eukaryota > Metazoa > Mollusca > Bivalvia > Ostreida > Ostreidae > Saccostrea > Saccostrea echinata. Next base: position 29,065,769 of record NW_026889778.1, read on the forward strand.
ATGACTTCTTAACTTTTTTCTTTGTCCTGAGGAAGGGACAGGGCGTCCCGAAAATTTGACAATTTCTATTGTTCGTGTCGTTGGTCATTTTTAGTGCTTTATATAAATTTCCATCCTTGACCTTGTATCTATTTAGTAGATCCGACACTTAGGATATACAGTGTTGTTGGTTTTTGTAGTGCTTTCTATATATATATATATATATATATATATATATATATATATATATATATATATATATATATATATATATATATATATATAATTAATTAATTAACCTAGTAGCTTTTCTATAAGATATTACTTTTCAATACTGTGAAGTTCTATTGTCGCCTTATACGATTACATATTTGTTGAACAATAAGAAAAAATGTTTAAAAGTTAAAAAGCTCTAAGGATTATGTGCTTAAAAATCACAATATTGTGGGTAAGTGAGATGGATGGACAGAAACTCAATTTATAAGATGAGATTTTGCAACAGTGCAAATGCTACAGATCTGCATTGGAACATTGGTTTCATAAGGGAAGTAACCCCTGAAATGAGTCATTTTGAGGCTTATTCTGTTTAAAACTTGAAATGTATCAAATTAATGACGTCATATTTCCACAATGGTCTTCCTTCATGCCATATCCTTTCATGATTTATCACATTCATATACTCAACTCATATTTAAGCCAATTTCACAACTTTTTGAAAACATTAAATTTTAAGGGCACAATAAAGCCTAAACCGTACCTTCTTCTTTGAATCTGCATTTCCTGAGGATTCTTGCATATTTTAAAATATGAATAATCATGGTCTAATAATGGCCAAACGTGGTTTGTATACTTGTACACACTCTTTTTTTATACTGCTTACTAAAAATATGATTTCTTGAGGCTTTCTATGTTAGTTGAACTTGTCGTCATTCTATAATGCACCTTTGCTTGTAAATCCTCATCCAAGATGGTTAACACAGTCCTCTCTGGTCGATACTACAATGGAAAATTCATTATTCAGGCAATGGAAATACTCTTTACAAAAGACAAATACTCTGCAATGTAAGAAAATTATTTTGTTACCTTTTAACAATACCGCTGTCCTATACTTATTTTTATGGTTTTAGAAAATAAATATGGACAAATGAACTGAAGCAAGTATTTTAAATATTGTAGACTGCAGCTCAATCATCTTTTAAAGATGTGAACTAAATAAAATATTGAGCATGACATTATCATAAACACATTAATAAACAGAATCCTAATTGTGCCTTAAGCAGGCTGGGGGTTCAAACAAAATATTCTCTAGAATTCATCAAATAGCAGAAATGCTTAATATGGTCATCAGTTACACTTCAGTGTGAAAGACCACATTATAATCAACCCTAACAATCTACTATTTATGGCATCTTGGTATATTGCACATATAGCCCCCCCCCCCTTTGAACCCAAAGACATAGCTTGAACTTTTTTACCCTGTAGTTCACCTACCCTAAATCATTACTTTATATCTGTTACTTGTAATTTGTAAAAAAAAAAAATGAATAAAATTTGCAGTGAATTATAGACTTTTCTTCCCTTATCATCATTTATTTGGTATCAGATGTCATCATACATGAAACAAATACACATAAATATACATAATCATTTGAAAGACAATATTTGGGAATCCATAAATTTTAAATAGATTTATAAATAAATGTTCAGGGAACCATATTTTTAGATAGTGACTAGTTGATACCAGAATACCCATTAAAGCTGGAGAGCTTATTTCCAATGGGGTCCTATATTATCATATTTATAAAGCTTGTCTCCTTTATGCTCAGGAGTAAAAAAAAAAATGCAGATAACGAATAGTGATCATGTTCAAAACCTCATTTTAAAAGATTGTTCTAAAGGTAGAGAAACTCAAACATATTTTTATATCAACCTCGGAGCACTTGTGAGTAGAATCCGAATGAGTCTTTTTTAAGGATGTCAACGAGTACCCGGTTAACCCGGTACTCGATCGAACGTCCGAGTATCGAATACTAAAATCGCTACTCGGTTACTCGGATGTATATATTTTTTTAATCATAGTATATATATATATATATATATATATATATATATATATATATATATTAATCAAAAACATCAAAAAAAAATGCAATTTCAAAATGAATTGTCCATGTTTACCTTGTAATTAGCGTCACCCACACCCGTTAATACCCGTTATTGTCTGTGGCTGTGTACTTGTTTATACGGTAATTACCGTGACCAAACTGTTATCTCCTCTTGTGATCCGTTATTTTTTGGATGGCTTTAATGATTAGTATTTAAAGAACATCGTTTAATAAGGCTTTATTTTCCTAAAATAATTTAGTTCGCATACAGTAGCGAATTCGGACACTTCAAATGTGAAAAAATGAGGAAAGAATTAAAGATTTAAAAAAAAAAAATGTTCAAAATTAGCTGTGCAAAGTAAACATAGCGTACATTGGGAAAACAATCAACATATATGTATTAATTAAATAATATACGTCTAGCGATCTCGACACCGTCTCTTTCTTTAAAAACAATTTCTTGCGCTTGTCTAATCACTGCAAAACTGAGTTACAGATTGCTTCTTTTTTCATTGATCAAATCGTCTTCCTAAACAAGAACTACATGTATAAACCATTTCTAATTATTGATGTATTAATTGTTGTCGTTTGTGTTTATTTGATAAATAAATTTAGTGCAAAAAAATTTTTTTTCGTTTTGCTCGATGTTTGTGTACAAGCATAGAAGACGTTTAAAAAAAATCATCGATGGGGGTAAACAGGGCTTAACTGGTCTCAGTAAAATTAACACATTTGTATTTTACAATTTTACCGAGTACCCGGGTACTCGATCGGAAAATCGCCCGAGTAACCGATTATCAAATATTGACAGATTTGTCATCCCTAGTCTTTTTTAAAGAAAATAAATAGATGACCAATGACAATGTATCAAATTTACGCGTTCCATTTGTATTAAAGAAACAGTTCTCCATGCTGTCAAAAAGCTTGGTATTTAATGGTTGTATAAAGAGTTGAAAAGTTTTATACGTTTTGATGTTATTGAATTTGAATTTGATTTTTTTTAAATTTGGTTATATGATCAACGTAGCCCCACCCTGGACCCGAGTCTGAAATTTAAAAAAAATAACAGTTTATTAAAGACTCCATAGTGTACTGCCACCATGCAATCAGTTTTATATTTAATTAATGTATTCCGGAATGAATAAAATAAGGTTAACTGCGTATAATAAAATTTTAACTTCTAGTATATCACCTCACTAGATTCCATACCCTATTCCAAGGGGTAACAATTTCACAATTTTGTTTGATGATTAGCTGACCATTTATAATCATGACACCATTTTTCCTTCTGAAACATCCATCAGTAAAGAAGAATTCGTTTTGAAATACATGTACATTATTAATTTAGTACGACCCCTCGGCTTGAAACCTGACAGTTTGCCTGCTAGATGTCAATGAGTAAAGAGGATTCGTAAGGCGCTTAAAGGGATCGATGTTCCATATACAAGTATGAACCAAGTTATCCTCACCATAACGCCTAACCCTTGGACTCTTGAGTGAATATTATAATTTTGATAGATGATGGGCTAGTTGCTCATTGTAATTATGCAAACAATTTGCTTGCTAAATGTCCATGAATTAAGGACAAGGTTTTCAAAGGTGTAATATATTTTCAATATATGACCAACATTGCCAAACTCTGAGACCTGTGCTCATTGCTTATCATAATCATAAAAACAATTTTCCTGCTTAATGTCCGGGAGTAAAGAGGATTTATGATACACATATGATACATGCAACCAAAATGAATTTGAATTACAATGTTTATATTGGATTCATAAAAATCCTTACAAACAAAGATACATAGCGGGTTCTACCAAGCCTCTTTCTTTACTCCTCACTGAAATATTAACAGTAGTGAAGGAGAAATTTTCAGGAGTATTGTGCAACAATATATTCGAGAAGTGGTGTAAATCTTAAATCTTAAAAATTCCAAAGAACTTTCGTAAAATTTGAAATCGCAAAATTTTACCAAAATCAACAACATAAAAACTAACGACTTTTTAACTTTATATACAGCCATTCCCCACGATAAATTTAAATTTAACTCCAGGCTTTTTGACATTATTGACCACTGCTTTTTCGAAAAAATGGAACTCATAAATTTACTTACCTTGTCATTGGTCATTTACAAAATTATTTTGTTTAAAAAAAATCTGATTGTACACACAAGTACTCTGAAGTTGATATCAAAAAGATGCTTGAGATTCTGATTGACAATATTTATGTGGTTTTTGGAGACCAGGTCTTCCAACAATCTGTTGGAATTCACATGGGTACCAATTGCGCCCCGGTATAAGAAGACTTATTTTTGTATTCATATGAAGCAGACTTTGTTCAAAATCTTATACGTGAAAAGAAAACACTTGATGTGGCCTTCAACTCGACATTTCGATATATCAACAACGTATTATCAATTAACAATAGTTACTTTCATTCATATGTCGACTCGATATATCCCAGTGAGCTTGAATTAAAAGATACCACAGAGTCTGACACATCTGTTTCATATTTGGATATTTTACTAGAAAAAGACGTTAATGGTAATCTAACAACCAAGCTTTATGATAAACGTGATGACTTTAACATTTCAATCGTCAACTTCTCTTACTTATGCGGCAATATACTTTCATCACCTGCATACGGGGTTTATATCTCTCAGTTGATTCGATACGCAAGAACATGCTCTACGTATGAACAATTTCTAAAACTAGGTAAGTTATTGACAAACAAGTTGATGAAACAAGAATATCAGCAGTCTCGTTTAAAGTCATCATTTCGTAAGTCCGATGGTCGATACAATGACCTTGTCAGCAAATACAATTTATCATTAAGTCAAATGCTAATTGTTAAGCAATTATTTACACATTGAATTGTCGACGGATTTTTTTTTTTTTTTTTTTTTTTTTTTTTTTTTTTTTTTTACCGCTCACGGTAGCTCAGTCGGTAGAGCGCTCGCTCCGTGATCGGGAGGTCGTGAGTTCGAATCTCGGCCGCGACAGACCCAAGTCGATAAAATGGGTAGCAACTGTTCCTTCGCCATGCGCTCGGCACTTTGAAGTGAAAGTTGCGGGTCTTTCGGATGAGACCTTAAAAACCGAGGCCCCGTGTCACGGCAGGCGTTGGCACGATAACGATCCCTCACTGCTCAATGGCCTTGAGTGCCGAGTAAAGGTCAAAATTTGAAGCCCTTCACCGGTATATGGTGACGTCTCTATATGAGTGAAAAATTCTCGAATGGGACGTAAAACAACATACAATCAATCAATCAATCGACGGATTTTTCCGGGGTTTTTTTTCCCCGATAATGACAAGGAGCACACAGCAGGTGTGACCGGTCAGCAGGGGATGCTCACTCCTCCATGGCACCAGATCCCACCTTTGATGTTTTAGAGGTCCGTAGTTGCTCTGCTCCAAAATTTGTATAAATAGACTTTTGAGCTTAAATATTGTTCGTTATCTTCATACATTTCATTTCACACAAAATGTGTATTTAATAATAGGTTATTTTAATATTTGAAAGGAAATTAATTTATTATCCACGATACTTGGGATATCTATTTATCTATCTATCTATCTATCTATCTATCTATCTATCATCCATCAATCATTATAATTTTATGCATAAAATGATAGCCAAACTTACGAAAATAAAGTTTAATGCAGTTATTAAACCGATGTCAGCTATAGATTACTTAACGAATACTATCATAAGCAATTTGTAAATTAGTTTTCATCTAATTGTAAAACTGTATATAATGATTGTAAACTTAAGTTTACAAATGCTAAACCTACATAGGCAATTTCGCCACATATGATCCACATATGCATTGCCTTTCATATGAAGATCATATGAGGATCATATGAGAATCATATGTTTATTCAATCATATGAGTATCATATGTGGCAAATCATATGTGGATCATATGAATATACATATGTAAATCATATGAAACAATATACATATGATACACATATGAAAGTTTCTGCATATGAGAATCATATGCATACTTTGAGAATTATCATATGAGAATCATATGAAACAGATTTGTGTGTGTGTTTTTTTTTTTTGTCCTTGTTATAAACAGGTAAAATTCATTTTTATTTTTATTCAATGAGATAAAAAAATATGTTTATTCAATGTTAATCAGTTAACACTTGAGTAATTTCAAATTAAGCTTAATATGTATAAGTTGGTGTTATATTTTAACAAGTAGACTGCAAGATTAAAAAATAATTTCAATAACATATATCAAGATGTGTAAATTTAAATGTATATTTATTCAAATGAATCAAGATGTTCATTTCCTTAAGAAGCTTGGATAAAAAGGGAATAAGTACTCTGTTACCCCCCCCCCCAAAAAAAAATCCTTCATAAAATTCAAAATTTGTTTTCTTGAAAAACAAAATTCATCAAGAATATATTAATTTGTATTTTATCCAAAAACCGTTATGGTTGGGTTTATTTTACGAGTAAAATTAAAATCATTCCACATTTTATTTACGGACCGGTTTCGGTTTTTATATGATGAAAGTGTACGTCATGTTTGACGTCACTACTGTAGCAGAAGAGTTGGGTGTTTGAAAAAGTAAGTAATCTCAGATACGTTTTAAAAGACTTTTTAAAGGCTAGTTCATTGTGTTTAGATCATTTCATTACGGTTACAGACCCGTATGAACTTTTTAGTACTCTCATCACTTGTATGTACGTAATTGTTAAATTAATACAGTTCGTAAAAAGCCGGTAAACCTAGTGGTCAATAAGTAGCCTAATTTTGGATTTGTTAACGATGAATGTTAAGGCAATTTAGTATCACTAATTTTTCAGATTTGTTTCCCTTTCGTTAATAGCTACGCTCGAGCATATTCGATATGAAAGTGAAAGTAGAAACCTTGTATAGTAGTTAACGTAAAATGTTTGTTGAGATCCTTATTCATTCGGTTCTTTCATCAAATTAAGAGAAATGTGTTTGAAATTATGTATTTAGGAACTGGAGTTCAGTGTCACAGTGCTGTTTTTGTATTATTCTTCTTTTTTTTTGTTCAAAGAACCCCAAAGCTGATTAGACTGACGATTGAACACAAAGCTGATTTGACTGACGATTTAAACCCAAAGCTGGTTTGGCAGACGATGCATGATCACAATGCAGGTAAAAATAAATAAATAAATACAATAATCATCACAGTATATATCAGTAATGACTTAAACATATATCAAAAACTAAATTAACCCAAATCTTTTTTTCTACAGAACAAATCCAGCACACTTATAAAATATGTATAAGTAAGGAAAACATATGAAAATATGTAAGGCATAGATTATAGAAATTGCTGGCTATAAAAACTATGATAAACTATAAAACTGTACAATATCTTCTGGGGATAATGACTTTTAGCTTAATCAGACATTCAAGGTACTATTACATGTGTATTGTATTGAAAGTACATTAGCTAATTTCATTTGATTTATATTTATATGCATGTATATAACTTGACATTTATAGATTTTTTTTCAACACTAGAGAATTTAACCTAAAGACTTGTACTCACTCTCTTTTGTAGTTTCTTTTAACTTTTAGTTTAATTAGATATATGTCTAGAAAATATTTACTGTGTGAATATTTGATTTATAATTTATATAGGTTCAATATACAGTCAGCCTCTCTCATTAATAAAATGGAAGATCAGACACCAATATCCTAGGCTTGCTTCAAAATAGGTATGTACACCCTGTATGATAAACTTTGTTATATTTTTCCCAACAAAGTTTTGGGATGTTCTGGAATCACAATGTCTGTTTCTCTACCTGTTTGTTTGTCTGTAGATTTTTTGGTCCAATAATTATACATTTGTATCCGAATCTATTTAATTTTTTGCAATCTGAATTATATATACTATTTGAACATTCCAAATTCAATAGTGAAAATTTTTGAAAGAAAGTTCTTGCTTTTAAAATTTTATGATTTTATTATGAAGCATGTCTTCCAAAAGTGTAATAAATGTCTTGGAAATAATATAGGGTGTCAACAACTGTTTTAGAACATTACTGGTAGTTTTATCATATAAATGTATACATTTTCATGTACAGTACTGTGCCATATATTTATGAACAAACGTAAAAATACCGTCATATATTGAAAGAATCATAAAAAAAAATGCTAGGTTTCTCGCAATTACACAATCTTACCATGCAAGTGTCTTACCTCTATAAATAGCTAAGAATTTCCACTATCGATCTATGACGTCATTTGTTAAATATGACGTCAGCTTAAAACGAAAAGGTCTCGTGAATGTAAACATGGGGAAACTTAAGGCAAATAATTTTCTTCACCCGTGAAACAAATGATTGTTGACAAATATCTGTCAGGACAAAAATATGCAACTATTGGCCGTGAATTGAGCATTCCTCGGAACAGTGTGTATTCAATTGTACAGCGCTATTTAGCTAGAGGTTCGGTGGAAAAGGCCCCAAGAAGTGGCAGAAAACGAAAAATGGACGACCGTGAAACTAGGAAACTTTTAAGAGTCGTAAAAACCAAACGTACTGTTCCGTTAGCTGGTATTACGGATATTATCAATCAGGGTAGGCATTCTCCTGTTTCACAGAGAACAGTCAAAAGACGATTGTATGAAAATAATTTTCATAGGAGGATTGAAAGAAAGAAGATCCGTATTCGCGACGAGAACCGCGAAAAACGTGTGGCATGGGCAAGAGGAAAGAGATTGTGGAGAGTTGAAGGAGAATGGGATAGAGTGATATTTACAGATGAATGTAAGGTAGTAATAGGAGAAAGCAACCGTGTGTATGTCTGGAGACGACCGGGTGAAGATTGGATGCCCGAGTGTTTATGCCCTGGTCCGCCGGTCAGAGTAAGTTTGATGATCTGGGCATGCATAACATGGAATGGTGTGGGGACAATATGTGTCGTAGATGGTAATATCAATGCACAAAAATATATAGACATACTTGATTCAGAACTTTGGCCCGGTGTAGCTCGGCATTTTCCAACAAACAATTTTATTTTTCAAGATGACAATGCGCCCGTTCATCGGGCCCGGATTGTTACTGAATTTAAACAGAGAAATGCCATCAACTCGATGACATGGCCAGCACAATCCCCTGATTGTAATATTATAGAAAACTGTTGGTTATTATTAAAAAATAAATTGAAGCAACGAATTTTAAATATAAACAATGCTGCCGACCTCGAACGTGAAATCCGCCATATTTGGACAGCCATCCCAACAACATACATACAAAACTTGTATCGTTCAATTCCTAGACGCTTGCTTAAAGTAGTCAGTGCCAAGGGCAATATTACAAAATATTAAGGTAAGTTTTATTATTTAATTATCAAAATTTAGTGTATTATATATGGCTAAAACATTCCCTGTAACTCATCTGTTTACGTCCGTTTACGTGACGTCGCCGACGTTTGTTCATAAATATATGGCACAATACTGTACTTTGGTTAATGATTTGGGTGTGTGCATCAAGCAGAAATGGAGTATATATATTATATCAATTATTTTTTTTATATATAAATTAAAAATTTGCAGAGAGAATGTCAAATGGCGTAAAGAAAGATTTAGCATCAACCCCTGGATTTCTTTTAAGGATACAGAAGTACAGGTATGATGAATATAAATGCTAGCTAACTATTTTGCAAGAATTGAGCATTTAAGTAGATGAACTATATCAGCATGTACGTCATATTATATGAAACTAATAAAGTTTATAGTCAATATGTATAATAGTGAACCATTTTTTCTTGAAGAATCTTGGTATGTGTTTGATGTATATAAAAATAAGTGAAAAATGCATTGCTTTATTCATTCAGGAGATGCTCAGCAATCTGGCAAAAAAGGCTGGCTGGAAATGAAATGTTATGGGGGTTATGTCTAGCTTTGGATTCCACTAAATTCCCATATTTATAGAAATCAGATCAGAGCAAAGGTGTGCACACATTTTATTTATGTATGTTAAATATCATCCTAAGAAGTATCAAAGTCTATTGCTAAATTGAAAACCTCGTCAGAACAAAATTTTGCACTGCATTCCATTTAAGCTATACATTGTGAATTGAATTGTTTAGAAAAAAAAGTTTTAGCTGATGGGTAACAATGAAGTTGATGTAGAGGGTCCCTCCATTAAGTCTCTACATAATTATCGATGAAAATGTTTCCTTCCTCCTACAATTATGCTAACCAGAGAGGGAATACTTCACACTGATGCTAGTATGAAAACAGTAAGCAGTCAACATTTTCAAAATGTAAAAATATTGATGTTAAACATTAATGTTAAAATTTTGAGATATATATTTGTTTATTGGAAGGACATTTTTGCTGGTAAATATGATTAATGATAGAAAATTAGTTCATGTTAAATTGTCTGTTGGATGTCACAAGCAATTTTTCCAATCATATTCATCTTTAAAATCACTTGAGTCTTCGGCTCAGATGAGCTAAAAACAAGTACTTTAATTTTAAATAAAAGTACTTGTTTTTAGCTCATCTGAGCCGAAGACTCAAGTGAAGGTTTATGATCAAAATTGTCCGTTGTCCATCATCATGGTTGTTGGCATAAACTTTTCACATTTATGTCTTCTTCTCCAGAACCACTGGACTAATTTCAACTGAACTTGGCAAAGAGGACCTATAGTAAGGTTCCAGTAGGGGTTCAAAGTTCAACGTATAGATTATGTAGGGTGAAGTCTGTTAAAACAATGACCACTAAACCACCAGTGGGGCCCCTGAAGGGTTGCAAAGTTTTACATAGTAATTTATATCTTGTGTATAGGAAAGAATTAAGTCTTTTTAACAAATTCTACAAGGCTACAGTACAATAGTGGGGCCTAAGGAGGGAATCTTGAGTAAATTTGATCAGTATGGAACAAATATCAAAAGAAAAAATACTTCTGCAATTTATTCCAGCACTTTTTTGTATTGTATTTCACAAAAGCCACTTGTGTCAGAGATAAGTGAGTTTGCCATTGTTGCTCGGGTGAACAATGTGGTCCCTGGACCTCTTGTTGTTATTATTAATGCTAATTATTTTAAAAATAATTTTTAGAGATTATTTTGTGCCACAAACAAATTGTTCAGAAAGGGGACATTGGTGGATTTGCATTTTGGGTACAGTTCAAAGAATTTTCAAAATGGTGATGGAAGATCAGAGGGAGGACAAATGGGAAAAGTTGACAGAGAAAGAAGAGAAAAGAATTAGGAAATATCTGGAATAATTATGAATGGGGAGGATGTACTTAATCTTGTCAGAATTTGACATGCAAGGCATTCTATATATGTATACTGAAGTATCATTTTGATTGTAAAATCTCATTGTAATGTATTGACATTTTATATTTCATGCTTTATGCATAAATACACAAACATTTTTATAAAAAAAACTATATATATGTATATATGTATCTTTGTTTGTTAGATCGAGACACCATCCTTTGTGATTTCATACTCATTTATGTGTTAAATATGCTGTAGGTACATGTAATCTGAATTACTTATGATTTGTCATAAATTTACAATAGAGATTACATATATTGACAAATGTTATTGCAGATATTTCAATTTTGCCAAGGACACTTCCATGTCATATGGTATTTTTATACAAGTACATGATCTAATTATGTTATTCATTGGGACATGTATACATGTTCATCTCCTTGATCATTTTGCTGAAATCCTTTTAAATAATTTGTACTCATTTTAGAATATGTAAAATACATGTATCGACAAATGCTACTGACTTGTTTGTATACTCTCTTGTTTAAAGTGTGCACTGTGTGAAATTAGTTATTTCTGTTGATGAAAATACTTTGGAAAATTGTGCAAGCATTATAAAATATTTACAGATATTTAACAGATCATTGGAATGTACTGAAATTTCATCTAAAGCAGAAATACCTGATTTTCAATGTGTACAAGTGTGTATTTCCTTTTGATAAATATGAGAAAAAACACATAAATATTTCATATGATATACATATGATGCCCATATCATATGATTCTCATATGTAAATGACTTGAAACACACTTAAACTTTTCATGTGCAAATCATATGAAGTTCTTTTCATATGATTCACATATGTGAATCATATGTGACTCATATGATTTGCTTCATATGATTCACATATGATGCCCTTTTTTTATGATTCTCATATGAAACCAATCATATGATTCACATATGATACACATATGTGGATCATATGTGGCAAAGTTGCCTGTGTATATAGTTTATCTGCCTGTAAAAAACTTTAATATACATACAGTTTTATTTAAAGAATTATTAAAAGGTTCTTTAGTTTCACTAAATGTTGAACTGTATAATTTATCAAGATACTTGTAATATTGAATCTGTGTTTTATAGAGAGCAAAATTAACATGCTAGTAAACTGAAAATTTCCTTTCCAAAATTGAAGATTTTATCAATTCATTTGCTGCACGCAACGATTCAAATGAAGATCTCTTCAAATAATTTAACTTTTTCTTCAATTCTGAACAATTGCGCATAATTATATTAATTCAATTGATGCGATCATTAATAAATAGGGTGAATTGATGCGCGTAATAATTGAATTGTATCTCCATTTGGATGAATATGCGTTTTATTGCGACATCAATTCATGTGCATAATAATTGAATTACTGTTCATTCCATTGAGTTAATGACATCATTAATTCAATTAATGCGCGCACTAATTCTTTTAGAGAGAGCAACAATTTAAATAATGATATCTCCAATTCAACTTATCCATAAATTACACAAATATATATCTCTTTAATACTTGAATTGTTACTCTCTTCAAAAGAACTCATGCGCACAATAATTCTTCTAACAAAGTCTTTGTTAAACAATTAAAAATTTCTTCACTTTAATTTTAAAGGAAATCAACAAATTTTTTATACCCAATACAAAACTATGTTTAATTTCCATGTTGTGGTAGGCCTTGGCATGATGAAGAACCCGCACTGTTCAATGACCCTGAGTGCCGGGTACTAGTATAGGATTTTCGAAGCCCTTGTGCGGCATACGGTGACGTCTCTATATGACTGAAAAATTCTCGAATGGGATGTTAAACATACAATCAAACAAAATTGTTTTTTTTTAATTTTGCGCCTTATTAAAACTTTTTTTAAAGTATATAAATAACTTCATTATTTGTATTTATCAGATTAACCATGTTTTGCATTAGTAAATAATTGTTTTCACTGGTAAGTGTATACATCTACTTTTGCAACAGAAATTGGGGAGTAAACTGGGGTTTAGAGATATATATTGATTGACATAGTTTACGTTCCAAGAAAATATAATTTGCAATTTATTAACGTAGTTTAAAACTCTGAGATATTAATTTTGCTCATTTTCGTGACTTTGACGAATGATAGATAGCATGAACTGTTGTTGGGCTGCTTGGCAGATTGTGAGGAAATAAGTGATTCAGATTGAATCTTGCAAAGGTTGTTCCTATGGTAGTCATATGACATTTTACAACAGTAGTATGACATCTTACAACAGTCGTATGACATCTTACAACAGTAGCCAGAAGAAAGATTTATGCCTAGCAATTCTTCCGAAAGCGTGCTACAATCCTGCCAAACAGTAATATAGAAGTAGGATAACAAGCCATGACAATCTATAAAAAGATGTATGATGATAGAACATTAGTTGACATGTAGTGTTTCACGTAGTCAAAAGTAGAACTACCTATGGAAAATCTAACAGTTCTTCACGCATGAGAGGATCGTTATTGACACACATTGCACTGGAATTGCCATTATCATCTTTTTTTTATAATGAACTCCTTAACTAAGATGGTCATCCACCTCAATGATTCAGATGAGTGAGCAACGTATCTGGAAGTTTTCTTACAAAAAATACTAGATTTTGAAGTGACCCTATTTTACATTATCGCTTTGCACTCCTGACATCTGATACGTATTTAACATTGTTTCAAAATTATAACACACAATAACCCATTCTTAGTTGGTAAATCAGTTTGTCGTTTTGATGATTTTTTTTTCATTTATGGCACGTTTTTCATATTTTTCAGACTTCAAAACATGATTATTTTCAAAGTGCAATATATATACATGTACATTGCATTTGAAAATATGTGTTAAGTGATGAAAACCATTTTCTGAATTGACTGTAAAATGTCTAATTAGTTGATAGACGAAATTAATATGAAGATAACGAACAGTATTCAATCGCGAAAGTCCAATCAAACGATACAAATTTGGAGCAGAGCAAACATGGACCTCAAAATTTAGAGGTGTGATCAGGTGGCATGGAGGAGTGAGCATCCCCTGCTGACCGGTCACACCCGCCGTGTGCTCCTTTTTATTATCGGGAAACAAAACCCGGAAAAATCCGTAGACAATTCAGTGTATAAATAATGGCCTAACAATTACTATGAAAAACGTCAGTCAGCATTTGACTCAATGATAGGTTGTATGTGCTGACAAGGTCATTGTATCGATCGAAAACCTTGCGAAAAGATGACTTCAAACCAGACTGTTGATATCCTTGTTTTGTCAACTTGTTTGTCAATAGCTTGCTTCGTTTTAGAAATTGTTCATACCTAGAGTATGCTCTTGAGTATCGAATCAACTGAGAAACATAAACCCCATATGCAGGTGATAAGGGTATATTGCTACATAAGTAAGGGAAGTTGACGATTGAAAAGTTGAAGTCATCACGTTTATCATAAAGCTTTGTTGTTAGGTTACCATTAACGTCTTTTTCTGGTAAAATATCTAAATATGAAACAGATGTGTCAGACTCTGTGGTATCTTTTATTTCAAGCTCACTGGGATATATCGAGTCGACATATGAATGAAAGTAACTATTGTTAATTGATAATACGTCGTTGATATGTCGAAATGTCGAGTTGAAGGCCACAGCAAGTGTTCTCTTCTTCTCATGTAGAAGTTTTTGAATAAATTCTGCTTCATATGAATACAAAAATAGGTCGGCTAATAAAGGGGCTCAATTGGTACCCATGGGAATTCCAACAGGTTGTTGGAAGACCTTATCTTCAAAAACTACATAGATATGTCAATCAGAAACTCAAGCATCCTTTTAATATCAACTTCAAAGTACTTGTGTGTACAATTAGAGTGCTTTTTAACAAAATAATTTTGTAAATGACCAATGACAAGGCAAGTATACAGGGTTCTCACTAGGATTTTTTAAACTTGAGTCCCAGGACTCATGGTTTTTGAGAAGGTTGAGTCCAGCTAAATTTGATGAGTCCCAGAACCATTATGTTGAGTCCCAATACACTTACAACCAAACACATTTTTTGTAAACGAAGTTTTTATTGCAATAAATAAAACAAAACATACATTGAGACAGTCATTTCATATTTCATTTGATATTCAATGTTTACAAAAGTCACTTTCGTCTGTCTTTGGCTTTGTTGAATTTCTGAGCACACCTCTTCACATCAAAGTTTTCAGTCTCTGGTCCTGTTTGGTCAAGACGACTGGTCCTAGTCGGCTCCTCAGTCTTGTCTTTGTCCGGTTTCGGCATGAAAATCCCCTTTCACATGGAACACTTGTCACAGGTGACACTAGCACAATTTTGTACAGATCTTCAAAGTCTGGGAACTGATCTTTGTGTTTTTTTTAGGAAATCCCCTGCATGCTGTGAAAAGCTGGTAGTCACTTTCTTCTTCTGACTTAACAGTAACTTTAGATCTAAAAAATCTCTCCTCATCCGGTCTTCATCCAGTGTTAGACTCTCCTTGTAGTGGCTGATGATTTCCTCTAGTACCTCTTCTCCATAACTCATGATGTCGTGGCTCTCTGGCATTAGGGCTTGATAAAGGAGTTTGTTAATCTTCTCCAGAATACCCAAGGATGTGCTTTCAAATAGTCTCTCCAAGTTGTTCACAAGGTTGTCAATGTAGGATTCCGCTGAGTTTTGAAACCGGATTCTGAGGTTCTCTTTATCAGTGATGTGCAGTCCTTTGTACTTTTGAAGTCTGGATTTCCTGGTAGACAGCTGTAAGGGATGGTCCATTGGTATTTTTCATCAAATGCAACCTTTCAATCACAGCACTAACAGAGGAGGCAACAGCAGATATGTCGATATCCTCTCTCTGGAACAGAAGATTCAGGCGTTTGATACATGGCAGCACATCATTCAGAAAAGCTGTTGTCAGAAAGAAAGACACACTCTTCATCTTTGTTAAGAGTCCCTTGGCATCTTGAGAGTCTTTTGAAGCTGCCTGGTTAGCTAATGCTGTATAGATGGCTGGGTAGGATCTAAAGATGGCCTGCACTGCTGATTTTAAAGACAACCTCCTAAAACTAGCTGGCATCTTCAAGGAGAGGGCAAGAATGTTTTCATTGGATTGGAGAAGGTCTTGAAGGACTCTTAATTCGTTGTATCTCACAGCTGAATTGTTGTAAAACCTGAAGATATGTTTGAGGTACGTATGGTAATCAATGAAGTAAGAAACATCACGGCATGCATGTCCTGCTGCTAAAGCCACTCTGTGAGTTACACAATGAAGTTGTATTAGTGCTGGATTGTGACGTCCTCTGCGAATGGCTCCGACACCTCCATTTTTCCCATCATCACACTCGCACCATCTGTAGCAATGCTGAAGATCTTATTTTGGGTCAATATTCTTCTCTTTTCTAATGTAGACTCAATTGCTTCCACAAGTGTCTCAGCTTTCCCATCCTGTACATCAACACAATCCACAAAATGAATCACTGGCACATTATCACTAACACATTTCGCATACATGATCAGTTTCTTGTAGATGGCAACATCTGTCGTCTCATCAATAAGAAGACCAAGCTGGGGTGTTGTTTCCAAATCTTGGATAATGTCTTCTTCAACTGTGTCGTTGATTGCTTCTAGCATCTCCAGGTGTGAATTGTGGCTTGTGTAGACCTTGTTGGCATCTTGGAGGTCTGGACATAAATTCAGTTTCTGCAGATGTAAAATCTGGTTAAAGCTTGTCAAGGGAAGGTTGCGTATAGTGATGAAATACACAGTCCTTAGGTTGAGTTTCTTTACAGGGATCACTAGTTGATCTGTCCTGTGTCTGTTGGATGGTTTTCTGAGCACTGTTGTTACTCTTGACTTCTTTGGTGATTGAAGACATGATCTATGGCACGCCGATTGCTTCAAAATTATTTTCTGCACGACCTTAAACAAAAATTACACGAGTAAGTAAAAACTTACACAAAGTGAGGAAAATATACACGAAGTTATTAAAATTTACACAAACTACAGAAAAACTGCACAATTAACAAAATATTTACACGATGTAGTGAGGAAATTACACAAGCGTAAAAACGAAAACTGCACGAGTGAGAATACAACATCGACATAATATGCAAATCATCCTCATTGCGCACATTTCATTAATATTCATTAGAGAACAGCTCAATGTGGCTTGGATGCTTGAAACATATTATAAATACAAAAGGAGGAGTAACGAGTATTCTTTTTTAAAAAAAAGTTTCTTTTAAAATTCCGCTAGACTATCAAGAATATGTACAACGTATATTATACATGTAGATAAATTGACAGGCACGCAATCTTAAACTTGTAGTATATGAACACCCCCGAATAAAAAAACATTCTACACAGAATACATGTATAGATAACGTAAAAAAGGGGGATGCATATTACCAGTTGTGTGTTTAATTGTTGGATTTCTTAAGTATGTCAATCCTCTACATAGCAATTTCTTTTGAAAGTTTAAAACAATGACATATAGGCCTAAATAAAAATAAATAAAAACAACATGTGATATAATACAGGAGAGTTAACAACAAATCACACTATTCTCCTCCACCACCCACTGTGTGTACTTTTGGTAAAAATCAAGGATGTGCATGCGTGACCTTTTCATACAGAGATCTCTCCCTGCTGCATGGTTCTGGAACGAAAACACCTGTGCGCTAATCGATTTATAGCTCTTTGACACACCAATAATACCTTTTGATTAAAGATTACTAGCAATTCATACAAAGATTTTGAGGCAATGTTGCGATCATCTGGGTTGTGGAATTTGACCGAAAACATTTTGGAAGTCAACAGTAAAGAAAATCGAGTAAATAATTGTGCAACTTAAATTTTAATATTGAAACGCATATCTCACTTTTTGATATATGTATGTAACAAAGTAGTACATGTAGTCTTAACTTTTGAGCAACGTGTGGTGATTTCATAAAACTCCATGAAAATGTAGAAAAAATATACAGTCGTTTTACTTATGTGAATTAAAGCTTTATTTATGTTGTTTTTAATGCACCGGCGGTAGTCTATTTTGAATAGTTAAAATGCATATAAAGGAGTTAAGAAAATTTAAAAATTATAACGTACAGGCACGTGGTATCGGTTTTTGAAGGGGGGGGGGGGGGGCAGCCAGAAATTTTTTTGACAACCTACCTGAAATAAACATTGACAAGCAAAAAAAAAAAGGTAAAGTGTCCAAACTCGAAAATCCTATTTCGGGGGGGGGGGGGGTTCCACCTTCCATTTTCTTTTCGAAACACATTATAATACCGAATTACTTTGATTTAAACTATCCTAAAACAAAGGTGTGTGTGGGGGGGGGGGGGGGGGGCAACCAGCATTTCAGTGGACATTTACAATAGAAGTGGGTTATTTTTGGAAAAAAGTGGGGACCCCTCCTGATGCTTCGTGCCTGAAATATTTTTTTAAGAATTTAAGGGTACATATAATAGTCTATCGAAATCTGGATTGCAATTCAACTGAACTATAACGGTATTGTAAGACCAAATTCAAGAAGACATATAAGATGAACTTTATTAGCTGGGACTTGGCTACACATGCATATTTATTTTCAATGCAGATTTTGACAATAATAAATTTGCACACGGTAATAAAACAAAGATTTCTTGAGGTTTCTATTTATCATATGTTTTCTTATATTTATTCGTAGTCATGCTCAAAGTAAAACACCTGGTTGATGCCATTGATACACATGTACAATATTGCTATAAAGTCATGTTCTTTTTATAACGACTATAGATTTGGGTTAAAAAGTGTTATTACAAAAATTTTATTGCTCGGAAAATAATTAAAATTTTATGCATACGAATTCGAAATGTAAAGAGAATTTGTTATCTTGGAAAATATTTGTCAAACCTCGAGATCCATAAAGAACATGATTTATTAGCATTTTTCAAGGGTGATAAAACATGTGCTATGTTCTTTCTTTTTATTATAATATCCATTCCCATCTTCTTATTTGTAACATTCTACGTACATTCACTATGTTTTAAAATTTCTGATGTGTCATTATGGTCCAACGATTTGAAACTTTAATAAATACATAGATTCAAATGTTGCGACTCAATCAATCCACGAACCAGATCCGCCACTAATGATATGTTTTACCAGTGCCAGAATTATTTGAGTAGAGTTTTGTTATTTCAATTGGACAAATTTTAAGTAACAAAACACAAAACCGCATGTACATAAAGTACATAGAATATATATATTTTCCCTTTATCTAGTCCTTTTTATTAAAAGTGAAAACATTTATCAAGTAATCGCCATTACGAATGAGAGTAACGCTTACCCCTAGGAGTGTCTTGTTTTTTATTGAGTAGTTTATGACTGAAAATATGCGATATCATTTAAGGAATTCATAACAGTGTAGGCTACAGATATCCAACCAAAATTGATATCCTCATATTTTATAAGTAAAGATACATGTATAATTAGAAATAAATATTTTTTTATGTTTGACTTCAAAAACATACTGTGTATATCTAAGGTCAGGTAATCCCCACTTTTTAATCTTTTTGAAAATAAAAAATATATCCAGCCAACTGAATAATTTCCTATTCCTAAATGAAAAAAAAATTGCCCAAATGAATTCATAATTGTAGTACAAATGAGAAGTACCAAAATAAATTCTACAATTCAATGATTATAATCAGCAATAATTCTGCCATCATTTTCATGAAGAATCCACTTTATTAATCGTTTTATTACGCATGTGTTAATTTTATTTTATACAAGTACTTTCCGTTAAAGTTGTATCTATAAGTTAGGGAATATTAAAAGGCCATAGAGCGTATTACTTTTAGTTCGGAGTCGAGTGCATCATATAGAATGGTACTTTTTCCCCCGCATTATAGCACAGACATGCGATTCCTTTCTAGTCACAATTTATGTCCGGCATCATAGAATACATCCATATTTTGGCTAGGATCTCGGTCAATGTTAGAAACACATAATATCTCCGAACAACTTTTAAATTTTTTCACACAGTTCACAAGAAAACACTTCATTCGTTAGATTGGCATTAGCTAGAAATCGGATCGAGTTTTAGCAAAGAAATAAAGAAGCAAACAAACATGCATATTATCGTCAACGCCATTTTCTCTCGATTACATCCAGCATTCATGAAGAGATAAAGAGTACAGAAAACCAAGAACACAATGAATATTCTATGTGCATAATAATGATATGCGCAGCTGTATGCGCAGTAAAATTGTTTGTGTAATTTTTAGTTTCCTCTGCTCGTGCAGTTTTTGATTTTACGTTTGTGCATTTTATAACCCTTAACCGTGTAAAAAATTTCGGATTCGTGTATTTTTCGTTATGTTTGTGTTAAAATCTTCCAAACTATGTGCAATTTTTACCGATACGTGCATTTTTATTTTACTCGTGTATATTTTTCCATCAAGCTCGTGTATAAAATCGTGATCGTTGTGCAGAAAATAATTTTGAAGCAATCGGCGTGCCATAATGATCCACATGATTTTCATGTCAAACCAAGTTGATCTCTGAAGGTTTGATGATCCTAATGCAATAGCATTTGTTTTCTTGTTATCGGCACACAAGACAGAGAAACCTTCGTCCCCATCACTTGTTCTTCGTAGCCATGTGAATTCTTTGTGCCACTGAGCCATCTTCTCTCTTTCTTTGCCTTTGTCCATGTCTTTGACTCTGACTATGACTTTTCCTCTATGTTTGACCATTTCTCCTTTAATTTTCTCTTCTTTGTTGGATTGTCCAAAAAAGGAACCAAGTGTACTCTGGCTCATGTTGAAAAGTTGAACTGACGAAAATATCATTGCCACCCTATTTATGTAAAACTTACCCAAGCTGATTTGCAGGTATTTACTTTGATC
The DNA here is from genome assembly GCF_033153115.1 of Saccostrea echinata. Taxonomy (NCBI): domain Eukaryota; kingdom Metazoa; phylum Mollusca; class Bivalvia; order Ostreida; family Ostreidae; genus Saccostrea; species Saccostrea echinata. The sequence goes on from NW_026889778.1 coordinate 29,087,013, forward strand.
CAAATTTATTGAAAAAAAAGCAGCTGTCTATGATGTCAAAAAGCCTGGACTTCAATTTATCATGGAGAATGGTTGTATAAAATGTTTAAAAAGTCACACGTTTTGAAGCTATTGATTTTAGTAAAAAAAAATTGATTTCAAATTTTCCAAAAGTTCTTTGGAGTTTTTAAGTATCCATATCTGATTTACACCACTTCTCAAATATACTGTTGAACAGTACTCCTGTTTTGTACATAATGTTTTGAACATCTAATAGTATCAAGCTTTTTTCAATTAATTTTTCAGTAAAGATAGATGAAGATCATTGATAATCATAGTTTTGTTGCACTCCTGACTGCAGTAAAATTAAAAAATAAAACCATAGAACACAAAAAATCATACAGTGTTGGCAACATCAAGTGGTAACAAAATTGTACAATATTTATAGTCCAATACTTCATAATAAAAACACATGAGATTATTTAAACTTGGCATTATATCTTGCATTACTCAAAAAACTAGCTAAAATATATAATTAGAAGATAAAATATATTTCATAGTATATTTTCCTTCACAGAACAAACACTGTAAGCAAATGAAGTCAACCAGAAACATTCTACTCATCTATTGTTTCTTTATATTTATTCATATTTGATCAGCAATAATTCTAACATATTTGTTGCACTCCGGACCAAGAGCATGTGAGTCTATAAAAAAGCATTGTGAAGCGAAAATTATATCAGAACTTCTTTTGTTGTTTCAGTGAAGTTGAGGAGGAATATAATTTTTCAGTGTGCTTATTTTTTACATTCATATAAAATAAAAGATAAAAACGTATCGCGTAACATAGCGGGTTCCAGTAAATGTTCAACCAAGCCTCTATCTTTACTCCTCACTAAGATATTAACAGTGGTGAAGGAGAAACTTCAAGAGTACTGTGCAACAAAATATTCGAGGAGTGGTGTAAATCAGATGTGGATACTTAAAAATTCCAAGGAACTTTTGGAAAATTTGAAATCACAAGATTTTACCAAAATCAACAGCTTCAAAACTTACGACTTTTCAACTTTATACACAACCATTCCCCACGATAAATTAAAGTCCAGGCTTTTTGATATCATTGACAGCCGCTTTTTCAATAAAAATGGAACTCGTAAATATACTTACCTTGTCATTGGTCATTTGCAAAATTATTTTGTTAAAAAACATTCTGATTGTACACACAAGTACTCTGAAGTTGACATTAAAAAGGTGCTTGAGTTTCTGATTGACAATATCTATGTGGTTTTTGGAGACCAGGTCTTCCAACAATCTATTGGAATTCCTATGGGTACCAATTGCGCCCCGTTATTAGCAGACCTTTTTTTGTATTCATATGAAGCAGAATTTGTCCAAAATCTTGTACGTGAAAAGAAGAAAACACTTGCTGTGGCCTTCAACTCGACATTTAGATATATCGACGACGTATTGTCAATTAACAATGGCTATTTTCATTCTTATGTCGATACGATATATCCTGGTGAACTTGAGATAAAAGATACCACAGAGTCTGACACATCTGTTTCATATTTGGATATTTTACTTGAAAAAGACGTTAATGGTAATCTAACAACAAAGCTTTATGATAAACGTGATGACTTTAACTTTTCAATCGTCAACTTCCCTTACTTATGCAGCAATATACCTTCATCACCTGCATACGGGGTATATATATCTCTCAGTTGATTCGATACGCAAGAGCATGCTCTACGTATGTACAATTTCTAAAACGAGGTAAATTATTGACAAATAAGTTGATGAAACAAGAATATCAGCTGTCTCGTTTAAAGTCATCATTTCGTAAGTTCTATGGTCGATACAATGACCTTGTCAGCAAATACAATTTATCATTGAGTCAAATGCTGACTGACGTTTTTCATACTAATTGTTAGACCATTATTTACACACTGAATTGTCGACGGATTTTTCCGTTATTTCCCGATCATGACAAGGAGCACACGGCGGGTGTGACCGGTCGGCAGGGGATGCTCACTCCTCCATGGCACCTGATCCCACCTCTGATGTTTGGAGGTCCGTGTTTGCTCTGCTCCTATTTTGTATTGTATAATGGACTTTTGAGCTTGAATACTGTTCGTTATCTCCATATATTTCATCTGAATTGATAAAGTTGAAAAGGAGAAAGATTTTAATAATAAAACTGTCAATATTTTAGTACTAAATTATTCATATAGATCATTATTAATTAAAGAATATTTCTTAGCATGAATAGAAGTATTTTCATCATATAACTTGAATCTTTAAAAAAAAATGTGTTGCACTTCTGGCCATAGAAATATAGATCTAAAACACAGACAGACCCTGTAATTGATAAATCTGTTTGGTAAAAATGTATTTTGTGTCTTTATTTTCCAAAATAAAAATCAGAGAATCATATACTGATAAAAGTTTTTTCATGCTGGGGAGCAAAACATTAAATGTTGCATTCTTAACATTATTGGGTATGCACAGATATTTGACTCTCATTAATGCTTCTTGTGATTTCAGCTATTGTTTTACAATTTAATTTTTTTTTTTTTGATTTGTCTTTCAGATTTTAAAATTTTGGCAACACTACATTTTTTTCTGTTGCACTCCTAACATGGCATAACATTTTTTTCAACATCAGCCATGACCACAACTTGGTCAAACAAAAGTTGCTACAGTCTGCATGTAAAGCTCGGTACCTTGATTATTATGAAGAAAGTCGTTATTTCCAACATAAACCATTATTATTTATGTAAAGGAGAAAGGCCGAAAACTGTCCATTCTGTGAGAGAAAGAACTAATCGAAGGCCGTAGGCCCGAGATTAGTTCTTTCTCTCACAGAATGGACAGTTTGAGGCCTTTCTCCTACTTAAAACATGATTTCCTTTGTTCTGAAAATGAAATAAAAGAATTTACAAAACTGGTAGCAGATATGACAGGTAGCACACATACAATGACAAATTCATTGTTTACAGAATGGACAGTCATAGGTAAGCTAGGGATGCAGAGCAATTTGTTGAAAAGCCATTGTGTTTCGGGCAGATGCAAATAACAAAAGGTCTTTGTCTTAAGAATGCACAGATACAGGTGGATTTTGGGGGATACTAGTATATATACAAGCATGCCATGCTTCAAAATCAGTTTATAGTTTGCGTTGTAAAGGCATACATGTCTTCCTCTAATGGAGAGAGTATATGACAGAATCAAAATCTAATAAACCAAAATATGCATAAAATATGCATTGGTGATATTTGGATCTGGAAACATGCAGAAGAGTAAGAGTAAAAGAAATATTAGCCAAACTTTGACCCAAGAGTGAACTTCTCCAACAGATACAGATAATGAAATTTGAATCAAACCTGGAAATGTTTTATTTGAATTCTATTTTTGAGGATATATTAACTGCAACAGTGTACTGGTGAAATACATATCGTGTTCTGAATGTTGGGTTAGCCATGAGGCAATCTTCGACCTGAAAATATTTTACAAATCAAATCTGGAGATGTTTCATTTTTAATTATTTTCTACGGAAATATTAACTGCAGCAGTGAAGTGTTCATGGAGCAAACTGTTTTCTGGGTGGAGGATTTAATATTAGACGTACTTCTATCTTAAAATGAATTCTCCTCGAGGGAATAATTTTTCCGAAAAGTCAAATGTGAAATTGTGTCATTTGAAATCAAGTTTTGTGAAAATTGAGTTTTGGGTATTGAAATAATGTACATTATTCATGAAATCAAGTGGATCCTGTGCAGACATTGTGTTCTGGATTAGCTTAGATCTCCGTGTTCTTTCTGTTATTTACATGTAAATTAAAGAGTATTTAATGTATTTGTTCTGTTTCCCTCTTGAACACATTCCAAAGTTTACCTGTAACTCTCCATTCTGTTTGTTTTAACTGTCCATTCTTTTTGAAAAAACTGTCCATTCTTAAAAAGAATGGACAGTTTTCCAAAAAGAATGGACACTTACAGGTAACTTAATGGATTCTTTGAGGAGTTAGCTCAACATTAAGCTATAGAATGGACAACACAAACAAAAGGTTTACGTCACAATCATGTTTTAACTAGAGAAATATACCGAGACATAAAAATTTATTCCCATTGCCTGTATTTTTAGTGCAGGTTGCAATTGATAAATATGTGTTTGGTCATTTTCTTTGATTTCACCCACGTCAAGTACATATACCTGAACATTTCAAGATTTGAAAATGTTTTCTTTCTTGATATATTTTTTAAAAATTAATTACATATACTTTAACATTTCATGATTTAAAAATGCTTTCTTTCTTGATATTTTTGAAAAATTAATTTTCAAAAGATTAATAAAACTATGGAATGTTTTCTTCATGTGTCATGATAAGAAAACCCACCAGGAATCGAACCTGGATCTCTTGCTATCTATACATAGCAAGTATGCTAGCCTTTACACCACGGGATTTGCATATGACACATCCAAAAAAAACATTATAAATACAGGAATGAAAGACAGAGCCTTTATTTTTAAAAGGCTTATGGGTATCTACCTGTAGTTTTCAAGTTTAAGATATATGATAAATTTCATTGTCTTTATCATGATTAAAAACCATTTGTAGAAGCAACTTAAAACATTGTCTAGAAGGTATTATAAAGATTAGCATGAAAATGTTGACTGTCATGAAGCTCAGGGACATAAGTTACTCTCCTTCCATTATTTTAGGTTTGCTACAACTAGATTTTATCAGATCAGCTGTTGTTCTGGTTCATGTAAAGTCACTTTCAATCTAGTATATATTTCAGAACGATTCATAATGCAGTCTTGTAGAGAATTAGATTAGTAGTGGCTTACCATTTAGGTGGATACTAACGATGATACCGCACAGCACTAATAATAGTGGTGGGAGCTCTAAATCAAGTGTTTGTAAAGTATTAAACAAATACACCCTTTAATTTTATACATTTGATAATATGATACATTTATATCATTTATGTAATATTTATATGCTGAAATGAAAAATTGTACATCTATAAACCATAATATAATATATACTTATTTATATATAGACCAATTCATTAGCTGAAATTGAAAAAAAAAATTGTTATATTCATTCATCAAAACGTTAGTGAACGACTCATTTTTGCTAACCTGTTTTTTTTATTAAACACTATCTTCAATAATGCAGGTGTCAAGAATCAAAAGGTTTTGCTGTTTATAAGAAACCATCGTTGTCCTACAATATCTGTCATTTTGCTTCAAAATCTGTCAATCAACTTCAAATTTTGTCACTCTGCTTCAATATCTGTCACTCTGTCTCAATTCTCTCATTCTGCTTCCATCAATTTTCTTCAAAATCCTGGTATTCCGTTTCAAATTCCATTATTCTGCTTTCAAAATTCAGTAACACAGCCTCAAATTCTGTAATTTGATTCAACAATGCCTAAATGTCTGTTATTATGCCCCCGTATTGAAGATTCAGGGGTATATAGTTTTTGCCCTGTCCATCTGTCTGTCTGTTTGTCAGTTTATGTTTGTCTGTTTGTCCGCAAAAACTTTAACATTGCCCATAACTTTTGATTGGTTGGAGCTATGGCTTTCATATTTCACATGTGTATTCCTTGTGACAAAACCTTTCTTTGGGTACCATCGTTTTTGACCTTGACCTTCGAGTTTGACCCAGTTTTACAAAATTTTACTCAACTTTAACCTTGGTCATAACTTTTGAACGGTTGGTGCTACGGCTTTCATACTTCACATATGTAATCCTTGTGACAAGACCTTACTTTGGATACCAACAACTTTGACCATTTGATTTTGACCTAGGAGTTTGACCTACTTTTGATAAACTTTAAACTTGGCAATATCTTTTGAATGGTTGGTGTTAGGGATTTCATATTTCACATGTGTATTTCTTGTGAGAAGGCCTTTCCTTGGGCACCATTAATTATGACCATTTGACCTTGACCTTGACATTTGACTTACCTTTGAATTTTTTTTTTTACCTTTTCCATATCTTTTAAATGGTTGCTGCTAGGGCTTTCATATTTCACAGGTATGTTCCTCAGGACAAGAACTTACTTTGGGTACCAACATATTTGATTTGCATTTGAGAAAGTTTAACTTTTGCTCTAAGTTGCCATATGGGGGCATCAGTGTTTCACAAACACATCTTGTTTTTCTTCAATATTTGTCATTCTTCCTCAATATCTGTCATTCTGCTACAATATTTGTCACTCTGTGTTGTATATCTGTCATTCTGCCTCAATATCTGTCATTATACTTCATTTCCTACTGCCTCAAAATCTGCCAATCTGTTTCAAAATCTGTTATTCAATCTGCTTCAATATCTGTAAATCTATCTCATTTCCAATTCAAAATCTGTCATTTTGCCTTTATTCATTAAAACACGCTTATAGCGAACATGCTTATAATGAATTGACACTTATAGCGAAGCGTCTTTCATTCCCCTTGACTTTAAAATATATGAACACATAACGAATACTACGAATTACGCTTATAATGAAGCAAATTATCCATACCTAGTACGTACTTCATTATAAGCATGTTTTACTGTATTAATGTTGTCATTCTGCTTCAAAATCTTACACTCTGTACTTCAAAATATTTCATTCATGGTTAAATTTTTTTCATTCTGCATCAAAATTCATCATTACGGGTCAAAATTTTTATTCTGCTTCTGTCACTCTACCTCAATATTTGTCACTGCTTCAAAATCTGTCCTTCTATGTCAATATCTGTCATTTCTGCTACAAAATCAATCATTATGGCTCAAAATCTGTCATTCTGCTTCTTTCATTTTGCTTCGAAATATGATATACTACTTCAAATTCTTTCATTATGGTTCAAAAACTGTCACTCACTCTGCATTAATATCTGTCACTCTTCCTCAAAATCTGTCAGTGCTTCAAAATCTGTCATACTGCTTCAATATCGGTTATACTGCTTCAATATCTGTCACTCAGACTGCCTTCATTTCTCACTGCCTCAAAATTTGTCATTCTGCTTCAAAATCTGTTATTCGATCTGCATCAAATTGCCATCAATATCTGTAACTCTGTCTCAGTTTCTGTCATTCTGATTCAAAACATGTCAGTCTGCCTCTGTTTCAAAATCTGTCACTCTGTAGACCTACTTTTTTTCTTCAAAAACTGTCACTCTGCCTCAATATCTGTCATTCTGCTTGTGATATTTTGCTTCAAAATCTGCCATTTTGCTTCAATTCAAAATCTGTCATACTGCATCAATATTTGTCACTGCCTTAATATCTGTCATCTCTTTGGAGTGACAAAGAGACTTTCCCTCTCCTTAATTATCATGCTTTTTTGCTGTCAATAAAACTACCCTAAATATCTTCAGTTACTGACAACAGAAACCTATGCAACAAGCATAACATGAATGACCACAGAGCAAGTGTGAAAGCTGGTCAAATGCAGGGTTTGGATCTGACAAGGAAATTTGGCTGTGTTTTCTACTTAGCCCCTTTGATGGAAAGTAGCTTCTGCTAAATCAAGCACATAGAAAAATCTATGCCTTGCAGCAATGAAAAGTATTCCTAAATGATCTCCCATTTTATATGAGTCAGAACAGAAATCAGTTTTGTCCTGTAACTTTAAAGATGAAAGAAAAGTTCAAGACTATTATTCATTCAACATTTTAATTCATCTTCAGCCTCACTTCAATAATGAATAATATGGAATGCATTGACTGATATAATCACCGGTACATATACAATAAGGTTCATAAACCCTCTGCTCACTCATATTAAATGTTTCTTAAAGTTTAACTCTTATGATTTTCCAAAAGAAATGTATTTTGTAAGTAAAATACAAACAATTATAGCATGGCTTGCGGGGTAAAATCTGAGAACTTATACCCAGGAACTCTATGAACATGATCAACATAATAAGAAAGAGTATGAGTCAGTGTTGCCAATTAAGATTCCAAAATAATTTTGTAAAGTTCAGAGCTTTCCAATTAAGATTCTAAAAAAAATTTGTAAAGTTCAGAACTTACCAAGGAAGATTGCAAAATAGTTTTTAAAGTTCTGAACCCAATAAACTAATTTGTATGCATTTTTTTTTAAACAAGTTTACATTTTACAGTACAGTTATCAGTTGGTTTCTTTCAGATTATATGCATGTATGGTAGATCTGTCCCTGATGAACAAACTTTAATGTACTTAAACCATATTCCTACAACAATGCATGGTCTCTACCATGTCCCAAAATCTATAAAATTTACTTACTACATCACACAGACTTATCTAGATTGAAAAAAACTAAAATATACCATCACTATTTCTTGAGCAATCATACTATGATTTTTTTTAAAGTATATGCTATATTCATGTCAAACAAGGAATGTTCACACAAAAGAATTCTGGAGAGAAAAAAATCTAATAGCTTTCATTTTTCAGACAATAGAGTTTCTTGATTTTATCAAAAGCAGGTTAGAAATTCCTGAAAACTAAAACATCAACTCCCATCACTGTTATGTTCAGCATGCAATATCAATGTACCAAAATGCACCCCAAAAAACTGAATTTTCATCAATTTTCAGTCATTTTTTTTTTTTGGTGTCTGCAGTTCTAAATATAACTAATCTTAAAACAAGAAAAGCATCAGTTTCAGTACCTCAAACATTTGTACATCCCTAGGCTACAGTTACAGCTTCTTATTACAGATACATGTAACAAAGTTTCACATCATTTCATATTTCTTATATAAACAAAAATACATCATACTAAACAGAGAATGTATACACATCACTGGGAACTGATATGTAATATTTGTTAAGTGTATATATATATAATATATATATATATATATATATATATATATATATATATATATATATATATATATATATATATATATATCTCCTCCACTCAATGAACATGCATTTTATTAATAAAAAAGATCATCTCTCATCTATGAACATGTACATTCATATATTTATTCTTTACATACCTTATACCTCCATTACAACAGCATTTATATTTTTTCTTTTTTTTTTGGGGGGGGGGGGGGTGCACATTTGTATACATTTGGGGGGGGGGGGGGTCTAAATTGTCAGAAGTCAATCATATGCCCTTCAATAACCATTTTCAATAATTATGCATGATTATGCCTTGTGAACCAGTTTGGATATAATTTTACCTTGCAAAACAGCTTGGACATCATCAAAGTTAACACTGAAAATTCCTGAGGGCAAAAATAATCGCCCAGTTCCCACAACTATAATTGAATGCACAATTTGTATTTTGCATTCTTATTAAATTGTAGCACCCCAACACTTACTGGTATTTACGTTATGTCACAACTAATCAAAATTTTGCTGGTAATGAATTGGTACATGCAATCATTATAAAGAGGAAAATCAATGTATATACATGACAATTCAAGATAACGAGGTTAAAACATAGAAAAAGTAGTTGGGACTCACTTTGACATACTTGTGGTATTCAAGAATTAATGGTGTTTGAGATATCAAAAGTTCAACTTTTTATCAATTTCATAACAAGTACTTATCCAGTTTAAGCATTAATAATGTGCCATTATTGCAATGCTGACATACAATATACACATTTCCTTCTGCAATCATCATCAGCGCTATGATCCAATGAAATCAGCATGACCAGTATAATAGCATGTCAAGCATATAAACAAACCAGCTAAAAGGCATTCAGAAAAATGTCATTGTACTACATGTACATGTATATGAAAACAATTTTTGGAGCTGTCGAAATAGGATGACGACTCATTTTAAGTTCTAAACTACTAACCTGAAGGGCAAGCTAAAAATGAAATCGAAAACAAAATGCTTGAGTATCACATCAGGTTATACAGAAAACTGATGATTCAAACATGTTGATTTAAAAAAAATAAATTACTACAGATGCTCCTCATTCTGCATCAGGGAAGAGCACTGAATTATGTATTTATAATCAATTTGCTTCTTTTTTTTTTAGACATCAGTTTACACCTTAACCCACATAAGATAACCTGTTCAACACCCTCTGATCAAGTCTTGGTGCCTTATAATTCTTTAAAACATCAGAGGTAAAATTTGTAAATAGAACCATCAAAAACATCAGCACTTGAAGCATCAATCCCTAAAACTTGAACCTTATATCGTCATACACTAATAACAATTTCTCTTGGATCTCAGAGATTGCATATAAAGAGTAAGTTGCAATTTTTTTAAAAGATAACAAAACAAAAAACAGTGTACAACACAAAGAAATGTCAACCCTTAACTCTGATGTATTGAGAACATTTCTCTGTGGCAACACCTCAAAAACAAAAATAAAAATCCATATCAAAATACAAAAAGAATCTGTATCAAAAGATGAGAAGTAGAGGTACTGAAACTTCAGCAAAATGTGAGGTACTTCATATCTATTTTTGCTTAACATATCATGACCTCATTCTGGAAAAAAAATTCAATCGTTTTTTATACCAATGAGTAAGTTCTTCAATACTTCATTCATTGTAACTTCTTGGTGAACTGAACAAAAAAACGAGGGGAGGGGGTGTTCAAATTGGACATGGTTAGTTAAAGCTGAATTTCCCTGTTACACGAGAAAATTAGACTTTTTTTTAAAAATACATTGTGTTCATCTGCTGAAATTTTTAAATGCATTTTTCATTCAATATGTTACACTTTACAGCACTATTCCATAATGACCTCTACATATATGTACTAAGCGTGCTAAAAAGCAACTTTAAATACTTAAAAACATATCTATACACATCTTAAAATATCTGACAAAATCAAAAATCTTAATGATAATCATGATAATGGATGAGTTTTATCATCTCATCACATAAATTTTATGCAAATAGCTTCAGTAAATTAGGTGAAGTACAGTTAATAACAATGATATACTTCAAATTGGAAATTTGTTTAACATTTTTCCAAATCTCATTTTTTTTTTAAGATTCCTATTCCCAGCTATGTATCAACTCATTCCCTTCCAATTTTTCAACCACTGGAAAATATTGCCACATTTCATTTTTTTTTTTAATTCAGTATGTATCTTGTAAGCATTCATTTAAAACAGCAATTCAAAACTGTAGATGATACTAAATAGAGACAATCTTTAAGCTTTTAGTATAGTATAATAAAATAAAAATCTGCAAATTATTCATCTTTTCTCTTAAATTTATGTGGGCAGGCCTTAATTGACCTTCATTGGTCCTATGCCCTCTCTGTTAGGGAGATGGCAAAATCTGGAAATATTGAAGAAACAATGTTTTCACTTCTGAGTAAAACTGTAAGATTTTGGTCTCATCTCCTACTTACATCTTTATATATTCTTTAACTTCAAGATCACTGAAAATTCTGTACAATACTTCCTACATTTTTTGGGGGGGGGGGGTGAATTTTTCTATCAGGACAGGTTCTTTTACCTGACCTGCATATACTTCTTCTTAACAATAGAAGCCCATGTGTGTGAAAAAAAAAACACAATCTGCATTGGAGGGTTTCTTTTTCCTTTCCATGGAAAAAAATAACTTCCCTCCTCCTCCTACACTATTTAGGGAGGATAAGCAAAAATAATTTCAAAATTTATACTTTGAAAAAGAGAAGGCAGTATTTCATACCAGGTTGTTAGAAACCTCTGGACTGAATTTTTTTTATTCAAGAAAAAAAAGTCAATTTCATTGGCAAGTTCAACAACATAAAATCCCTAGCATTACTGTGCTAACTACTAACTAAAATAATTCACAGGCAGAACTGGACAAATCAATATAAAAAAAAGGAAAAGAAGGGGAGATAGAAAAAAGGATTGTTTCTTTCAAAAGGATTTCTTTCCTTCAAAAATTATTTCTTTAAAGAAATTATTAAGTACAATGGAAAAAACAGACTTGCACTTGTATTATCCTATCTTCAATTTTCAAGTAAAATATAGTGCAGCATATTTTTAATCTGTGATATGTATGACCCCCCCCCCCCCCCCCAAAAAAAAAAAACAAAACAAAACAAAAAAAAGAAACAAACAAAAATATTGGAATAATTATACAATATATCAGTTTTGGACATATTCAGAGAGAGAGATAAATTGCTTTAGACCTCAGCTTGCAACATTAACATATTCTAAATTAAACAGCAGATTACTATAAAAAAAAAAAAAACTCTGAAAAAAACTAACACATGTACTATGAATATTGGGTAAATAGCCAGTGTCATGGCTAAGTAAATTCCATGCTGGTAAAATGCTGGCTTTGTGACCTGCTCTGAAGTTTCTCAAGGATGGGTAAGCATTGACGCTGTACTTCACACAGCCTGTGTTTTAATGCCATTAGGTCAACTCCATTAATACCGTCCAGCCAGGAAAAGGTGTCCTTGTATAAAATGGAAATGGTTTTTATTTCGTTCAAATGCAGATTCTCACTTGCATTCTGTACTTGTTCCTGCATAGAAATCAAATACGACTCGAGATAGTTTCTAATTTCTACTCTTTGACGTTCAATTTCATCCTCCTCTTGGTACTTCTTTGCTTCGTTCATCATTCTGTCTATTTCATCTGTACTCAGCTTGTCCTTTGAGACTGTGATCTGGTTCCATTTTCCTGTTTTCTTGTCTCTAGCAGTCACATCCACAATACCATTGGCATCAATGTCAAATGATATCTCTATTTGGGGAACACCACATAATGCTGGAGGAATGCCTTTCAGTTCAAACTTCCCTACACTGTTGTTGTCCCTAGTCATTGCACGTTCACCTTCAAATACTTGAATTGTCACCCCCTGCTGATTGTTGTAAAAAGTTGTAAATGTCTGTAATGCCCCTGCTGGAATTCTGGTATTTCTTTTAATAATGTTGTCCATAAATCCCCCAGCTGTCTCAATGCCCAGGGAATAAGGAGCCACGTCCACTAGAACAATGTCTTCAAGTGATTCACCTCTGTCTCCAACAAGGATGGCAGCCTGACATGCTGCACCATAGGCCACAGCTTCATCTATGTTCACAGATCTCTTTAATACTTCAACTCCCATAAAATCTTGGAGCATTTTTTGGATTTGTGGAATTCTTGTTGATCCCCCCACTAATACCACGTCGTCAATCTGGTATGTCTCTAAATTAGCATCCAGTAATGCTCTCTTCACCGGTTCCAGGGTTTGAAGGAACAAATCATTACAAAGTTTCTCAAAAGTTGCACGAGAAATCTTACTGTAAAAGTCAATGCCCTCAAAAAATGCATCCAACTCAATGCAGGTCTCTGTACTACTCGACAGTATCCTCTTAGCACGCTCACAGGCTATTTTGAGGCGTCTAAGTGAACGACTGTTATCCGTAATGTCCTTCCCATGCTTCAGCTTGAATTCTTCTATGAAATGATTCACCACGATGTGATCAAAGTCTTCACCTCCAAGATGCGTGTCTCCAGCAGTAGACAGGACCTCAAAAACAGATAAATTGTCAATGGTTAATATGGATACGTCTAACGTTCCCCCTCCTAAATCATAGACCAACACGTTTCTCTCACCTTTGTCGTTCTGCTCAAGTCCATATGCGAGGGCTGCAGCAGTGGGCTCATTCATGATGCGAAGAACGTGAAGACCTGCAATTGCACCTGCATCCCTGGTGGCCTCCCTTTGTGCATTATTGAAAAACGCGGGCACAGTTATTACAGCATTTTTAACTGTCTGTCCAAGATATGTTTCGGCAATCTTCTTCATTTTCACAAGGACCATGGAACTGATTTCTTCTGGTGTGAACCTCTTCATTTCTTCCTTGTACAACACTTCCACTTTAGGTTTTCCCTCGTCATTAACGACTCTGAACGGCCAGAGCTTCATGTCTTCCTGGACACTGTCATCGTTAAACTTGCGTCCGATCAATCTTTTCGCGTCAAAAACCGTATTTACAGCGTTCATAGTTACCTGACTTTTGGCTCCATCTCCAATGAGCCGACCTGTGTTTGAGAAAGCAACATAGCTTGGTGTTGTGCGATTCCCTTGATCATTTGCAATAATTTCCACTTTGCCGTTTTGAAAAACACCAACACACGAAAATGACGTTCCCAAATCAATTCCGACTGCTGGCGTTTTTCTTTTCTCCATTGAATATATGTACGTCTGTACAACCGTGCAGTTAGCTTCACCGAGACATCTTTAGGAAAAAAGAGTCCTCGCATGCATCTTTCGGTGTTTTCCGCCATGACTGTCGCTCTATATATATATACTTTGATGTGAGTTTACGCGACCTTGCCAGAAGTTTCGTCCATGTAAACAACTTTGCTACTCTGCACGCTTTCTTACACGTGAGTTGAACTTCGGATTCTTTCTAGAATTAATTAACATTTAAGAGGATTGCCGAATGATTTACAGATCTCATTAGCCTAGTTCCCGAGGCCTTCCGAGCATCGGAAGTTCTCGGGAACCAGCCATATCTCTCATTGAGATTGCATTCGAGTGTTTTCTAGTCTCTTCCTCGTTTCGCATTCTTTGTCTTTCGGAAATCTAGATTTTTCGTTGTTTACATACTTTATTTCTGACGTCATTCATTTTAACAAAAAATATATTTTGTAACATGACATTGTTTACGTTAAGTGTACGAAATTTAAAGTGAAACAATAATTATATTTATTTACATGTAATATTTAAAGAGACACATGAATCTCGGATTAATTAAAGATCTGTCCTGGAATCTATTTGTTTGTTTGTTTTTTAATATAGCTTCTTGGAAAGTTCACATTATCAGTTTTTTACTCTTATTTTAATAATTAAAATAAAACTGGCTGTTATTTATTTAATTTAATTTTTATTTATTGACAAAAACCAAATGTGGCGCAAGTCATGCATATAATATACAGGTTTTCTTATGTTTTAAAAATACTTCACATATAAAGTGAAATTTTTTTTGGTTGATTTGACATTTACATGTATTTGATTAATTTTAAACATTTCATTAATATAAATTTAATTTATGAAAACTAAATATGGATTTTTTTTTTCTGTAATTCCAAATCTTTTATGTCCTTCCAAAACTCATATATTCGTTTAGAACATGAATTAATTGTACATGGAAAATGAGTGGAACTCTAATATGTTAAAATTGAGGATTAGTGGAGGACCTCTGGGGATTTTGTCCCATTGTTTAATTCCAGTTCAGCCTCTCATGTGTAAGTTTTGAATAAAACTTGAATTGTAAACGAAAAAAATATCATTATGAATTAAAAAAAATGCAGTAAATTTGTATGTTTGTACTGGATAATAAATGTAGATAATTTTTTCTTGAGATCTTTTTTTTTTAAATAAGTAGAATATGATACGATAAGAAAGAAATAAATACCGACGTTACGAAGGAAAATCGTGTGAATAAGAAAACATATTTTCATATAATTTTTCTTATTAACACCATCCAGATAGGATAGCCAACGGACAAGACGTGAAATGAATGACTTTTTGATTTCTATTTAATCCCGCTACAAGAGCTTAAATTCACGGCGAATAAAGTTCATATTGTCGCATTATACTGATTACATCACATTGTCTCACAAACAACTGACCATGTGTTTTGAACTTTTGAAGAGTTTACTCCGAGTATACAAGCATGGACTCCAATGCTGTCCTGCTGTTTGCTTGTTACATGTATATAGTTATGTTACAAGGTAAGTGCATAATTATTTTTTTTTCAAACGTTTTCATTAATATATTTGAAATGAGGATAAATTTTGAATAGGAACTCAGGACGGGACAAGTTTCATATTTTTCAAATATTTTTTTGCATGCCAAAAGATCAATTATATCTGTTTATAGAATGTGTAGAGAAAAATATTTGAAGGCTTCCATTGAAATAGGATTTTGATATTTATAGTGGTATAGAAGGCCTTACACCCTTCCATCGATACCCCACACTGTTATGGTTTTCTGGTATAGGCAAATAGAGGGCCTAATTTTGAAAATCTGTCTTGAAACGCATAACTACAGTGTAGATAAATACACATATATATCAAGAAATGACAAATAAGTACACCTCATAAATTCACGCCCAGACTAAAATGTAATCATCACACTAGACTCGGAGGACACAGGCCCGTAGAACGTGGGGGGGGGGTCTCCACTTTTTTCTGAGTTACATGTAAGTACATGTATTTTGCTATAGTAAATTTTCCTTTAGATGCTGGTTGTCCCCCCCCCCCCTTTCCTTGTTGAAAGGTCGAGCACTGGCAAATTCCAGGATTCGGACAGTAAATTAGGCTTTTTTAAAATTTTGCTTGTCATATTTTTTTTGGAAGTTCTCCCCCTGCCCCCTCCCACTTTTGAAACCGTTGCTACGGGCCTGGGACATACATCATATGTAGGTAGTATTTACTATAGGCGGATCCAGGAATTTTTTTTTGGGGGGGGGGGGTTCCATTGAATGATTTCTTTCCCATTTTAAAAATGTGACTCAGAAATTTTCTGAAAAAAAATTCAGACTCTAAACATGCAACCATTACCTATTTTTTTTTTTGGGGGGGGGGGGGGGGTGTTAAACACCCGATTTCCCATGACTCTTCTTATCAATTTAAGAAAAGTCCTTGTTTTCCTGTTTCTTGGGAGAAGGGGTCCACAGCCATTATAATTTTTTAATGAATTTGATAAATAAAATCCCCAAAGGGAGGAGGGAGCTGAACTCAATCCTCCTCCGTTAGATCCGCTGCCGAATACATTCTGATATTCTTTATATTTTTTCTTTCCACTAAATGATTAATATTTTTCATTTGAATTGAGTTAACTATGGGCAGACAAAATTATAATTGTTGCGGGAAAATAACTTTTTTTTAATGTGTTACTTTTAATTTGATTTAAAAAAAAAAAAGAATTATATAGGAAAAAATAAATGATATTAATGCGGGGGTGCTTAAGACCTTCCATAAGTAACCTATCAATCCTTTTTAACACAAATATTTTTTTTTCGGGCTGAACTCGATCCTCCCCCGTTAGATCCACTGCTGAGTACATTCTAATATTCTTAATATATTTTTTTTCCACTAACATTTTTCATTTATATTGAGTTAACTATATTGGCAGACAATATTATAATTGTTGCAGGAAAATCATATATATATTTTTAAAATGTGTTACTTTTAATTTGATTTTTTTTTTAAAGAATTACATAGGAAAAAATAAATAATAATTAATAATGTGCTTAAGACATTCCATAGGTTACCTACCAATCTTTTTTGATACAAATGGGTTTTTTTTCTGTTCCAGCATCATCAGTAGAATGCAGTTACTACCACTCTTATTCCAACAACATCACAACATCTGAGTAAGTTATTTCAAAATTCATTGTGGAAAATAATTATGATGTCCCGATAGGACCATTTGCAAAAGTTTAACAACGCGTTAGCAACAACGCGACGGCGCGTCGTTTGCAACACGTCGTCGCGCTAACCCAACTTTAAACAACATGACGTCGCGCTAAGAAAACTTTAAACAATTCGAAGGCGTGTTGAGTAAAATTGTTTTAACGCGACGGTGTGTGTTTTCTGTTAGAGCGTATTTTATGTTAGCCTGTTGAGTAAAGTACGGTGTTTAAAATTATGCTAGTGTGATAGAGTGTTTCGTGGTACTTAGCGTGACGTCGCCTTATCGGGAACACTGCATGATTTAAACAAACATGTTGTGGATCTGCACTGCTAGAATATGATGAAAGGTTTTATATTAAACTATGGAAAGTCACAGGAAACTATTTAAATATTCAACCATTTTAAATTTCTTTCATCGGAACGATTTTAAATTGAAATACTGATTATTAAAAATTCATAATATTTGAATAAAAATTAGATCTTCGATCAACTCCTTCTTATGTGTCGGTATATGAGGATTCGTGTTGCGATAAAAGGAACGAAACAATCAGACGTCATAAATTATTCAATTTTCAATTTCATTAATTAAGAATACTCTATATAGACAGTTTTAAACTGATAATTTTCATGGTTTTGAATAAGATGTATTGTATATATTTTCCGCATATATTATCTTGATAATCTTTGGAAAGCGAATTCATTAATATAACTTATCTGGTGATACATGTATTTTTAGCCAGGAGGCCACAGTAGCCGGTATCATTCTGGGCGTCTTGTTCACCCTAGGAATCATGATATCTGTAGCGGTGTGTATCGCCTTATTCTGCTGTAAATCTAAGAACGGCAGTAACCGACTGGTCAGCCATAATGACATCAGAGACTCCTCTCCCACCACCGTCACTTTCGTCACCAATACCAGTAAGTCTACACCTTTAAACTATCAATGATTGTTACCGTTTAATTTTCTCAGAAACTAGTAGCAAGGTTCCATTCGATGATTTTGTAAAAGTTAAACATTAATCGAAATATTGAATATTGTGCTTCAAACATTTTAAACTCAAAATTGTAGGCATAATTTAAATCGTAGGCATAGTGATATATAGAAATTAATTCTGATGAACACAGCCATAATGATTTCGTGAACATTGTAGGTCCATCTAGCCCGGGACAATTTCCGGTCTCTGGTGTCCAGGGCCCCCCTCCTTATCGCTCCCTATTTCCGGGGTCGCCACCACAAGACATCATGCCACAACAGACGATGCCTAACTCACCACCACCTATGTATTCAGAAACATAATAAAAAGTGCAATAAACCATAAAAGTCGTCAGTTCTTTTTTGGCGGGGCGTATTAAGGGTATTATGGTCTGACATTTTCGTCCGTCTCAGTCCCTGTATCAGTTTCAAAAGAGTGGGGGGGGGGTGCAACTTCACAAATAATCTGAGAAGGCAAAAAAAAGTCCAAATCCTGGAATTAACCAGTGCTCAACCTTACAGCAACAAGTATGGGGGGGCAGCATTTAAATATAGCAAAATACTAGTCTATACTCGGAAAAAGTGCCCCCTTCCGTCTGTCATTCATTATATAATTTTCAGTACAGTATATAAACATAAAAAAATTATTTCACTCACGAATTGAACAAGACCGTAGCAACGGTTTCACAAGTGGGGGGGGGGGTTAACCTCCCAAAATATCTGACAAGCGAAAGAAAAAAACAACTAAACTTTCCAAACTCGGAAATCCTATTGGGGGGGGGGGGGTTCTCGGCTTTTCGGAACATTTTTTTTTCAAATGCTGGCCAACCTTACAGTAATCTATGTCAAGCCCGTTGCAACGGTTTCAAAAGTGTGTGTGTGGGGGGGGGGGGGGGGCTTACTTCCTAAAAAATAAATTTACCAAAAGTGGGGGGGGGGGTCCCAACAATTATCTGACAAGCAAAAAAAAGAAGCTAATTTACTGTCCAAATCCTCAAATTTGCCAGTGCTCGACCTTACAACACCAAAAAGTGGGGGGACCAACATCTAAAGGAAAATTTACTAAAGCAAAATACTTTACTCAGAAAAAAGTGGGGGCCTGCACCCTCCCCGCGTTCTACGTGCCTGTATGTACAATAGATAAGAGCTATCCTGAGCTCTGCCCTGGGCCTCCTCCAGGGCTTTGTCCTGGACCCACTTAAGGCCGCCTTCTAAAGAATTCTGAATTCGCCACCGGTGTAAACGTTAATTTTTGAACAAGTCAAAAATCCAACCAGGTACCGGATTTTGTAAGTTCATGTCAGTCAGGTTTTCAATTTAGTGTCATAAACGCGTTTCCAGTGTAAATGTAGAACGAACCAAATTATTTAGCAAATACATGTACCTAGGCAGTAAAGGGATTTAGGATGCATTAAATGATTATGTTAACTTTTAATTTAGCAAGGATGTGACCAGGTAAGTTTTTTAACTTAACATGCTTAATACTTGCAAATGTGTTTCACATATATATATTTTTGCATTAATTGTAAAAATAATCTTGCAATAAACGTTGTACCTTCCTTGCTTTGGTTATAAATTATGAATGGGTTTGAAATAGGAATCGTTTGACGATGGTGATTTTTTTCACATGACTTCTAGAAAAAAAAAAACGTTGATTTTTCAGATTAATTGGTTTCAAACATACTTCCTAAATGTTATCCAACCTTTTATCAAAAGTTCTTCGGCGACAGGTCCATCATTATAAGAGTAGAAAACAGTTGTGCAAGATGTCATTTAGTTCTAGTCAATCAGAACCAGGAAGTCCTCTGATAGGTGTATGTCAACTGACATGTACAGCAGACAAAACGCAGAATTTCCAGATGGCAGAATCACTAATTAAAAGGGCTTCAAGCAGGGGAGCAAAGGCAAGTACACTGTATACAATCTCGACAATCTAAGAACCATAATATACCATATTCATGTCAGTGAACACTTTCTTCTTTCTTTCTTTTTGATATGTAAGTGGATGGGTGTGCAATGTATATGAGTAAAATTACAAACTTTTCTGAGAGCTGAACTTGTCGATTAATTTATGTCAAGTAAGTTAAAATGTGCTATAATTTTGTTAAAGTAATTCTACAGAAAATTTCAAAAAAGGGGGGGGGGGTCCCATTATTTACAGACACAGAGGTGTGTACTTTACATGTACACTTACAAGTACACTAGTGTACATGTACACTTACTTGTGACATTACAATGAACTGAGGACTGATAGACCATGCACATTTTCATGTTATTTTAAAAGTGTAAGCCAAATTACAATTAAATTTAATTACAGTCAACCCTTGTTATCTCGAACTCAACAGGTTCAAGATTAAACTTCCAGATATCCAATGATTCAAGATAACCGGGGTTAAAAATATTAAAAAAAAAATAAGTGGTTGGGACTGCCAACTCATTTCAGCATATCCCTGGTATTTGAGATATCAGTGTTTGAGATAACAATCTTCAACTTTATGTCTTGTTATTTTGTTTGTTTTGTTTTGTTTTGTTTTGTTTTTTTTTGTGTGTGTTTTTTGTTTTTGTTTGTTTGTTTGTTTGTTTTTTGAAGCTACTTGTACATTAGTGTTATGTTATTCAGTAAAATTGTTCCTGATAATTGCAATGAAAATTAATGTATTTAACACTCAAATTTGAGTCTGAAACATTGACATCTTGAAACCAAGACCTGTAGAATATTTTATTTTATCAGAGTTTAAATTTGTTTATGCCAACAGTAAAGAAGAATAAATATTAATGTTATTGAATAAAAGGATTGAAAATTATGTAAAAAAAATTTTTTTTCTCCTTTGATAATTAAAATCTTTGTTTCCAGATGATTTTCCTGCCTGAGGCAGCAGACTACATCGGAGAGACTAAATCTCAGAGCATTGAGTTGGCGGAAACTTTGGAGGGAGAAACCATATCCAGATACAAAGACCTCGCCAGACAGGAGTCAGTCTGGTTGTCTTTGGGGGGATTTCACCAGAGGGTAGGATCACAATAGAGCTTCATTCACCTACTTTATTCAGATAATTCCACTCAAAAAGAACAATGTTGATAAAAATTAGATAATTAAGTATTTCAATAATAATCTGACTTTATTTCAAGATAAAAGCCTATGAGTATATCATTATTTGACAAATCAAAGGTTGCATGCTGTGATGGTTTTCTTTGAAATTTTCTTCAGAGTGAGGAAGAAAAGGACAGCAGGGTTTTAAACACACATGTGATAATTGATAGTCAAGGTCAAGTCAAGGACACTTACAGTAAGACACACTTGTTTGACCTTGACCTAGTGGGCCGTGTCAGACTGTGTGAGAGTGATTATACTATTCCAGGGAAAAGAGTTACGCCCCCTGTTCAAACACCTGTAGGAAATGTTGGAATGGAAATTGTATCTTTTGAAAGCGATCTAGATACCAGTAAGTCATTGTATCAGTATAATGATAGTTGACTCACATAACTTTTTTCCCAATAATTTTATAACTGTACAGTTCAAAGAAACCACCTTAAATGAATTATGGGTTTATTTTGCAGTTTAAGTGCCAGAGTTATTGCACTAATTTTGAAAGAATTTTTATCTATTCACATCAAAGTTTGATTATCCTTAACTGTCAGTGTTATGACTTGAGGTTTCCCGAGTTGTCATTAGTTTTAGCCCAGCAGGGAGCAGACATCTTGACCTTTCCCTCAGCCTTCACAGTGACCACTGGAATGGCACATTGGGAGGTTAGTATGCTGGATAATCCCTAAAAATACCAGAATAGACATTGAACATATAGCTTAGAGGGACATAGGGATTGATAGTATGTGATAGGTGATTTGGAGATAGTGAAAGGGAGGGATAATATTGAATGTAGGGTTATATTGGAAGACAGGGAAAAAATAAAGTTAAAATATGTCATTATTATGTTGTCATTTGTCAAATTTCCTTCCTTAGGTGTTGCTTCGGAGTCGTGCAATAGAAACCCAGTGTTATGTAGTGGCAGCAGCTCAGTCTGGGAAACACAACAACAAGCGGTCATCTTATGGCCATTCCATGGTTAGGATTGTGTGCAGAAGTTTTTACTCCCTTTAAACTAAGCCATATAAAAATAAAATAAAGTGCTAATAATTGATGCTACCGTTTAATTTTATCTTTTGGGCAAAGATTGGAAAAATAGCAAATTTATTCTAATAAATGAATACCAGATATTTGGTGATTTTCTATAGAGTTTAGAAATCCTTGTCACTGATAGGTAATCGATCCTTGGGGCACTGTTGTAGCTCAGTGCAGTGATGGGGTGGACGTCTGTTTTGCTGAAATCAATTTGGATTACATCCGAAAAATCCGAGAGGAGATGCCAGTGATGACACACAGGAGGCCAGATTTATATGGAGTTTTACAATCTTACAGCAAAGGTTTGGCTCAATGTTAGTCTGTTCGGGATCATTTTGTAAGTAAGTAAGGAGGAGTAACTCTTTCACATGAATTGACAGATCACATCTTCAAAAAACTTGTATTAAGATGTTCAGTCAATTTAGATGTCTTAAAAACTTTTGTAAAACCTTTTTTTTTATCTACAAAATGTCCTTTTGTTTCCTCTTTGATGCTTTAATACAGACTTGTTTTGTAGGAAATATAGATGAGGTGCCTCACTACCAATTTGGTCAGCATTCTGTGGGATGTGGACAAGTATTCTATAAGACTGCTCTAAGCCTGGCATTTGTCAACATTAAACCTGTGCTTCCTGGTCATATCCTCCAGATAAATGTCTGAAGTGGTACTAGTTTAATTTTATAGGAACACCAAAGAGGAAATAAGAGATTATCCAGATGTTTCATTCTTTTTATTTTTTTAAATTTTATGTTAGAAGAAAAGTGACAATTAATTACTTTTAATTTATTTCAATGAGTATATTAAAATAATTTAGATCATATAAGATGTAGTGATATTGCTGCAAAATTGGAGAATTATAAAATATTACACTAATTTATCTTTGTATACAAGTGAATAAGTTCCTTGACTTCAGTGCATATGTCCTTATATCTTCCCTCCGTCCTGCCAAACGTTTTAGTGACCTCACACAGTCTGAGTTAGCAGATCTGTCATTGTGTGTTCAGACAGTAAGCAGAGTTGTAGAGAAACACTTTAATGGAACATCTCTCACCATCGCTGTACAGGACGGGGCAGATGCCGGGCAGTCTGTAGAGGTAGCCATTTAATTTGACAGACTTTTATTAGTTCTATACTTATTTGCCCTACATTAAAACTTCGTTATAGGGAAGTCCTTGGGACCTGTGAATTCACTTTCAAAATATAAATGTATTCCTTTTTCTGATAAATGAATACTCTGGCTCAAAAAAAAAGATGAAATTTTTTTTCACATGATCATTCATCTTGGTAATGCACGAAATGTTTAGAATTTAAGGCTATTTTCATTGCTCCATATACTTGTAACCACGTAACATGACCATTTTGATATTTTTTCATTCTGCTGCAGCATGTACATGTGCATATCTTGCCGAGGAAACCAGCAGATATTCCAAATAATGATGATATCTACAGAGAGGTGAACATTATATTTATTCCTTATTTCCTTATTAAGAATAACCCTTAATATTGAAAAAAAAAAATTGATCGATACATTCATATTAACCACATTTGGAGTACATTAATATCACTTTGGCTAACGTCATAGCACTCAGTAGGGCAGAGTAACCTGAACATCTCAATGTGGAAAATTCTTATGGTTTGTAAGTTTTGTATGAGAATCTTTAATTGAGATATTTAAGCTTATTTTAACCTCATTAAATGGTTAAACAGTAGGAATTTGTGCCAGTCCAAAGGCATCCATGGGGCCATTGTTGATCATGCTTGTACAGTTATACATGCATTATTCCATAATTTTTCATTTATACGAAAAATCAAAATGAACTCCATTTTATACAGAAGAATGTGATATGTCGAAAGAATTTAGACCTAGAATTCATTTCCCCATTATATACCTTATAGGGATGTTTTAATACTAAAATTGCGCCGTTGCATGTAAGTACATTATGTATCATTGCAAGTAAGTACATTATGTATTGTATGCAAAAAAAGATAACTTTAATAAGTCTATTGTTAATGTAAATTAAAAATTTTATTTTTTGTTTTTTTTTGGTGTGTTTTTTCTATGTTTTTTTTTTCATGAATCAGTATTCAATCTAACTTGAAACTCATTTGCAAGATGAACTTCCTCCCTCCTGTATATGAATCTGATTAAACCCACTGCCACGGTAATTCATGATTTGACCTGTTTTTATATTGAATTATTGTTTCTCTTGTTTTCTTTTTCCCAAATCTTAGGTGCCTGAAGCACTTTCCTATTAAGCAGTGCAAAATTACTGTATGTGTACTATGTGTACTTCAAAGAAGCGGGCTTCAAATTTTAGCGGCTTTGGCGCAGACAATGATGCGCTAATTCATGAATTCATGCGCTAAGAAATCATTTATAAATACAATATATGGCACAGACATGTATAGCACTAATTCATGATTTCGCCAACAACACCATACCCAGTGATTGCGCTAAATTTTGAATATGCCAATTTATGTACGCATACAGTATGCTACTGGTTTGCAATGTCATGGAACTCAATGACTGCCCAAAAAGTTGCACCAAAATTAATGGCACATCTTTGAACAAGCAAAACGTGAAAGTTTACACCATGCAGGTAAAGAAACCTGCTCTACAGTAATATGAAATAATAATACATATACATTTGAATTTTTTTTTTTAGCTGGCTGATCACGATAAAGATATGACCTCAAACCTTCGATCAGAGGAGGAAATGAACCGTGAAGCTGCCGCTCTGAGGCCCTACTTCCTATAGAAAAACAAGGAAAAAGACTTTTACGAATGACTGACAGTGGCTCTTTATAAGCAGATTTTACTTTAATGTTTACTGGCTTGTAGTAATCAGAGACCAAAAGTATTCTGCAAAGCAGATAATATTTTATATGATATTGTTCCACTGATCTGTGTTCACACAGATAGATGTACAGGTACTCATAATTTATGCAGTTAATGAACATATAATGAATTTAAAAATGCAGCAAGACTGTTGAAATATGTCACATTTTAATGAAAGATATGGTCAGTGTATTGAGGGTTATTTTGTTATATTATTTTGGCCCCGTTTACACTTGCAAAAAGCTCTTCATAAATCTACCCAGACATAGTTGTGTAAAGAGATTATTCTGTCTTCATTGAATTGCCCCAGTTTAGATTTGCCCACTTATGACGAAGGCAAAGGGAGCAAAAATTAAACGTGTGCCTACTTGTGATAAAAAATCAGGAATGTACACATCTCCTCATGATTTTCCTTTATTCCTCAGTTTAGCCCAGAAGGACTGAGATAACTCATAATTAAGTAGAGCATGTCAAGATATTTCATATTCCATGTTTCTAGATCATCATGCTCTTCTATAGCATTTTTGTGAATTGAAAAAGTGATGCAGTAAGAAAGATAACTCCTGCACTATCATAATGTTTTTCTGATGATTTTAAGGATCAAGAATTTGTAGGAAGTAGAGTAACTCCACTCCCAACAATGCTGGATTGATCTAGAATCATCTGATCATTTATAGTAGTGAGGCACATTTTTGTGAAAACATTTTCATTTGTTAATTCACATTTTTGAGTAACTGTGCCGACAAAAGAGAAACACAGTCTGAAGGATAAGATTTTGGACATTGGTCACAAAGTATTTAATGTCACAGTAATAGATTGATATACAGTAACTGTTGTACAGTTTTTATTAAAATTAGGAGGATTCTCAATTTTTCAAGACAAGGCACATTTCCCAGACACAGGCATAATGGAAAAGATCTTTTTCCTGAATCCTTAAATGATACAGTTGAACTTCTGTATCTTGAACATCGATATCTTGAATATCATAGATATGTTGAATTGAGTTGGAGGTCCTTACCACTTCTTCTCTCTATATATTTTAACCTCAATATCTCAAACTCTTGGATTTCTCTCAGTTTTTTCTCATTGAGTTTGAGATAACGAGGTTTGATTTTCCATGTTCTAATCTGTTTTTAGGTTACTTGAGTCACTCTGGTGTTTTTGTGTCTATATATGATTATGCATTATATGTCATTCCTTGATCATAAACTATTGAACATTATCAAGTCCTTCTCTGGAATGGCTGAGCCAGTTTTACTCAATTTTGGTATCTAGCAGGTATGTGTAAAGAGAAACAAAAAATTGAAAATTCATGGTCTGTGCCTCCCTGTGGACTGATGGTTGTGTCCAAAACCATCAAAATTAATGAAATCTTCATTTACCCTAGGACATCAAGCAGTCAAACTGTTAGCATAGTTGTAATAAGCAATGAACCCACTAACAAAATTCTGAAATTTTTGGCCCTTAAGCTCAGGATTCGGGCTTCAGAGTGGGCATAAGTTGGTCATACATTGAAAATACATTACACCCTAAAATCTTCTTAACTCATGGACATCTGACAGAAAATTGATCAACGCTAATATAAGACCTCAACAGAATGTGTGAAAGTCATGACATCTGGCTAATGTTCAGGCATCAGGGCAGAGCTAGGTTTGGTCATTTATGTCTCTGTATAAAATATATATATATATATATACTAGTATTGAAAGTATATTGCATCTTTGAAAATCTCTATCATTACTAATGAACAGGTAGCTAATTGTTTGCATGATTATAAAGAGCAGCTAGCCATCTACTAAAATTATAAAATTCATGTCCATTGGGTCCAGGGATTTGCCCCAGAGTAAAGTTGTTGATCCCTGATCATCCTATTTATCTTGGTATTGAGCAACATATCTTCACCTATTAATTTGTTTTATCATTTAGTCATTAAATTGCATTCCATAAACCCTGAAACAGGATTGGATTACTAGTATACCCAGGTGACCATTAAGGCCCATGGACCTCTGGTTTTAAATCTCGAAGTATTTTTCTGAATGAAAAAGGCGAAGATAACAAACTGTGATCAATCTCATATATCCTATAAACAATACGGAAGCTGAACAGGGGAAAACACGGTCTTCTGGAAACATCAGAGTGGGGAACAGGGGCTTGGAGTAAGTATCCCCTGTCGACCGGTTACACCCTTTGCGAACCCTATGTAAACAGGGTAATCCGTATTGAAAATTACCATAAAAACAATGACTAAGAATTGGTATGAAAAATCTCCACCAAAATACAAACCAAGGACAGGTTGTATTTGCAGGCAAGGTCATGAAAATGACCAACAAAATCCGAAATGCTGACTTAAACGAAGATTGTAGAAAGCGTTATAACATCAACTTATTTGTCAGTAGGCAACCTCGGTTAAAAAATATTCTTATATCTGGAACACGTTCTTTTCGTACCGAATTAGTTTGGAGATAATAGAATATTACTACAAATATAGGGAAGTTAAGGGTGGAAAAGTTGAAGTCATCCTGTTAGTTTGCATCTATCATTTGCAGTCAGTAAAAATCTGAATATGAAGCATATGTGGCAGACTTTATGAATTCTTGGAATTCATTGGGATATATTTGAGTCAACAAAGAAATGAAATTTAAGCATTGTATATTGATAATGCTGTCCCTTCTGACAGATTTTATTTTATCAGATAAAAACGGCAATATGTCATATTGCAGAGTTAATTTGATAAAATAAAATCTGTCAGAAAGGAGAAAACGTTAATTGTCGATATATCTTAATGTCAAATTGAAGGCCACAGCCAAAATTTTCTTCTTTCTTTTTCTTATGTAGACGTTTTTGAATAAATTCTGCTCCATAAGAATATAAAAGGGTCGGGATTTTCTGTAAACGTTCTCATTTTAGCGCCTTTTGCCGTTGCTTCTTGCCTGCTAATTTATGTACACTCGCTAATGCATGATAAAAACTTGTACATGTCATTGTTAAAAGTAGTGCGCTAATTTATGATTGCACTCATCCGTTGGAGAGGACGTTTGCAAAGGAGAGGACTTTGAGAGCGCTAATTTATGTATGTTTACTGTAATTTACTGTAATAAATAGCTCAATTATAGTGCCAACCAAAATTTCAACATATTGTTGAAAGACATGTTTCCACAGACTACATAGATATTGTTAAGAACTCCATCATCTTTTTAATATCAACTTCCGAGTACTAATAATGTGTACTTGTGTGTGGAATCAGAATGCGCTTCAACAAAGCAAATTTGTACATGACAAATCACAAGACATGCATTTTTTTATTGAAGAAATCATTTGAATCAAAAAGGGATACTTCGATCTGTTAAAATCAAATCAATAAAGTGGGTGATAAAAAAAATTGCCTTTGAACGCTGCATCAGATGAAAGACCCTGTAGCTCCGACGTATCTTCAGTTTTATGCTTCGTCCATAAACATTTCCATACTACTAATCTTTTCACTTGATTTACTTCAAAGTACATTGTAGATATAAAAACTGTCTTTTAGTGGATTAATAACCCGTTCCATCGAGACCAAGTTCTAACTTGATTCCGCGAAACGAGCATAGCAATATTTTAATGAGGGTTTTACAGAAAGAAAATCTTGGGCATTAAACATGGCTCTGATTAAAAATAATTTGATAGGCTTGTCAGATGGTAATTTTGGTATTTATTACCAACCAGTAAAACCAAATCTACAATATAACAGAAATTCAAATTAGAAAATATTTTTTATATATATTTTAGATAATTGTCTTGTCTTATAAAAGAAGTGTGTACACATGTACTATATGTCCTATCTGTAGGTAAGTGGAGAGGCGGCGAAGTAGTTGGACACGTGAAGATGTTGGTCAGACGATAACAACTTCACACAGACACTGATTTAATGACCTGACCCATATTCAGCGACCTTAACTGTTTCACTTTACCTTGACTACCATAACCACTCATATATTTTCTTGTTACAAAATCGTAAAATTTAGCGACTTTAAATCTGAATTCAAGGAATTAAACGCATTTTATTATAAGCTAATAAACAATTAGGTTTTATTAGCTCAAGTGAGCTTTTCCGATCACATTTGGTCCGTCAGACCGTCCGTCTGTAAACTTTTAACATTTTCGACTTCTTCTCCAAAACCACTGGGCCAATTTTAACCAAACTTGCCATAAAGCATCCTTGGGTAAAGGGAATTCAAGTTTGTTCAAATACAGTGCCACGTCCTCTTTCAAGGGGAGATAATTAAGAATTATTGAAGATTTTGGTGGTGTCATTAAAAATCTTCCTCTCAAGAACCATTGGGCCAGAAAAGTTGAATCTTAAGTGAAACCTTCTTTACATAGTATAGATTTAAGTTTGTTCAAATTATGATCCCCGGGGGAAGGGTGGGGCCACAATAGGGGATCAAATTTTTACATAGGAATATATAGAAAAAAAAACTTTTGAAAATATTCTTCTCAAGAACAACGGTTTTAAAGTCACAATTACTCATATTGATATGGAATCCTCAGGTAGTGTAGATTCAAGTTTGTTCAAATCTTGACCCCTTGGGATAGGGTGGGGCCACAGTAGGGGATCAAAGTTTTACATAGGAATATATTGGAAAAATCTTTAAAAATCTCTTTCTGAAAAACAAAGCCACAAGTAGCCATATTGATATGGAATCATCCTGAGGTAGTGTAGATTCAAGCACGTTCAAATCTTGACCCCTGGGGGTAGGGTGGGGCCACAATGGGGGATCAAAGTTTTACATAGGAATATATAGGGAAAAACTTTTAAAATCTTCTACTCAAGAACAACAAAGCCACTATTAGTCATATTGATATGGAATCATCCTCAGGTAGTGTAGAATCAAGTTTGTTCAAATCATGACCCATGGGTGTAGGGTGGAGTCACAGTGGGGAATTAAAGTTTTACATAGGAATATATAAGAAAAATCTTTTAAAATCTTCTTCTCGAGAACAAGAAAGCCACAATTAGTCATATTGATATGGAAGCATCCAAAAGTATTGTATATTCTAGTTTGTTGAAGTCATCCTCCCAGTAGTAGGGCAGTAGTAGGGTGGGGCCATAATGGGGGATTAAAGTTTTACAAATAAACATACATGTGTATTGGAAATATCTTTAACAAGCTTCTTCTCAAGAACAAGAAAGCCATGATTAGTCATATTGGTATTGAAGCATCCCCAGGTAGTGTAGATTCAAGTTTGTTCAAATCATGACCCCCCCCCCCCCCATGGGTAGGGTGGCAGACATCTTTAAAATTTTGTTTTCAAGAACAGCAAAGACATGATTAGTCATATGAATACAGAAGCATCCTCAGATAGTTTAGATTCAGTTTCGTTCAAAACATGGCACCTGGCGGTAGGGTCTGGCTAGAACAGGCAATCAAAGCTTTACATAAGAATATATAGGAGAAGAAATCTGTTGATAAAGAACACCAGGGCCATATTGACTTAGGTGAACGTTGTTTCCCATGGGCCTCTTGTTAAGATACACATTCAGTCATATTTTCCTGTTCTCTGGTCGTTATAATTATATAGATACAAAACACGAAAAGCTTAAACAAAATACCTTTATTAATGTAGTGAGTAGCTATTTACATAATGATAATCAAGATGTGATGATTAGTAATAGAAAAATCCTATCTAATTCCCAGTTACGGCTGGAACCTATAACCAGATCCATTGCTATTATATTTTGGCGGGATAAGGACTGCGTCGATAATGTGGATGACGCCATTTGTTACTGCT
Source organism: Saccostrea echinata (assembly GCF_033153115.1). NCBI lineage: Eukaryota > Metazoa > Mollusca > Bivalvia > Ostreida > Ostreidae > Saccostrea > Saccostrea echinata. The sequence goes on from NW_026889778.1 coordinate 29,118,022, forward strand.
TGGTCTGCTCGAACTACTTTGGCACTGTTGACTTTAACACCTACAAATGTATTAAAGATATGTCACTCGTCAGCTTTTGAGAAAATTTTGGTCAGAACCACTCATTTCTAAATTATTTATTACAATTTAATTTTTTGAATATGAATGTTCATTTAATTTAATGTAGTCATTATTTACCTTCTCCTACTTCAATGTTGACGCTTTTACCCTCGACAGTTGGAACAGCCCCGGAAGTGAGTCCTGCACTGAAATAGGTTCCGCTAACCACGTGATAGGTTAGTACGTCTGCAAGAAAGGTAACCGACTCGTTAAGATGCCCAAAGAGATCGAGTTGTGAATGTTTGAAAATTTATTTACAATGTTTTGCATTTTGTGTGTGGACTCTACCTGTTAGAGCTGTTTTGTTCTTAAGAAGGTTGTCCAATGTTCCTGGGGGAAGGGCAGCAAAAGCTTTGTCTGTTGGTGCGAATACGGTAAATGGTCCAGGGCCTGTGTAAATAGGTAAACGCCAGTAATTATGATCTTAACACAAACTCTTTCTTGGAAAATTCAGAATTTTGAACAAACTTTGAAAAATGGAGATGCATACCTGAAAGTGTGTCGACAAGCCCAGCTGCCACAACCGCCTTCACCAATGTTCCTAATTCGCTCTCTCTTTGAGCAGTTTTCACTACATCCATTACAGGAATGGGGAACTCCACACGGTTAATGACGTGAATGACGCCATTAGTAGCATTCTGGTCGACCATCACTATTGGACTTCCGTCTGCTGTAACAACCTAAAATATTTTGTCAAGCACAATAAATAACCTATGAAAAGCAAGTTTAAAACCATTTGGTGCGAGGATTATCACTGTTTTAATCTGCAACAAGCATAAAGGTGTCAAAGCTAACATAAAGACATACCTTGCCGTTTTGGTAAATGTTGATTCTACAGTTCAGTTTAGGGTCTAATGTTGGAACCACGAGGTCATTCTTTAACTGGCTAGAGTAAGTCTTTCCACTGAGAACGTGGTATTTTAAGACAGCTACGAGGGCTTCCTTGTTTTTCTGTAAATACTCTACAACTCTTTTTGGAAGTTTGGCAAAAGCGTCATTGGTAGGGGCAAATACAGTAAAGGGACCTGAAAAACCAACAGACAACTGGAAGGTATCGAATATAATATGTATACGGATCGAGTTTCCCTTATATATATTGTAAAGTGAATGATAAATATGACATGTTTTATCCAATAGAGACATACTTATAATTGAACGATGCTACTCGACAAAAAAATTAAGTAAAATGTCATTGTAACCTTAACCTGACGCTTGTTTTCCGGGTTTACTAAATTCTGGTAGTCCATTGATGCTAAGTTACTTACCAATCGTAACCAAATTCAAGTCAAATAATTACCTCCGTTAGCCAAAGTGTCTGCAAGACCAGCATCCGTTGCAAATTTCAACAGGGTGGTTGCACCAAGCTTCTGTGCAACCTGCACGATGTTGCCTTCTTGGCATACGGCAAAGCCGACCAAACAAAACACTAGGGTGGCTCTAATCATTCTGCTGACTGTGTGTATCTAACGTCTTGACCACAATCTTACTGCCTTTTATACAAATCTTGTCACGTGTATCAATATGCTGAAGATAAAGACGTTATACAATATTTATTTCTTGGTCACCTGTTAAAAGTCTTGTGACAGAAGTGACCTTTAGGATTTTTCAGTGACATGAAAGAGAGCGGGAAGGAAAATGCCACCAAAATGAGTACCATAGGAACTATTATGATGATAAATGTCCATTTGTCAAGAAACAATAAAACATAGTTTTTTTTGGTGTTGCTTCCAGAGGATACACAATTTTTTAGTGCAAAATTTCTATTTGTCAAACTGCAACTAAATGCATATTCCGAAATATTATAAATGCGTGTTATCTACGATAATTTCTCAGCCTTTCTGGTGTCAGCACAAGGTGTATGGTTTTGATATGATTCTGCAAAATTTTTTTTTTTCAGTTTTAACCTTTTATTCGTTGACAAAAATCACTAAAGAGATCTAAATCAAACTCTCCTTGACGTATGTATGCACGCACAATAATTTTCAATCGTGAGAGCATATTACAGCTCAGATCACACATTTTCCTAGTTTAAGACAAGTATAGATGTATAAAAGACCAAAAGAAAAGAAAAGAAAACAGCTAAATAAATGAGTGTTTTTATTGACCAAATTAACGAGAATTTAATTGCACATATATCTTGCAATCTCTTGATGCTGGTGATGCTTTTATTTATTATTTTCACATAATCAGTAGTTCTATGGTAGAATATCTCTTTCAACCAAGACAATGGTAAATCCTTTGTTGTGGACAGCAAACTATTATGATGCTTATTAAATAAATGTGGATTCTAAAGATTGCCCTTAGTACAAGGGATTCTAAAGACAATTGCAATTTTCATCGCGTCCTTAATACAGCTTTACATAAGTAGTTATGGTCTCCAAAATTGTTTTGTTTTTTTTTTAATTAAAAATTAAATTTTGATGACACAGTAAAACAAGGAGGTTCAAACGTTCTAACTCTTCACATAAGTTGACACGTGAGGACAACAGTGATAACGCCTTGACCCAGACATTTCTTCACATATATCCTCTGCTGGTCTAACCTTCGCCGGCATGTATTATCTGAAGACTATAATAACATTGCATGTTCCCTTATCTCTGTCAACAAAGCTGAAAGCTCCGTTTTGGATTATCTCTTTTCGTCCTCGCGGTATCTCATAATACTTATGGTAAAAGTGGTCGAACTTAATTGAATTAAATTAAGAAGATGAAAACTTGTGGCGACAATTCGACATTTAGACACATCGCCAACATTTTATCAATTTGCAGAATCACTTTTATTCATATATGGATTCGATATATCCCATTGAACTCAAAGTAAAAGAACCACACACACAAAAGTCTGCCTTTCCGTGTCATATTTGATTGTTTTACCGACTGAAGACGTTAATGGCCGACAAAGAAATACATGTAAACTTTATGACAAACAGACTTCAGCTTTTAAGTTCCCTCATATATGTAGTAATATTCCACTTTTACCTGCATATTGTGTTTATGAATCCAAACTACTTCGCTACTCATGAGGATCAAATTTCAAACCAAATATGCTATTGACAAATAAGTGGATGTTACATGCTTTTCTACAGTCTTGTTTAGACTCAGCATTTCGACAGTTCTGTGATCTTTATAATGAACTTTTTTTGCAAATACAACATGTCGATAGGTATTTTGACAGACATGTTTCATACCAATTGTTATGCCATTGTTTTTATTCTATTTTGAGTACGGATTACTCTCATTTACATGATCATTGCAGAGGGCTCACGGCGGGTGTGACCGGTCGACAGAGGATGCTTACTCCTCCTACGCACCTGATCCCTCCTCTAGTTTATTTGGCAGAGAGTACAGTCGTGACTAATTATTGACAATAATGGAGTGTTAATATAAAACAAGTTAACAAAGTATTCTGAGAGTATTGCTTAATTCATAGCAAGTCCTTTGGCAATTCTCTATAGTACCTTTCCCCCTATAGTACCTCTCCCGGGAAAGCATACTTGTACTATAGATTTGATTTTCTTCCAAAGCAAGGTTTCACCCTCGTGATTTTGGTTTAAATTTTTAAAGAAAAAAATGTTTACAAAAGTAAATCAGCTTTAATTGATAAAATATTTATTATGAATACCGTTACACCTGTGTGTAAAAAAAATTGTGGTGCCTAGTATATACTATATGTACTACTAGTATACTTGTACATAATTCTATTACCGTACTGGGATGAAGGGTGAAATCTACTACATTAATGAATTTTCCCATTACAAAGCCAGCTTTCTGTGAGAAGATCTACTACTTATAGCCAGATTTCCAATGGGAAAAATTATGTAGTCGATTTTTTGGTGAAAGATGGCTAAGTGGCTAGGCTACTATAAAACACCGGTATGTGTCATTAAATATCAGAGACGGGCTTGATCTGTAGCTCATCAAGATAGACTAGCAGGCGAAAAATTAGCTCTATATGCTGTAATTGATATTGGACAGAAGGACAGACATACGGATAGGAAACCTATATCTTCCTCTCTAGTTTTACCGATAAAGGACTCCTAAGTAATAAGAATGAACCAGAGGAGCCAAAAAAAAAAACAACACTTGTTCATTTAAGCTGAAGTATAACAAGCAAATTCAGAGAATTATGGTCCCCCGCTTTCGGGGGTCTTACTGGTTGGGGTGCAATGGTCTATGGCATATTGCACCCGTCTTTTCTTGCCTGACTTGTCTGTCCATCATGCAAAACAAATGTTTTATATTTTGGAATCGATACAACACATGGAATTCTTGAAAGTCTAACTGGTCCAGGTCATAAGATCAAAAATCACAGTACATTCCAAAATTCTTTGTCTCGACACACATGGGACAAAAATAGGAAAGGCCCTTATCTTCTGGTGCAGAAGAACGGCCAACATTAAAATTTTTGAAAATTTTGAGGTCAAAGTCATGAAGTCAAATTTCATCACATACATGTACTGGGAAAGGTCTTGTCACAGGTAATGCATATGTAAATATCTGAAAGCCTTCACTCTTTAGGTACAGAATCTATATCCAAAGTTTATTTTTTTTTAAATAGGAAAAACTTTTTAAAAAAATTGGTTTACTAAAGATCAAGGTCATGAAGTAAAAAAAAAATCACAGTACACCCAGAAAGGTTTTGTTAAAGGAAATGCACAATTCGTGTGACAATGAAAGCCCTATTTTCTCTCATTCATAAGTTATGATCAATGTTAAGATTTTTGAAAAGTAGGTCAAATTTCAAGATAAGGTCAAGAATCAGTCTACCTGCACATGTGAAATCGGGTGTACATGTACTATCTTTCTCATTCAAAACTTATAACTAGTGTTCAAAGTTTTGAAAAGTGGGTCAAACTTCAAGGTCACTGGTAAAAAGTATAGTACATTCGGAAAAGTCATGTCCCATATAATGCATATGTGAAATATGAAATCCTTATCTTCTTTCATTTGAAAGTTATATATGACCAGGGTTAAAGTTTTTGTGACAGACGGATATAGACGATCGAAATTTAATATCCTCGCTCTTTTGCAAAAGCGGGAACAAAAAGAGTGGCGCGATTTGTTTTTAGCAATTTATTTAGAAATCAAAGGTGTTCATTACATTACAAAAAAGTGAGTTCAGTTCTGTAATAAAGAATACAAATTATATATATGCAGTAAAAAACAACAAAATAACTTTACATTTATCGAGAATTAATAAATTGAGCAATTATTTAGGAAAAAGACAGAAAATATTATGACAAGCAATATTACAGATATCCTAACTCAATTAAGGATATCTGTGACCAAATTTGTAGAGATATCTGTACTTTGGGGGGATAAGGACGGCGTCGATGACGTGAACGACGCCATTGGTTACCGCTGCGTCTGCACGCTCTACATTGGCTCCATTCACTTTCACACCTACAACATAAGTTAATTGTATCAATTAGCATTGTTGTCCTTTGTATGTTGTCGCTATATAGTAACGATCGATATCCCCTTGCGTTCTGGACAAATATTGTTATTAGCTGACATTATGTCGCCAGCGACAACTGCCGAAATTGCCGACACTGCAACATATGGTGCCACATCGGAATAATATATCATGTGACAATGAATTTTTCACACAGAGAAAATTTTCACGACATTATTTGCCCATCGGAAACTAGTATGCAATATACTAAAATCTGGCTGGTTATGAAACAAGAGGAAACACAAAAATGGACAGGATATAAATATGATCAAAAAAACTAATGAAAATTTATTAAAATTTATTTAAATATGGATTAACAATAGAAAAAAAAAGCCATTATCAAGAAGATTTAAAGAATGCAACTTGATTCTACATGTATGTAGGCTAAGATGCTCTGATTTCAGGCTATATACTTACACTTCAAAATAACAATACTTCTTTGTCGTTTAATATTATATAAAATTACACGTATGATATAAATCTAAATTTAAAAAAAAAAAGTTTGAAAGGGCTTTATATCAATCTCCCCTTTTTCTGTGGTATAACTGTGATCGTTAAAGTCTAAGACAACAAGTGACATCTTGTAGTCGCTCGTCGTTTGAAGAAATCAATCCTCTTTCTATCAGGCATCGTGTTGCTTGCTTGTTTCGTATTGTATATTAATAAAAAAAATTATAATCTCTATAATATTACATAATTTAGTTTTCTTTGCTAGATCTAATGAATCACCGAGGAAAGTATGGTATATGCCGGTGTTTAAGAGCAAAAGAATCCCCCTATATAACAAACGCTCCCCTATGGAACGCTTTATTATGTTATGCTGTGGTTATTCATGTGAAGATGGTGCTTTATTATGTTATGCTGTGGTTATTTCATGTGATGGTGGTTTTTCATGTGAAGGTGGTTTTTCATGTGAAGGTGATTTTTCATGTGAAGGTGGATTTTCATGTGAAGGTGGTTTTTCATGTGATGGTGTTTTTTTTAATGTGAAGGTGGTTTTTTTATATTTAATGTGATGGTGGTCACTCGGAACTCTTAATACTTTTTAAGACTGAGTTTAACTGCTATTATCTTGAAATTTTGAACGTGAAACAAATAGTCAATATAATTTAAATCATTTTAATACGCCATTGCTAGTTCCTCTTTTTTCCATAGGCGCTTGGTTTCAGGATGGTGTATTTTGTGTATTATGTTTTTTCTAGCTATGTCTGCATTAGCTCGATAACCTAAGAATAAAAAAATCACTGAAATAAGCAAGTTTTAAAAATGTCATATTACTTTATATAAAAAAAGAGTGAAGGTACGACAGTTGCAATCTTCGATTTTACGTCGAGTCCGGCTCGGTTCATACTTGATTTTAATTTATCAATATCTACACTTTTCCTGCCAGTTTCGGGCAGGAATTCGGATGAAACCTACATTTAAAAATGATTGAATAACGCCTTTTAATCGACTGCCAATTCGAATTTGCGTATAAAATATGCAGTAAACAAAAACGTCCTGATACCTAGAACTGAAAGTGAATGCAATGGAAGTGACGATTTTTAACCAAATAAATTGTAGAGGCGTCCCAGAATAACGAGAACAAGTTTGGCGCGGTTTCTGGCTTCCCTAGATTTTCCGAAGATGGCAACTGTTGTACCTACACTCTTACTATATAGACTAATATGACACTTTTTAAACGTGCTAATTTCAGTGATTTTTTATTTTAATGTTTTTTAGTGTATTCAGACATACCTACAAAAATCATAATACACAAAACACACCATTTTGAACCCAAGTGCCTAGATGGAAAAAAGAGGAACTAGCAATGGTGTATTAAAATGATTTAAATTACATTGACTATTTGTTTCACTTTCAAAATTTCAAGATAATATCAGTTAAACTCAGTGTTAAACTCAGTCTTCAAAAATATTAGGAGTTCCGAGTGACCAACATCACATTAAATATTAAAAAAAAACACCTTCACATAAAAAAAATACCTTCACATTAAAAAAAACACCAACACTTGAAAAACCACCTTCACATGAAAAACCACCATCACATGAAAAACCATCTTCACATGAAAATTCACCATCACATGAAAAACCACCTTCACATAAAAAACCACCTTCACATGAAAAACCACCATCACATGAAAAACCACCTTCACATGAAAAACCTTCACATAAAAAAACACCTTCACATGAAATAACCACAGCATAACATAATAAAGCACCACCTTCACATGAAATAACCACAGCATAACATAAAAAAGCACCACCTTCACATGAAATATCCACAGCATAACATAATAAAGCACCATCTTCACATGAAATAACCACAGCATAACATAATAAAGCACCATCTTCACATGAAATAACCACAGCATAACATAATGAAGCACCATCTTCACATAAAATAACCACAGCATAACATAATAAAGCACCATCTTCTCATGAAATAACCACATAAGGCAGCTATGGCGTTCCATACCATAGAACGCCATAGCATTTCATGTGAAGGTGGTGCTTTATTATGTTATGCTGTGGTTATTTCATGTGAAGGTGGTGCTTTATTATGTTATGCTGTGGTTATTTCATGTGAAGATGGTGCTTTATTATGTTATGCTGTGGTTATTTCATGTGAAGGTGTTTTTTTATGTGAAGGTGGTTTTTCATGTGAAGGTGGTTTTTCATGTGATGATGGTTTTTTATGTGAAAGTGGTTTTTCATGTGAAGGTGGTTTTTCATGTGAAGGTGGTTTTTCATGTGGTGGTGGTATTTTATGTGATGGTGGTTTTTCCTGTGAAGGTGGTTGTTAATGTGAAGATGGTTTTTTTTGTATTTGATGTGAAGTTATCACTCGGAACTCCTCATATTTTTTGAAGACTGAGTTTAACACTGAGTTTTATAGCTATTATCTCGAAATTTTGAAAATAAAACAAATAGTCGATGTAATTAAAATCATTTAATACACCATTGCTAGTTCCCCTTTTTTCCATAGGCACTTGGTTTCAAAATGCTGTATTTTGTGCATTATGATTTTTTTTTGTACGTATGTCTGAATACACTCAAAAACATAAAAATTAAAAAAAATCACTGAAATTATCCAGTTTAAAAAATGTCATATTACTCTATATAGTAACGTTTAAAAAATGTCATATTACTCTGTATAGTAAGAGTGTAAGTACATGTACGACAGTTGCCATCTTTTAAAAATCTAAGGAGGTCAGAAACCGCACCAAACTTGTTCTCCTTATTCCGGGACGCCTCTACATTTTATTTAGTTAAAAATCGTCACTTCCATTGCCTTCACTTTCAGTGCTAGGTATCAGGAGGTTTTTGTTTACTGCATATTTTATACGGCAAGTTCGAATTGGCAGACGATTGAAAGGCGTTATTCAATCAATTTTAAATGTAGATTTTACCCGAAACCCTGCCCGAAACTGGTAGGAAAAGTGTAGATATTGATTAAAATCAAGTGTGAACTGAGCCGGGCACCACATAAAATCAAAGATTGCAACTGTCGTACCTTCACTCTTTTTTTTAAATAAAGTAATATGTCATTTTTAAAACTTGCTTATTTCAGTGATTTTTTTTTAATTTTTATGTTATAGAGTTTATTCAGACAGAGCTAAAAAAATATATATAATACACAAAATACACCATCCTGAAACCAAGCGCCTATGGAAAAAAGAACTAGCAATGGCATATTAAAATGATTTTAGTTATATTGACTATTTGTTTCAAGATAATAGCGGTTAAGCTCAGTGTTAAACTCAGTCTTCAAAAATATTAGGAGTTCCGAGTGACCACCATCATATTAAATAAAAAAAACCACCTTCACATAAAAAAACACCATCACTTGAAAAAACACCTTCACATGAAAAACCACCTTCACATGAAAAACCACCTTCACATGAAAAACCACCATCACATAAAAAAACCATCTTCACATGAAAAACCACCTTCACGTGAAAAACCACCTTCACATAAAAAACCACCTTCACGTGAAATAACCACAGCATAACATAAAGCACCATCTTCACATGAAATAACCACAGCATAACATAATAAAGCACCATCTTCACATGAAATAACCACAGCATAACATAAAAAAGCACCATCTTTTCATGAAATAACAACATAAGGCAGCTATGGCGTTCCACACTCCCCGATAAGGGAGGTTCTGTTATATGTAGCAAAGAATCTGCGTAGCAGACCTTTCTACGTTATCAGTGATATTTATTTTACTTTACGATTTATGCCTTAATAAATTATTTTATGCTTTCAACTCTTGTACTAAGACAACATAGACTACTCTACCTTGTCCAACCATGATGTTGACATTTTTACCCTCGACAGTTGGAACAGGTCCGGAAGTGAGTCCTGCACTGAAATAGGTTCCGCTTACCACATGATAGGTTAGTACGTCTAAAAAGAAAGTCCTATTTATTTAAGTATGTACGACAAGAATGTACCAGATATTACTATAGTAATCATTCTTATATGCAGACTGTACCTGTGAGTGCTGTTTTGTTCTTAAGAAGGTTGTCCAAAGTTCCTGGGGGCAGAGCGGCAAAGGCTTTGTCTGTTGGTGCGAATACGGTAAATGGTCCAGGGCCTGTGTAATAGATATTAGATTTTATGTAGGCATTTTTCTGAAATATTATTAAGTGTTCAAAGAAACGTCCCAACAAATTAAGTAATGTTCACACACCTGAAAGAGTGCTGACAAGTCCGGCTGCCACCACGGCCTTTACCAATGTCCTTAGTTCCTGGTCCTGCTGAGCCAGTTTGACCACGTTTGTAACAGGGATGGGATACTCCACACGACTGATGACGTGGATGACGCCATTAGTAGCGTTCTGATTCACTTTAATGATCGGGCTACCGTCTGCTGTAACCACCTATTTAACATTTTGTATTATCGTAAACGATTGGCCCAAACATAAAGACTATATCAAATGCATGGAAAATATATATACAGTCTGCTTATCATTGTTCGCATCAGTCATGTTGGCGACAGGAGGACCTACCTTGCCGTTTTGGTAAATGTTGATTCTACAGTTCAGTTTGGGGTCTAGTGTGGGTACCACGAGTTCGTTCTTAAGCTGACTTGAGTAAATCTTCCCATTTAGAACATGATATTTCAATACCGCTATGAGGGCTTCTTTGTTTTTCTTTAAGAAGTCCAGTACTTCTGGTGGGAGATTGGCAAAAGCGTCATTGGTTGGCGCAAACACGGTGAACGGACCTAGAGAATAAATCAACGATATCAGAAAGAAGCATCAATGATTGTCACTGCATGTTTGAAGGCAAGTGCAATGCAGGAGATGTTTTGTTAACTCGATTCAACGCAATATAAAACAATGCCGTTAGTTATCAGGCCCGTACAACGCGGGGGGGGGGGGGGGGGGGCTGGGGGCCGCCCCCTACTTTTCTGAGTATAGTACATGTATTTTGTTATAATAAATTTTCCTGTAGATGCTGGTTGCCCCCCCCCCTTTTTTTTATCTGAAGGTCGAGCACTCCGCAAATTCCAGGATTCGGACAGTAAATTATAGCTTTTTTTCCCTTTAGATGCTGGTTGCCCCCTCCCCCTTTTGATTTGAAGGTCGAGCACTGGCAAATTCCAGGATTTGGACAGTAAATTAGCTTCTTTCCCTTTAGATGTTGGTTGCCCCCCCCCCCCTTTGATTTGAAGGTCGAGCACTGGGAAATTCCAGGATTTGGGACAGTAAAATAGCTTCTTTTTTTGGCTTGTCAGATTTTTTTTTTTTTGAAAGTTGCCCCCCCCCCCCCACTTTTGAAACCGTTGCTACGGGCCTAGTTATGGATCGTCTTCATTTTCTTGCAATTTAAACATGTCTAAACATCTCCGCTCTCACTCAACAGCTCCACCCCACCCCCACTCCCAGCTTCCCAAAGAACATACCGAGAATTTCAACAATTTTTTTTTAGATATCAGCTAAATCTATATGTGCACTAATCATTGAGAGAACAAATATTTTCAGTATTTGAACCCATGTCAATGTACGGGTACGTTAATTCATAATTATGATCTTAAGCTGACAATGCAAATAGAAAACTTATGTAATACTGACCTTGACCATTAATCTATGACAAATAAAATCGATATTAATACACTTCGGATGAAACAATACAGTTAATGACAATGCACTTAAAAGGATATTGTGATCATAGTATCTGACAACAATCTACACACCGGGTTTTCTCGGTTATTATTATTGGTATACTAGTACTTCACAATGAACTGTTAGGGTGTTTCATAACAATCGATATCACAATCGATTCTCAATGAAAATCCCAGATAAATATAAGACGTTACGGTCCAAGTCACAAAGACGTATACAAGCATTCTATATATATATATATTTACCTCCATTGGCCAAAGTGTCTGCTAGGCCCGCTTCCGTGGCTAACTGCAGCAGAGTTGTTGCACCAAGCTGCTGAGCAACCTGCACAATGTTGCCTTGCTGACAAAAGGCAGAAGCAACCAAACATAACAATACCACGGATTTCATCATACTGCTGCACTGGTGTACTCAACTGACTCAAATGAGCCTTATGCCTTTGTAACAGAAATCTTGTCACGTGTATTGAATAAGAGGAAAATAAGTTGTGTAATGCCTTTTTTTACTGCATAAAAAATACTTATGCATGCTGAATTTATGCATGATACATATATATTTACAATGCAATGTTATTAAAATAAAAATACACTTGCAAATAAAAAGAGTTTTAAATGTAGATTTCATAGCCGGAAACGCGACCCGTCACATGTCGCTGCTTATTCATTGACCACACTGTTGACCTCTCCTCAAAACATTCATTATGTCCATACGGGGAATACCGAGACATGCCGTTTATTGTCGGAGAGAAGCACCAATCGAATTAAATGTCCAACATATAAATATGCTTAAAATTTTATAACATGAATATTTAACATAAACATATGATAAACTTAATTGATTATCATGTACCATTTATAAACATGATTAGTTCGCTTTTTTTTTTTAGGTAGGTGGGAGTATTTTGTGTGGCGGCCCTGCTCGTGAACTCCATATTTTTTCAATCTTTTAATTATATAAGCTACATCAAAGTTTACATTGTCTCAGTAGCAGTTTTGCATTTATGGAAATTCCATAATCAAAGTGTTAAAGCTGCAAAATTTAGGACATATTTCATAACTTACTCCATATACCATGAGTGCACTTTCATAACGCCGAACAAGTGCGCATGTACCAAATATTATTGCCCTTCAACCTACAAGTAACAATGGACACGTGGACCTTTTGAAAATTGCCATATCGGAATGGATAAAATAGGCTTATCTCACGTTTTTGTCCTATACGGAAATTTACAAATCAATCAAAGTACTGATAGTACTGAGCTGCAAGCACTTCGTGCGACAGTCCGGCTGGACTTATGAAGATACACAAAAATCAAGCATTTATGTCATTTGGTGGATCAAATTTTAACCTGGTCCTCATATAATAGCTTAAACGATATTGCATCTGCAATCAAAAAGTCAAATATAGAATTATTATGAGAGGAATATTTCCCCTATCAACATCCTACCATTATACCTTTGGGTTTTCTGACTGTAGATGTAATAGCTTCTAATCTAAAAAAAAAAAATAATTAAATACCAGGTGTTAATTTTGGTACATTCCTAAAAAAAAAAACAACAACAGATGGCAAATATGGTTCAGATACCGTATCTTGAGTTAAATGTCGCAGTTTTATATTCATTTACTCCAGATGGCACGCGGGTGTATACATGTACGTGTGTATGTGTGTGTGTGGGGGGGGGGGGGAGGGGTTAGTCTATCATCTTGCTTACTGTAGTCTTGCATGAATTAAAAAAAACCTGTTTTTTTATTTGACTGTCTTCAGAAAATATATACGGTCGATAGATATGGTATCCTAGAATGTAACTAGTATACTTTTAATTAATTATCAAAAAATGAATGATCTTTACACCATGTAAGCCTCTACATGTAAATAAGGCTTGTGTAAATTTCTCCAAATTTTTGTTTAGTTCTAGATATGAAACACAGTAAAAAGATTGCATGATATTGTTCCTTTTGAGAGAGTTTGTCATATGATCCTAAACCAAGGAAAAAAAGAAGTAACCAGCGATAATGAATTCCTGTACATGCCTGGTAGATAGATTATTTATATGAACAATAAATTGTTTTTCTTGTGTGATGCGGGATATAACAGTTGCATTGCAGAATAAATACATAACCCGTGTAAGAAGGCCCTAGGACCATACTAAGGGTATAAAGCTATAAACAGGATTATATTAGGAAAACTTCAAGAAAGATTTCCACAAACAATAAACTTATCATTCATACCTAAGCAAGTTTTTGTGGTGCCGTGTTATGCATAATAGCAAAATCTTTATCTCTTATTTTTGAAAATTAAATATAAATATTTTTATGAATTAATAAGAAATCATCCTTACATATTTTTTCTAGAATATTGCTGTACATATAAAACAGTGTTTTTTTTTCCCTTACATATTAATTGCTAAAAAAACATAATAATAAAAAATAAAAAGAAAAAAAAGATCATTAACTGATTGAATATGCGGAAGGGATGTTCTAGAAAAATCACAAGAACTCAGCTGAAGTAATTGTCAAGTTTTCGAAGTCCATGACACATTTCTACACCATGGGACACATTGTCATTGACTGTCTGTCACACACTCATGACTTTTACAAGAAACAACTTTGAGACTTCATACTTGGCACAAAGAAGCTTATGACCAATGGGAGTGCTAGGATTGTGACTGTAGAATGTATGGACAAGGATACAGAAATTAGAAGTGTAAAATTCTGATCCAGTCCAGTTCTTTGAAATGTTGGCATTGTAAAAAAAAAAAAATGGTTTTATGATGGTAAAGAATTTGATATTGTTTCTTCTTATAAATATCTTGGTGTATTTTTTGAAAATTCTTTATCATGGAAAAAAAGCAAAATCATCATGTTCCTTTACAGAAAAAACCCTGTATATTCTATTTATATACATGTAGTTGTTTGATATACCCGGTATCATGTAAGCAGGCATTATTCCATTTTGATACTTTGGATCAACCATTTTATTGTATGGGCCAGAACTTTTTTGAAATTGAAAAATGTATTGAAAATGTTCATGTAAGGTTCTGTAAGAAATTATTAAATGTCAAACAAAGTACACCTGAACCTGCAGTTCTTGGTAAATTAGGTAGATATCCTCTGTTTATATGTTATTTTTAGAAAATAATTAACTTTTGGCTGAAGATTTGAAATATGAAAGACAATAGATACCCTAAAAAGTGTTATTTACTTTAACTATTAAGTTTAAACAGGAAGATGGCAACAAGGGTTGTATAGATTGTTGTATAGATCATATGGTTTCCAATCTGTTTGGATAAATCAAGGTGTTATAAATGTATCCTTATTTTTAAGAGAGGGTCAGAGATATGTTTATGCAAGAGTGGTAATTTATACTGAAGACTTGATCTTAATTGTATATATAAATCACTTGAACCAGAGTGATATATGAATATTGTAAAAGTTAAAGGTTAGCCTGTGTAGATTAAGAGTATCCAGTCATGATCTGTAAATAGAATGTGGCAGGTATAGAAATATTCTAAGAACTGACAGAGTAAGTAAATTTTGTCTAAAAGCAAAAGGTTTTCTTTGTAATGTAAATGAAGTCCACTTTATTGAATACTGTGAACTGTCTCCATAATGATATTAGAAAAAGCCCTATATATCAAAATACCTGGGGGGGTTTTTTTTGGGGGGGGGGAATACAAGAAAAAATTTAATTCAATATGGAGGAACAAATGCCTTAAATGCCTTGGCAAAGTATGTTTTTCTAGCCTTTAAAAGAAGAAACATTTTTATGAAGTCTCAAGAATGTTGATATATATTACTTGTGTAATAAAAAACTTGTAAGGATGAAAATGTGAGGATTGCCTTGGGCAAATAGTTTTGATCCAAAGGAACTGAGGTAATTTAAACAAAGTCAAGGACAACAGGACTGGAAATGCAAAAATTCTTGTCTGGTACATGTCATGGAAGAAAATACTGATGCTTATACTTGGCGGCATGAAGTTAGTATTATAGGACGTGATCTGACCCTGAAAAAAGATCCTAGTATGTAAAAGTCAAGGTCAATTGGATTAGAAGTGTACAATTCAAGTCTGAACTAAATCTTTGCTACGAAAAAAAATTTAGTTTATACTTGCACAAAGGTTCCTGTTATAATTCTGGCTACCCAGTTTTTATCCATACATCCCCATTTCTCCAATACTTATAAATCATGCAAGGTTATAAACCACTTTACCCCAAAAGGGAGCCATTTTCAATATATTTAAAAGGGAACTCTTTGAATACCTTGATAAAAGAATATTGAAATAAAACAATAAGTCTGGTTAATTAGGATACTTTACTTTAAAAAATTTTTGATACAAATTTTCAATCCTTAAGGTTTTGGCATTAGTCATTATAAAATCTATCACAATGGAAAAAAAAAAACTGATAGCATCATGACTGTTGCCATGGATACAACCTCATAAGATAAAAATATGGAATTAAAGAGCTGTCTCTGAAGAAGTCTCTCATGGTTCCAGTCATAGATAAAAAGAAAACAGCGAGATAAAACATGACACATAGTGGGACTCCATAATACAGCATGATGCCTCGAGCTACACAGGTGTCAAAATGACCCCCCGCCGAGCCAGGGCCGCACTACACAGGTAGTCATCACTATGCCCTGGGCTAAACAGGAGGTCATCTGTACACCCGGGCTACAAAGGCAGTGGTAAAACAAGACTGATGAGAGAAATCACAGAAATGTTCGGTGACAACATTTCACAAAAGCATTGTGTAATATCAGCTCTGTTGTTTTCCTCTGGACTTAAGAAAAAAGACAAATAATGAAAGGAAACAATGTCTGCACGTGTCAACAAAACAGTGAGTTATGTAGCTCCTGTCATAAATTAGGTTTTCTCTATGTACATATAACATCTTGCAGCTGTTAAAAATCATAAAAATCTTACATAATTACATATATACAGAGTCTATGCATTCACACACCACTCAAAATCCAAATAGATCATAAACAAGCTTGATATCATATTTAATTGGAGTCTGTCAAATGTTCAATGATACTAAACACACATAAAGGAAAATGTGAGAACAAAATGAAAAACTGTTGAACATCACAGTAAAAATGTTCACAAAAAACATAACAGTATTAAGTATTATAAGACCATATCTGTATAAAATTCATGTCCCATAATGCTCTTCTGTTGTTAAATTAAAAAAAAGACAAAAAACAATGTTAAGAGCTGGATTCCTGTATACTGATCTGATAAAATATCTGCAACATCAATATAAATACTTGACAACTATACATCAGTAGATCATATATATTAAGAACTTATCTGTCGAAACACAACAACTTTGGTGACCGATTAGACAATGAAGTAACAATGTAAATCAGGACTCTGATTAATATAAAATTAATAACCTTATCAGGTCCATGTAAGACTAGAGGGTACAATTTCGAGTGTATCTGTCTACACCAGAGATGAGTGGATTCTCCATCTGTATGTCACATTCATACAGACACGAGAGGTATATCAAAAATGATCACGACGACTGATGAGCAAATAAATCTACATATACCACATGTATACGTAGACATCTTGTGTGTCCCAGGTATAACTGTATCGACTGTGTATAATCAAAAATCAAGGGTCCGTTATGCACTGAGATTTTTCTTCACACAACATTATGGTATGGAACTTGGAAAACAAACATGATGCCTGAAGAAATTCAGTGTGAAGAATGATACAAAAGAACGGATCCTTACACACATCATGTGAATATTCATTCAGAAGTTCTCCATTCCTTTCATTCAGGACAATGTTTGGTCTGGAGCTTGGTTTTTTTTTTTGTTTCTATGGTAACATCACAGTCTCTCCACTCACAAAGGAATATCACAGCTGGGGAGGATCAGGGTTTTTACTGGCTGAAGGTCAAAGGTCAATATCTAAAACTGTGAGCATGTCTAGTCAAACGGAACTTCTGAAAATACCGCAAACAATCCTTAGTTACCAAACAATTTTCACATTCCTTCATAAGCATGTCAAAATATTTACCCATATACATATTTATATATATATATATTTGCCATATATAAATATTTAAGTGTAAAAATGATATTTACATTATTTTACCATAACTAAAAACATAACAGCGAGTTGTGAAGACATAACACATAGTCCCATTGTCCATGCTTTACAGTCTATCAGTCAATACATAAATCAATGCATGCACAAGTCAGCATTCTCAGGGAAGGAGTTATAAAGTACAGGTATCATCTCAAACTCAATGCTTTCTGCTGAAAGGTCTCACGTATACACACAAATGGCACAATTTTGATCAGATCTTGAATTCATGAATTCCTGGTAGTACTATAACATTTTAAAACATATAAAATTTCTTGTCGGTTTTAAGCTATCTGTTCCTATCTAATATCATTATCTACATGTCTATACAATGTATTCATAGGAATTTCAAATAATTGATTTCTTATTGCACAAACTTTGATTATTAATTCCTTCAGAAAGTTATACACAGATCTGCATGCAGATATTCAAAATTTTCAATTATTCACAAAACTAAATCAATCGCAATCAAGTTCAATGTACATTTTACATACATGTACATATATATATATTTACATATATTCAATATATGAAAGAAACAAAGGTTGCATCAAGCAACACTGCAAACCAGAACCAGCTGGTTTGAACTAAGTTTTATTGCACCGAGAACGATTAATTCATTCTGTCTGTCACACACGGTTATGGTTGGCTGAATTTGAATGCCACATCCTCCAGTGGAACCTTAAGCCTGTTTCTTGTGTTCACTCATCTTCTGCACAAAAATTAAAGGATATAAAATTCCACTTCAAGTTCATCTCTGGTGAGTAATAGACAGTTTATAAAAATCACCGCCACCAACCATGATGCAAGGGTAAGCAGGCACATAGATAACACACAAACTGTACTGCTTATCAAGTTTTAAATAGTAGAGTTCAGGTTAGTTCAAGCTCTACAATTATATACATCTATGGCAATAAAATGGTATAAGCCCCAAAATTTGAACCATTGGAAGAAAAGCATAAGACTCTAGATATAGGAAAAAAACTAGCAATTTTCACAACATGCAAAATGTGGCTTCAAAATACAAAGAAATGATGAGTATTGGTAAATATGACCTTCATATTTGGGTTTTCTACTGGTTCTATGATTGATTATAATGTACAAATTAACCTCAGTAACAACAAACCAAATAAACTTGAGTTTAAAGATGCTCATCTTTCCCACTGGTAATTGCTGTACTTGGAATTATTAAGGTTTCTCTTATTACAGGCTCAACAAAGATGAGAATCCTCTAGTAAAGTTTATTTGGCAAGTGCTGATAAGTATGGAAGACAAGCATTTCCCACTCCCAAGGACCAGAGCTGTCAATCAAAGTCATACTCTTATCAGATCTGCACATCAAGGAATACAACCAATGAAATTGGTCCTGTTGGGCCCTGACATCAACTGCAGGGCAGACAAGCAGGGAAGGTTGATGGCAGTTTTTAAGTTTGACTTTATGAGTGTTCTGACTTGATTTGACCAACCCTGGCTGCACTGTGACATTCTCTATGAATTTTAGAAGACAGCGTCAGAGATAGATCTCCATGCAAGGACAGAAGGATCATAAAGTTGTGACAAATACCATTTCATCGTCACTAGTGTCCTCTGAGCTGGGGCTGTAGTCTTTATGATTCAAATCATCATTGGTGGAGTAACAGTTGTAATCTTTCATCTCCTGGACCAGAAATCCCCCAAGGTGTTCATAGTAGGGGCTTCGCTGGCCAGGGTGGAGTGTGCTGGTGTGGTTTTCATCTGGTGGGTGAAGTAACATTCTTGCTGCCATGTTCATATCATCGGCTGTCATATCATTAGCCTCCGCTATTTCTTGTTGTAAAGTGTGAGCATCTACATAGCGATCTAAGCCCTCCTCTGTCAGCACCTGAAAATAAGTGTTATTGGTGAATGTTCATAGATGAAACTGTCTAGCACAAAACAAAGTTTCAGTACTACACTTTCTTCCATAAATAAAAGATTACTATACTGTAAATCCAATCCCTTCAAACATTATGGGTCTTTAATAAAGGAAAATTTTTAAAAAAAAATTTTTTTTTACAAAATGCAATTATAAGAAAGAATGATGGCTACATGTATCTTAAGCAATACATTAGTGAAAATTATGTTAGATGTTTCCTTGCATATAGAACTTAGTACCTTTTCTACCAAGCTTTCAGCACTGGATTTATTGTGACTGCCATGTCGATATTTCTGATTGGCCATCACATAATTAGGTATGATGAGAGGCCCCGCCTCTTTAGTCCGGGAGTACATGCCCGATGAGTCTTGAATGGCCATGGTGTCAGAGCCTCTATGAAGATTCTGCCTTGGTGACATGTTGCGTCCTTCAATGAGGGAGTTTGAACGTGAGAATGTGGAATGTGCTGAAATTGGTGGTAGACATGCATGGTTAGTGGACATACACATGCTGGTACAGTCATTATAACATCAAGCCTTCAAAACTGTTTATACAATGTAAGCCAGACCCAATAATACTTTTTTGATTAATAACTTAAAACATCACATGATAATGTTAAATCACTTATTTTTGTGGGGTCAAATTTGTGTGGTTTGGGGAAAAAATATTGGTTTGTGAGGATTTGATTTCATGGTTGAAGATAAAGACATTACTGCAATTTTAAATTTTAACATTTGAATTTGTGTGCCTCTTCATGCCACAAAAACAATGAAGATTAAAACCCCACAAAAAATAAATAGTGATTTGACAGTATATAATGCCTACTTTAATTCATGTAGCAGATATAATCATATAATCTGGGCTAAATCTCAAAGACCACCTGATTTATAGGAAGCATGATATTTCATATGGGATTGCCTAATATAATAAGGATGATAATTTCCATATGTTACAATTCTGTTGTTTGAGTTAAACTTTATTGAAACAAAATGCCATGAAACGTACGTGTACATGACTCTAAAGTAATACTGAATTATGCTGTTGTAAGCAGGTTATTTTTTACTGAGGATACAAGATGTTTTTATGCTTTCTCTGCACAAAGTTAGAGCCACATAGACCAATACTTCATGCTGTGTAAATCATTGCCAACCAGCTACTGGTAAAATTTCAATCCATAAAGCAGAAATGGGGAGGTAAAAACAACATATAATAGTGGTTTCCATGATTCGACAATAAAAAATATTAAAGCACACATAACTATCATGTAATTAGGAACATTTTGAGCTTTAAAGGATACAAATAAAACTGACTAAATTTTAACACATTTACAGATCTCCACTGATGGGAAAAAATTCTAAGTTGCAAGATCAACTAAATATGTTATACGAAGTTATGGTTAAATTATAAAGATTTTTACATTCACCCACAATGATAAAATCCCATTCTAGTCCATCAGAGAACTTTTGTGATTAAATGCTGATTCAATTACCTTGGTTTTGGAAGGAAGCTCTGTTTTCTGGAAGCCCTAATTTAGAATAATCGTTTGGTCGCTGTCGACCGTCACTGGTCAATCCCGCCACTGCCATGGCCTAAAAAGTCAATGCCAATACTTATAATGTACCACATCAATAAAATAATCTAAAGTTTTTATTATAATCTGCCTCAAATCCAAATTCAGATTGAATGTCTTCAAGAAAATCATTATTTTAAAATGAAAACCACTGTAAACTAGGGGATTCCCGAAATACCACTAACAAAGGACCTAGATATTTTATGTGACCTTGAATTCTGAATTTATAGGCATTGTATCTCACTGTGATGCATTCATGAAGCTTCAATAAGATGCAAATTGACATAAAGTTCTGACAATTGTATAAAAGTGTTAATCCTCTCACATAAACAGATGGAATAATGAAAAAAGACATTCAGCAAAATGTCTTTTTGTCTGACATGAGGTCTACACAAAATAATAGGTAGACATGTCTGACTTTGGTTACCTGAGTTTGAGCAAGCTTTAATGGTTCTGCAATCTTCTTCATCAGAGGATTTTCATCACTTTGTTGTTTCCCTATGCAGGCCAAACGTAGTGATGCCCCACGACGACTTAATTTCCTTGGGGGAGGGGTGGGAGGGGCATTATCCTCTCGTTCATAATCACTGTCCTCTTGTGGCAGACTAAAAATAAAAAATATCCCAAACAGATTAATCAAAGATGTGTAAACAAAAAAATGGACATACTACTGTATAATTTAATGATGTTTTAACAGATCATAATGTGTTATGTATTTTTTATGACTTTACACCCTACAATACTAGCCACTGTATGGTGTAATTTCTGTTTCCTGTTTTTTTTGTCTTTTAATTACTCTCTTTAAACATATATAAATTGTTCTTGGTCTTTAATCTCTTTAGACATGGATACCCTTTTTACCTACTCTCTAAAGACATAGATGCCCTATTAACTTTCTCTAGACAGATGTTCTGTTTACTAACTCTCTGTGAACATTAATGCTCTATTTACATACTCTTTTGAGACATAGTTGCCTTTTTTACTAACTCTCTATAGACATAGTTGCTATGTTTACTAACTCTCTATAGACATAGTTGCTATGTTTACTAACTCTCTATAGACATAGTTGCTATGTTTACTAACTCTCTATAGACATAGTTGCTATGTTTACTAACTCTCTATAGACATAGTTGCTATGTTTACTAACTCTCTATAGACATAGTTGCTATGTTTACTAACTCTCTATAGACATAGTTGCTATGTTTACTAACTCTCTATAGACATAGTTGCTATGTTTACTAACTCTCTATAGACATAGTTGCTATGTTTACTAACTCTCTATAGACATAGTTGCTATGTTTACTAACTCTCTATAGACATACCGGGGTATGTGCCCTGTTTACTTACTCTCTATGGACATTAATACCCTGTTTACATACTCTCTATGGACATTAATACCCTGTTTACATACTCTCTATTGACTTTACATATAATACCCTGTTTACATACTCTCTATTGACTTTACTTATAATACCCTGTTTACTTAATCTCTATAGACATTAATGCCCTGTTTACATATTCTCTATAGACAAAAATACCTTGTTTACTTATTCTCTATAGACAATAATACCCTGTTCACTAACTTTCTATAGACATAAATACTGTTTACTTACTCTCTATAGACATTAATGCCCTGCTTACTTACTCTCTTTTAGACATAAATGCCCTGTTCACTTACTCTCTATAGACATAGATGCCCTGCTTACTTACCAGGTACTCTCTTTTAGACATAAATGCCCTGTACATTTATTCTCTATAGACATAAATGCCCTGCTTAGTTACCCTCTATAGACATAGGTGCTCTGTTTACTTACTCTCTAAAGACATAATGCCCTGCTTACTTACTCTCTATAGACATAGATGCCCTGTTTCTTTGTAACGTCCTGAGGCTTGTATTTGTCCCACTGAGGGACCTCAGATTCTGAGCCATCCTGGCTGATGGGGCTCCTTGGAGGGACAGCGTCATGACTGATGGGGCTCCTGGGGGGCACTAAGTCACGGTGGGATTCAGAGGAAGAAATTCCACTGAAAAATAAATCACAAACAATATATTTTAATATTAAACATGAGTAATATTTTATCAGATTGTTACTTTTTGATTTTGACCTTTTAAATTTTGGATGAAGAGTAAATTAACAGGTCTCTACTATTAATATACGGTAAAAAAATCAGCAGTTTAATTAACAACTAAAATCTGCATTAAAACAAACATTACCTGGTATGGCTTTGACGACGAGAATCGTTGCTCATCATTGGTGAGACACGAACAGGAGCTAGGGGGGAGGGAGTTCGGTTGATGGCATTGCGCTGTTCCACACTCAGATGGTTACAGCTATCTGCTGGGGTAACTTTTCCATTGAGTGAGTTTTGTGGTGAGAGGTTGGTATGGGAGGAGATTTTGGGCGTTTGATTGATCAGAAGTGACTGTGTCCGACTGGCAAAAGGGATGGCAGTTTTATGGACTCCTGCTAGGGCCGTCATTACGCTGCCAAATCCAAACAGTTTGTGGTTCCGCTGTTAGAAGGAAAGAATGTAATCAGGAGATTAGTAAAGGCAGGTATGAGACAAAAAGTGGGGGGTGGAGGGGGCGGGAAGGGCTACACTGAGGGGGCTGACTTTTGGGATTGGTTTTGTTTTCCCTGCCCAGTCTTGTGTACACCAGTCACAGCTTTGATAACATTGCCGAACAAGCTGTGGATTCTCTGTAATTACACAACAGACTGCCACAATCTTCTCTGTCTAACACAGTTCAAGAGGAACAATAAAATATTGTTTTACTTTACAAGAATTTTATACAACATTTTTTTCCAGTACAAACCCTGTGCATAGGTTCTTCTACATCTTTTTCAGCAAAGTCCTCCTCATCTAAGTTGCCTGATATTGCACGGCGAATTTCTGGTCCCAGATCATGTACAGCTCGTAACCCAGCCTGCATAACAGATGAAATAAATATGAGGTTTGTTGGAAATTTCTCACAACACTGCAATATGTCAACATTACAGAGGGTCATGAATAAATACAATTTTCTCCTTCTCAGTGTACATTTCATCCAAGCAAACACACTTCATTTATCTGGTCACAAATTTTTCAGATATTTTGCAGAATATCTACACTTGTTTTTTTTCAATGCTAGCGATAAATCCAAGCCCTGGATACAGGACTGCCTCAATATGTCTGTCCTAATAAATTCTTTTTTTGCAATGGGCACTTACCTAACTCTACACATAAATGCAATGTAATAAACAAAAATCAAAATTTAGGCTCATATTAAACAGTAACAGTTGTTCTCTCAAACTAACTACAGTGTATACAAGTATGGCAATATAAGCAATATCTTATCAATCTACCATGATATTCATGGTGGAAATTTAAGTTATTCAATTTCTCAGCAAAAACATCTGTGTTTAGACACAAGGAATGTACAAAATTTAAAATTCAAATGCTTATAAATAAGTACCCTACTTAGCCCTTTTAACGGTCTGAACAATGAATTTCTGCAAAAAATTTGTTGGATAAAAGCATTTGTCAGAAGACTACCACCAACAATTGAGATTCCTCCTTTGCCCAGCAGTTTCTGAGGATATCTTACTTGTAGAGGATAGCTTACTTGTAGAGGATAGCTTACTTGCAGAAGATATCTTACTTGTACAGGATAGCTTACTTGTAGATATCTTAATTGTAGAGGATATCTTACTTGTAGAGGATATCTTACTTGTAGAGGATAGCTTACGTGTAGAGGAAAGCTTACTTGTAGAGGATATCTTACTTGTAGAGGATATTTTACTTGTTGAGAATAGCTTACTTGTAGAGCATTTGTGTGCTCCTGTCCCTTCTCTATCTTTTTCATCTGCTCCTTTCGCTTTTTGAATCGCCTGAAGTAATCTTGAATCAAAAAGGTTGCATAGAATTTTCCCACAGTCACATCATCTTCTCCTGAAATGATTAAACAAACATCCTGTTAATGCTGACTCAATGCCATCTCATTAAATTAACAATATGTAACTAGCGTGTATTTAACCAGCAGAAACTGTAATGAGTTTGGCATGGGAGGTCTTTTAATAAAGGTAGTTTTATTTTGTAAATTCACGATATTTTCTGGTCACTAAGAACAGTTGGTTTAAGGATATATAACTATACTGTGAAGAATAGAAGTTTCATTTTATATTTACACTCTTTCTGAATCACATATATAATTATAAATATGAAATCCAGACTCCAGTATTAAAAATATTACTACATCAAGTCACTCAGGAGACCTACTGTAAATTACAGAAATGGTGAAGAATTGTGTCAAAGAAAAAAAGTACTACATAAAAATGTCTACACAGAGGAAATATCACATGAAAAATTTATTAAATTTCAGTTCAAAAAATACAACTTGTTGAGGATTATTATCGGATATAGACTTGTTCTACTTGTTTTAAAGTTTCTCCCATAGAAAAAAACTTTTTATGGCAGTTTAAATCATTTCAGAGGCTTCTAACACTGAATATTTTTTTAAAATCTTTTTCCAAATACAGTAATTTCCTGATTTCAAAAATCCGAAACAGAAGTGAACACAGTCACAGAGGTAACATGCATGATCTCCTACAGAGAAAACATCAAACCATTCAGGAGAAGCTCCCCAGGGAGATGACGGCCTCCGTACAAACATAACTACCGAACAGGAAAGTGGTGTTCTGGTGCTCTAAAGTCACAACAAACAAAATATAAAACTCACTACCAGCAGGGGGGACTACTTGGTCTAGAAGTTTAGGACTCGTGCGTTTCCAGATTGTTTTGATGACTCTGCGTAGGTCCTCGTTAGCCTCGTCTATGTTTCCTTCTGTCTTGATCTTTAGAGAAGTTCGCACCAAGGCAAAGAGTGTGGCATTAAACATCACAGTTCCGTCACTGTTCAGAGGCATGTTCATGCTGACTAGACGCTGAAAATACAAAGATGGTCGGAAATGATTTCACAGAATATAAACTGACAAATTTCATACATATTGGTTCAACATCTCTCAAAAAAATAATTTCTTTCTCAAATAATTTTTTTCAAATATTTTTGGTTGAAGGAGGCAGGCAGCATGTCTGTGAAAAATACAGCTGGGCATAAGGTGATTATTTCAGTATCAGTACAAGAGGGCCGTCTTAAAAAACAGAAAAAATTACTCACCTTACAGGCAACTCTATGAGGACAAAGCTTTCCAAATCCCAAAGGGGGTGATATTTTTCTGAGCAACTGAACTACATCCAAGTGCTTTATTCTTCCTCTGAGAAATACAATCACTTGATATAAATTTTTGAAACATTTAAATAGACTGTACATTTTTTTTTACAACGTTTTCAATAAATACATGTATGTATCATACATTTTAAAGTGAAAAATAACATGACTCTTCAAACTACAGTTTATTTACTTTGCCTCAGGATCGTATTCTGACCACAGTCTGACAAACTCGTCCAGGTGATGCGGGCCCAGAATTGACCAATCACGAGTGAGATAGTCAAAGTTATCCATAATGACTGCCACAAACAAGTTAATAATCTGAAAACAATGACATCAATCTATATTCACATTTAATGCTTAAGATATATACCAAGTTTTACTTTATTCAATTAAAATGCATTGTTAAGCCCCCGTCCTAATCCCCCAGCTCTTCTCCCCTTTGCACTCACCAAGAATGAACACAACATGTAGAAAGAGATGAAGTAGAAGTATGCCACTTCATTTCCACAAGTTTCGTCAGGCTTGGCATCAGACAGAGCATCACAGGGCTGACCTGCGACACAAGATAACATAATGTCCTGCCAGGCCTCTCCAGTAGCTGACCTGTAAACAACAGTAACAACTGAAAATTTCCATCTTACTGCAGATCATATCAATCAGTCTGAGAATATCCAATCTTTATGGCAAGTATAAATACATATTTCTTTTATATTTATTTTATTACTCAAAGGTGCCCCAAGGAATTTACAGGAAAACTATAGAGTATATAAACAGAGCATCAGAAAACTATAGAGTTATCTGAGGATGAAGCTTAGTACATATTAATTAATACATGTATCACTTGTGTAGTTTACCTGAACAAAACTAATACTGCTTGAGGAAAAGTCTGGAAATTGTTGTTCCTGTGGATTTGAGAGTCCTCCAGATCAGTAGAGATTTTACCAAATAACTGTCAAAAATAAAATTATTTGAATTCAATTACTCATGCACTTAAAAGGACATGTAGCTGCAACATAGTCAAAGAAGTGAATAAGATTTGATGACCTACAGTGAAACATAGGTTACAGCAGGGCATGGCACCAATATTGTTGAAATTAAATTTCTTCATAAAATCTGCTTAATTACGTGTATTTATTCATTTATGTAATGCATTCACTCAAAATATTTGTTACAAATGGGTTTTAAAAGAGCAATCTCTGTTATTAGTCTACCTGCATTCCAATAACTGCGTAGATGAAGAACAACATGACGATAAGCAGTGCAACATATGGCAGTGCCTGAAAAAGAACATCAAGGGTAAAATATTGTAACAGGTTAAAAATTGTTTTACTTATATTTACAAAACAGACACATGGTTGAGATATTGTTTCCAGTCAACTGAAGACAGTATGTTTTTTTTCACAAAACTCTCAAACAAAAGTGTGTACAATATGTTAATAAATAGCTTACTTGAAAGGACTTAATAAATGTCCAAAGAAGAGTTCGGATTCCCTCCCCTCGACTCAGAAGTTTGACCAATCTCATCACTCGGAACAGACGGAAAAAGTTAATGCTGATGATACCTTGTCCGGGCTGTGGGGAGAAAAAAGGGCTATATGTATACCAGAAAATATATAGGACCTCATCAACATGATGCTGCCTGAGTCAATATCAAATCTAAAAGCTTGCAATAATTTAAAGAAACCAACTGGGTGCATTAAACTACATCCCAGAAAATAAATTTATAAACTAACAATTTAATTGTGTATGTCTAAGAATTGCTGTTATAACTGAAAACATGTAAAACACAAGTGAAAACTTTCCTGTTCTCGGTTGTCTGTCAAAGAAAAGCAAAATACTGCACAACAACACACATGGAAAAAGCATTTCAAAAGAAAACTGTCTTTAAAAACAATAAGGATATTACACTTAAATTACTTTTGTAAAAATAGTGGATAATTTTAAAATTCTGAATCATTCAATATATATGAAGTACATTTACATGCATCATATGGTTGTGTGTGTTAATCTTATTGAGTACATTATTTTGTACATGTGTTTAATCAAAAAAGATATTGTCTCATATATATATTGTTTACATAGGTATTGTAATTATCTAAACTATTTCCACTACTATTCTCTGACATACACATGGAATATCTTACATCGAGTTCCACGTCTTGCTTGAAATCAATTCCAATAACAATGTACTACATGTATATGACATATATACAGAGCATACAGTTTACATACTACACGTGAGGTATACTGAAATAACACTGACCTATATAGACAGGGGGGAGGTTGTGTCTAGACCATCATTATCATGCACATATACAACACATCCCTAGTCTATCAGAGTAACAGGGTGCCCCAGATAGGGCAGAGAGCATGGAGGGAGGGGGAGAGGGTGGGCAGCGCAGGGGGGTGATACTGTAGGCTTAAATTACTGAGCATGGCTCTACCCAAGCAACTTCTATATACAGTCTCAATTTCTGTGTACATGTGTACTCAGTATCTTGTTCATTTAAGTGCTTAACTTTACCATTAATATGCATTAGAATTAAAAAACATTTAAGTATACTTAAGATATTTCCTCAGAAATCTTTGTTCTTAAAAATACTCAGTCAAAAGGCTTAATATTTATAGGACAACAATACATACTCTATATCAGCCTCAAAATAGTAAAAAGAAACTCTATGTAAAACAAGGTTAAGCATTTCAAGTTTATTTCAACAAAAAAATGGCATGAGACATGCAGGAGGGATAGACATGCTATGGAGGTCTCCGCTGGCCATGCTTTAGGAGAGAGAGAGACCAACAGGTTTCTAACATTCAGTGCACAGTCAACCAACCTTGGCTCGCTATTAGATTGTTGTAATTACAAAGTGAACCCATAATTAGTAACAAAATACAATCAGCATCTGGCTTAGAAATAATGGACACACAAACTTAAACATGTCAAATAAGCTGTCTACTGAAGGACAGTCTGCAGCCCAATGGAAAACTCCAAATACATACAAAAAAATCAGTGTTGTTGAAATGAAAATGAAGGAAATGTTTATAATGCAGTTTTCATCACCAAGAAATTAAGAGAGAGTATAAATATAGTAGAGAAATAAAAAAAAAACAGGAGAGTGTTTGTTTTGTAGACTAAGTGTGTAAATTTGCCTAAACAGCTGATATTTAGAATGCTACTCTTTAAGAGTAACCAGGTCAAGTGTTATTATTATGGTTTTAAAAATTACAGATACATGAACATATGTATCTTTTCAGCCAGAAAAGAAGCATTTATTTAAGGAATAACTGTCTAATTTTTTGGTTTCATGATGTGATCAATCGATTGGCTTCTGTGATAATTTTCATAAATGCCGAAGGCGTTTATGCATAAAATTATCACACAAGCCAATCGATTGATCATCGTCATGAAACCAAAAAATCTGACAGTTATTCCTTATATTTACATGCTCTTGATTCTGCAAATTCATGTGCTACAAGCCCCGCTTCTGTCTCTATTTGTCCCGCCCCGCACATGATTTTTTCCCCCCCACGCCTATCGATGAACCAGTAGATTTATGTAGAAATAAAGTATTTTTACTATTTGAAATTTTATCTTGGACAAAGACATTGGAAATGTAAATATTGATATGTTAATCAAAATAATGATGAATTACTTAATCTGAATCATTTACCATCCAAAAAAATTATATATTAAGAAATCTACTGGATTTGCCTGCACCAAGCTTGCCATAAGAATGTAAAGAATTGGTGGACTTAGTATGTCCATTCCAAATCCAGCCTGCTTCATGGAGATGTACTTAAATCACATCAATCAGTACAACCAAAAGTATTCACACACAAAATGGAAAACTACCAAGGCATCACACAGAAAAAATGTGAAGTATTAACATGAAAAATTTCCATAGACAAATAACAAACAGCTACTAATGGTGCCTTTTCATGAAATTGAAATAACTACAGTTTGTGTCAGTCCATGCATTCTTAGTGAAATGTCCCACCATGCATAGATTATCATCCATTTAAACAGTGGGTATTTCCTAACAACTTGGAGCAAAAAATTCAAATTTCCAAGTCAAGACACAAAAAGGAATTTCTTTATATGGGAAAAGGAGTTTTAATTTAAGTCAAGAATTTGGAACAAAGAGGTAAGGAGCTGATTAAGAATGTATCATGTCTTTTTCACGTTTTTCTGGGCATTGAATTCAATTTCAGAACTTTTTGGTTGATCTTTGGAACTAATGTTTTCATTAACTAAAATATTTTGCTTTAATTTATACCGTAAATCTGGAAATTTTTGCTGTAGATAAATTTTTAGCAAATTTGCGCGTGCATTGCATTCGCAAAAATATTTTTCTTAAAAATAAATCAACAATAAAAAATGTCTTTATCTAAACATTACTTCGTTATATATATTTTATGTACATGTTTGATTTATGAAAATGTTATGAAAACTTTCAACACTTTGGATGATTTATCTTTTCTAATATTTTCAACTGATTATTGAATGTTGGCGTAATTTAATATTGTATGTTTATTCGTAATTTATTGTATGTACATGCGTAACTTACAAACCTTTAAGAAAATTTTAAGAGCTTTTTATATTTAGTTCAAATGACTATTCGCAAAATTTTAAATGTAAAAATTAATCAACAGACTTTTGACCCAGATTCGCAAAAATAAATCGACATAAAAATTTCCAGATTTACGGTACAATAAGGTGGTTTATCATGGTTAAATATGTTGAAAGTAAGGGAATATAAAGCATATGTTCACTGCCATTACTGCAAATGTTCTATGAAATTTAAATTTATTTCAGTATGCCCATTAAGTTAGTATGTACCCCAGTCTACTTGATTTCAATGAGCAGATGCAAATTGAATCAATGACTTATGAATGGGAAAGTACAATGAAAATATTCATTCAGAGAGTCAAAAAGAAATAAACCTCTAATAACAATAGACAAATTAAAAAAAAGAGCTAGAGATTAATGGAAAATCCACAAAGATCTAAAGAGGAGATTAACATCCTGCTTCTGAGAAATAGGACAGGCAAGACTGACATTATACTATATGTTAATGTATAAATCAGGCACTGCTTCAGAATCTACTCGCTGTCAGTAATTCACTGTATCTGGCAATCTCTAACAGGAGCTGTTAATGGCATCTAAACTGTTCACTGCTATTGTCAGAGTGATTCAGCCCTTCCAGTCTTTAGTGAATCAAGACAATTGCTGGAAACTTAGTGAAGTTGACGTCCCAGAGATAAATTTTGAGACACAGTGATTTAGATATCTTTTATATTTGTATCACAAATCAAAGATTTATCAAAAAATATGAGTATAGTTTTGACAATCTCAACTGCATTGTAAATCAAGAAAAGAAGTGGCCCAAAACAAAGGTTGTATCAACTGCATCATTCTTATTGTCTATGTCAACATCATACAACTTCTTTTTAGTATAAACACATGTAAACAACACTGAATCAAAGCATTTGAAGGAAAAGAATATGTTCTGATTTCATCTCATTCGAAGATTCAGTGAAAATCCTCAGTCTATCATCATTCCACATCTTGAGACTAATGGCAATGTTAACTTGATTATGTTTAATATTTCTACCATACAGTGAGAATGAAGGAGAGAAACAATGTTTTTGTGCTGGGCCAGAAAAGGATTTTTTTTTTACCACAAAAGTAGATTTTTTAGGTTCTGAAACCTGCAATTTTATGAAACCTAATACTTTCAAGTACATTGTATTAAACAAAATTTGCATGAGCCATGCAAAATTCTATTTCTTTCAATTTTCCTGTTTTTGCATCACTGTGTCTCTTTGAGAAGACCTGGTTGATTTCTAAGAGACATTTGTTATTCATTAGTGCAGTTCAATGTTCATGAATAGAGAGAAAGAAAATAAATAACAAAACTAGTTCAAGAAGAAGCAAAAGACACAAAAGAACAATTATTATTCAACGAGAAAAATTAACTAAAAATAATCAGAAAAGTAAAGGATGGAAGATAAAAAAAAAAAAAAGTCAAGAAAATTTTTCAAAATTGTAAAAGCTGTCACTAGGACAGATGTAATCAAGCATAGCTTCTACATAAAAGGTAAGATTGTCCAGATCTGTTATAACTAACAGTACACATCTAGAGAAAGCTTAAGCTGTCTACCGATCAGCCCCCTAGTAATCAGCTAGACATACAAGCAATCAGTTTTATTTGTGTAGCACCATTCATTTAGTCTGCCATAACGTTTCCCAGACATGATTTTGATATTTCGCTGGGAAGAATAGTTTGGAAAATAAATGAAGGTGATATTTAAAACATTTTGAAATGTGAAAAAAAAAAATACAGAATTTTGTTTTATATGGAAATGGAAAATCATGTCTGTTCTAAAAAAGCCAGGTTACTCAGATCCAGACAAATGTCTTGAATCACTAAAAATTGTTGTGAAAAATACTAAAACACATGTCAACTAGAGATTAAAACAGCCTCATTTTGCAGTGCATTTAGATCACATTATTACCTTTAAATCTCCCTTTTCTCGCTGAAATGTGCAATGTTTTTAAAGCTTCAAATCCTAAACATGTTTTTAAAAAAGGATAATGGGCTTGTACCTAATGCATATGGGCCGTACTATTAAAATTATCCATAAACTTCTACTAAATGACAATCAAATTAGGTCAGCTGAAGTAGTGAAAAAAGAATGGCTAAGACTGATAAAGAGAATTTCCAAAATCTTAGATCTTCAAGATGCAGTATCTGCAATGTTAATCTCACATGATAAAAAGAGAAAGCAAAGTTGCAAGATTTGCATCATCATAAACCACAGTCATCAGATCACAGATGCAGGTCATGAGGAGATGATTGAGGAGATAGGTCCTCAAAGAACCCATGAGGAGGAGCAAAATACTTACATTGACCTCCGTGTAGATAATATCTATAAAGCTGCCCAGTACAATGATGAAATCAAAGACATTCCAGGGGTCTCCAAAATAGTTCTACAAAATAACATAAAGGTTCAATATACAATGAATTAAGCCTCCCAAAAATAATAAAAATGTCCAATATATAATGTGTTACACCTCCCATCCAAATTCTATCAAAATAACATAAATGTACAATATATATCATGTTAATTAAACCTCCCATCCAAATTTTATGAACTTCAAGCTGCAATTTGTCTCAAATGATTTCTAAGTGATTTCTTAAGAAAGTGCACTTTTGCAAAAAAAAAAGAAAAAAAGAAAAAATTAAGAGTTTTTACCCTAAATCTAAATGCCATCAGTTTCAGAATAAATTCAATGGTGAAGACTCCTGTGAAGATCATGTTCAAGTAATCCAGGGCATCTGAGTAAGCTCCTGACTGTCCATCATACTGTAATACAGACACACAGACAAGGTTAGAACATCACAGAATTCACTGACCAGCAATATGATGAAATCAAAGATGATTCTACTCAACTTCAACAATGGTACTTCTACATTAACATCAAATAAAGGCTTTAAATCTATTAAATTTAAATCCCTAACTCATTTTGTGAGATATCAAACAAGAGTCAAACCACTGTACACACAAACCTTCATGGCCAGAATAACTGTGTTGAGAATAATCAAGGTAAAAATGCCATACTCAAAAGCTCGACTTGTGACAAACCACCAGATCTTGTACTGCCAGCGAGCTTTAGGAATGTAGCGCCGGGTAGGACGAGTTTTTAGAGCAAACTCGATACATTTTCTCTGGAATGAAACAAGCTCATTTTACAATCAATTGCTAATTGTGAGAAAGGAAGAAAATTTGTCTCCCCCTTCCTCATTTAGTCAGTCCAATAGCATATATATTAGGGATCTCAGATCGGTCAATTTTTGATAATCGGTTACTCGGACGTTTTTCCGATCGAGTACCCGGGTACTCGGTAAAAATGTAAAATTTATTAATACAAGTGTGTTAATTTTCTTGAGCCACGGTAAGCTCGGTCAAACCCCAAAGCTGTTTTTATCACGTTTATAAACGTATATAAATATAGATTCCAACAGAAATGATTTTGTGGTACTAAATTTATTTATCAAATGAACACAAAAGACACAATTAATGCATCAAAAATTACAATTGGTTTACAGTTCTTGTTTAGGATCTATTTGATCAACGCAAAAAGAGGACAATCTGTTACGCAGGTTTGTGATGATTAAACTAGGGAAAGAGAAGGAAGGACGTTGTTGGGATCGCTAGTCTAATATTTTTTTTTCATATGATGGTCGTTACCATGGTATACACTGAAGTTCAACATTTTTTTTTTCAATCTTTCGTTATTTCTAAATATTTCTTCACTTTTAAAGTGGGTAGCGGAATTTCTATGCATGTCCATTTTCGCTGCCGTATATAAATTAAATAATTTAAAAATGAAGATAATAGACCATACTTAAACGATGTACAATGAAAACAATCATTGAAGCCATTCAAAAATTAAGGACAACAATAGGTGAGAACATCTGTGTACCAGGTGATTGGTCACTAATAATTGTATAAACACAGCCATTTAACAATTAGATTTGTCATTAATTAATAGTGCACAAAATTTTCCCCATTTACCGGTACAGTAAGAAACTAAATGGATTTCATTAAGCTAGCTTCACCTATGATGTCTTAAATGATTTTTGTCCAGTAATACAGATAGATTTCAGTAAGCTAGCTCCACCTATGATGTCTTACTTGATTTAGGCTACACCAAGAGGTCTTACTTGATTTAGGCTACACCTATGATGTCTTACCTGATTTAGGCTACACCTATGATGTCTTACCTGATTTAGGCTACACCTATGATGTCTTACTTGATTTAGGCTACACCTATGATGTCTTACTTGATTTAGGCTACACCTATGATGTCTTACTTGATTTAGGATACACCTATGATATCTTTCTTGATTTAGGCTACACCTATGATGTCTTACTTGATTTAGGCTACACCTATGATATCTTACTTGATTTAGGCTACACCTATGATATCTTACTTGATTTAGACTACACCTATGATATCTTACTTGATTTAGGCTACACCTATGATGTCTTACTTGATTTTTGTCCAGCTCACAGTTCTTATACTCCTGTTCTCCTTCATTCTGAAATGTGACGATCACAAAACCCACGAAGATGTTCATCATGAAGAAAGCGATGACAATGATGAAGATAAAATAGAAGACAGCCACAAAGGGTTGGTAGTTATAAATAGGTCCATGATTCTCATCGTTGGCATCAATCGACTGATACAGCAACCTGTTAATACATCACAAACATTTAACCACCTGGCTTGTGCAAAAAAAGGTTTTTGTTCCCAATTCTTTCTTTCTTATGCTTTGTCTACCAGATCAGCTTACTTTTAAGTCTTTTTATTAGAACTTTCTAGGAATTTTCACAGAATGGAAATTGAAGAAATATACTTCGGATAAAGACATGGATAATTAATATACATGATCAAATGTTCTTAAAGCTAAACTGAAGTATACCCTGGCCATCCCTCAAAAGTGGAGACAGTAAACAGTGTCAACATGGCCTTGGGAACGTTGTCATAATTAAGGTCGTTGTTTGTCCACTCCCGTTCCTTCACCTCTGGATTATCAATTTCTCCCGTTGGGTAGTCAATGTAACGACCCCTGCAGAAAACAAAAGTCAATGAAAAATCAACACCAAAATCAATACCAAAATCAACACCAAAATCAATATCAAAATCAATGTTAAAATTAACACCAAAATCAATGTTAAAATTAACACCAAAATCAACGACAAAAGGTTGAAATGGGATATGAGTTCATTATACTGAAAGACAAAAAAGAAATGTGTTGGATATCACCATAAATCTTGACAATCACTGCAAGTCTTTCCTCTGTTAACAATGTATTACTTCATGGTAAGTTATTGGTATTTACCAATTTGCCAGTTAACATTGAGACAAATCAACAGTGAGGTAATCAAATGTGTCTAAGGACATGTTTTGCCAGTTTTAACATGTCTAAATGTGTTGAAAGTCAATATTGAAACAGAGTGATAAAAAGACTAGTCTCATTAATCAAAGTTTTGGTAGTACTGACCTGCATTCCCTCTCTGTCAGTTTGGATCTGTCTGAACAACTGTAAAACCGACCCTGAAATCAGAGGACATTAGCATTTTAAGTTAACCGTTTCATACAGCATCAACACGTGCAGTTTGTTTTACAAAAGTGAATAAAATCTCAAAAACTAATTTCAATTTGAGATGCAATTACCACCCATCCCCCCTTTCTCCATAATCTAGAACCATTTGCATCAGACCTGAGCCATAATTTTTATGTACAGAACAAACTTGTGACATTATCTAGACAAACCTTAAAAAGTTGAACTCCGATGACAGCAAACATAAACTGTAGAAGGAAGGTAACCAGCATAATGTTGTAGATGGTGCGTACGGCCACAATCACACACTGTACCACGTGCTGCAATATAAAGGGGAACACAGGTCAAAACTGATCTCAAGGAAACACAGAGACCAAAAAAAGCTGTGGTAATTTCATCTCTACTAGCAGTACTCTACAGTGTTCATTACTTAAAAAGACAGACAGACAGGAGACAAACCTTGAGTCCTTTAGCTCTGTTGATGGCTCTCAATGGTCTTAACACTCTCAGGACCCTGAGAATTTTTACTACAGATATGGCTTGATTGCTGGAAAAAAAAGAACAAGAATATTGGAATGGCAGACAGAATGAGTAATGTTCATATAGCTTCAAATCTACAAGTACATGTGTGTATGTTTCAGCTATTTCTTTTGCCTCTTAGTGTTGAACATAAAAAATTTATTTTTTTCCTAGTGAACTCAATCTCTGCTCCTAATGCAAACTTACACTAGAACAGACAGAAACTTACTTTAGAACAAATGATATGATGGATACTCCAACAACAATGAAGTCCAAGATATTGAAGAAACTTCGGCAAAATGAACCTCTGTGCAAAATAAGTCCATAAGTGATGATCTACAACGAAAAAAAGTTTAATATTCATCAACAATCTGTAATAAAACAGTTCTTTATGAGACACAAAGCAGAGGATGCTAAAATACAAATAAGTTTACCTTGATTATAATCTCAACTGTGAAAACAGAAGTAAAAAATATGTCAAAGTAGTTCAGGATCTGAAATGTAAATCACACAATGTAAAAAATCAACAAAAAAAAGTGCAACATTACCATAACCATTTAACATTCAAAACAATTAAAAACATAATTAACCATACATAAATTTATAACACATATCTGATTTAATGAATTAGGCACTGTAGAACTGTTGTATTATATAAAGGGACTGGTACCACACTTACTTCATTTCTCTTGGACTCTGACTGTAGAGGGTCCTCTGCAGCTAACATCCCACTACTGATCAGAATACACGCCAATACAATGTTACCAAAGTAGGGGTGGTTACAGATCCTGTGGCAGATCTTACGGAACCTATCAAATAGAATAGAGAGTTTACAAAACCTGTCAAATTAAAAAGTTAACACAATGGATAACAGCTCCATCACAGAGCTGTAGGATGTCTCTCCCTCAGGACTAGACTGTCTTAATGTACCTAAATTGTTATAATTATGCTAGGACTTATTTTTAGCTCTACAGTTTATTCTATTGATATTTACCAGTTATAGTGGTAAGATATTTACCAGTTATAGTGGTAAAATGTAATTCTGTGTGGGAAAAAGTACCACGCCTTGCACAAACTCTGGACTCTTTAAAACTTAAATTTACTGCTTTGACACATTCTTGTACATATTTCATAAATCTATACAGATCTTCTTTTTATTTTTGAATGTCCTGCTTTGACATTCTGTAGGACTTACTTGTTGGTGGGTTTTACTTTTGAATGTCCTGCTTTGACATTCTGTAGGATTTTTGAACTACTTGTTGGTGGGTTTTATTTTTGAATGTCCTGCTTTGACATTCTGTAGGATTTTTGAACTACTTGTTGGTGGGTTTTATTTTTGAATGTCCTGCTTTGACATTCTGTAGGACTTACTTGTTGGTGTGTTTTTGACTTACTTGTTGGTGGGTTTTAAAATGAAGAGTGAAGTAGCCTTAGGAATAGGTTTGATTTTCTCGGGAATGTGGAGTTCTGACATTCGTCGTGGTCGGGCTGTTGAGGGTGCCTGAGACTCCTCCTCCTCATCCTCAAGCTCCTCCATGTCCTCCTCATCTGCTTCATCCTCAGCAGCAGCCTCCCCCTCTACAACACACAACTCTAAATCATTAACCTCTTGAGCTCACCTCACACAGAAATAACCAACAGGCCTAAATTACTTTATGGGTGTCACCTGAAACTGCTGACAAATGGAATACTTAAGTTTTGCAAAGTACTAGTAACTGGAGTATCTGCAGGACTTCTTTAATTAAGTGGTCTTCATTGAAAAAAATGCCAACATGAACTTCATGACTGGTAATCAAAAGACCACTCTAAAAGGAAAGACTGACGATAAAGGACAAAGCAACATCAACATCTCTACCAATTCCAGACTTGACCCAATAAATTAAATAAACTAGAGCTGTGAAATCAATATCCCAGGCCGGGAACAATAATAACAAGACATATTTTGAACACTATTGACCAATGCATCCAATGTTGATGAGCAAACTTGATTTTAAATTCATTTTGATAAGCTTGGGGAAAACTATATTCTCTGTTTGAAAGCTGCTAAACCACTTGTGAGAAGCTGGGAAGAGACATAGAACTTAAACCTGAGTTTGTGTCTACAGACATGGACAGACAGGCAGATAAATTAAGGGATTTTATGTGTGGAGTATAGGTATTAGATCACACCTTAAGCTAAGACACATCATAAAGCTAAAACAAACAGACCATAAATAGAACATTCCTGTCTATTCAGACTGTAGAAAGATAACATCTGTCTAATACAGCATGTAGATAATGGTTTCCTTATAATTAACTTGTGTTTTCTTTTAATTGTTAACAATTTTTCTCCAACACTAGGTCCTTAATCTCTTTAATTGTCACAAGACACGAGGCCTCTACGATGTCATAATAAACTGACAGCAGAGTTCGCCTTTTTCAAAGTGACACTGTTGACAACTGCTGGTTTTGTTTCACTGACACATTCATGCATTTAAAAAAGCAAGGAAATTTTGGGTAGTCCATTAAATGTGTTCAATAATACATGTATATGAACTTATAGTTATTTCACGAATGCTTATTATTGCTATTATAAGTAATACACAAATGTCACATCTAATTAATCAACAGATGTCCATGCATATTAATAGACAAGCATGCAAATGTGTTAGTGTTCTAACCTGCAAATATTTTAAACATTTTTAAAGAGCACAAACTTATCATGTTTCCCTTAATTGTTCTCATCATGTTTTTCATTTTTTTTTTTTTTTGGTGAGGAAGTGCCAACAAGAACTTTTTAAAAGTTCTTTACATGTGGAAAAAAAGGAAATATGAGACAATATGTAAAACTAAATCACTACAAGTAAACTTAATTACAAAAAAAAAAAAAAAAAAAAAAAAAAATACGGCAAAAAAAAAAGAAAAATGACGAAATATAGCAACAAATGACACTATGACGAATTGTCTGTGATTACCTAGGAGATCAAACGAGCTGGTGTCACTGGCACACGGATCGTCTTCTTCTGGGTAATAAAAAACGAGGATTCAAATTCTGGGTTAGTGCAACAGGGGGAATCAAACATTATAGATCTGGCTAACCTTTATCCATTACACTATATCTGGTTATACATCTTGTTAAATAGTTGACATGCTTGGCAAGAAAACATACATATATTTTATAACTGTGTTGTTATCCGTTTATATTTCATTTGTTACAAGTAGAGTAATCAACAGGCCTATAGAAGGCAAGTAACAAATGAATAAAAAAAAATTCTAGTCAGAAAATAAAAACACTTTACAGCTTCATTATAAAATCAAATAAATTTACAAAGCTAATTTTGCCAAGGGCAAGCTGTGATTGTAAGCAAAAAAGCTGGAGTAACTAGTTATTATTAAACAATGCGTTCTCAAAGATTTTACAGGACACCTTGACAAATGTCATCCGAAACTAGGACACTCTAACACAATCAGGAAGATTGTTACTTTATTTGATATAATTTATGTCTCATGCAATACCCCTGCAGGTTACTGTCCAAGTAAAATTATTAAAGTAGAATTAACAATGTTAAATGTAGAAACTTGCTCCAAAAACATTAAACATGTTAAACATGGGCACAAAATAGGAAAACTTTATTATGGTGCCCATGGCAATTGAGGCAGAAGTAATGCAAGTACAAGTATATATATTCACCTCCATTTGAAATATCCATACAAGTTTAGTCAATGTTAATTAAGAATCAAAGAAACGTTAGGAATGGATTAGCTCCGAAAGCAAAACATTTTCCCTCAATAAACCTTGCAATTTTAGCCAAGTATAACCTGGCTTATATGAAATTCCTAGAAATAGCCCCATACAAAAGGCATCATTTTTTAGTGAGGATTCAATTTTGGCATTATTACTGAAATTCTTGAGGTCACTTAAATTGGATATCTCTAATAATTCAATCTGCACAGGAGGTAGCAGCTATATTTCTCGACATCATAAATTGCTAAAAATTACTTCTTGCTAAAAATATAGACCAGTTTTTAAGGACAAATTCCTAAAACTGTTCCACTAAAAATTCCACTTATACGGTATTAGTACATGTATTAAGACAAGCTTATGGTACAAAATGGAACAATGAACTGTATGGGATGGTGGGATGGTAATTGTGAAGGAAAGTCCTCCCAGACTTTGTCAAGGTGACCTAAAAACTTTGTTATTAATGAAATAAAGGCATAAAACATATATATGTAATGAACCTTCTTCAAAAACACAGACACTTCACAATGTATAATGGTAAAAACACTCAGAAGAAAACAAGCTACTCGATAATGAATGTAGATAACATATCAGTTACTATTTATCAACCCAACTGCTGAAAGATTCTAACATATTTCTGTCTCTTTCATAGGCTTTCCTTAGAAATGGATGGTATAACTGGATGTCATAGAAATATACATGTATGACCTATATTGTGAGAAAAGAATTGCCATAATTCCTAGAATTTGTGTCATTCACCAATGCTCTACAAACTGCAG
Source organism: Saccostrea echinata (assembly GCF_033153115.1). Classification (NCBI taxonomy): domain Eukaryota; kingdom Metazoa; phylum Mollusca; class Bivalvia; order Ostreida; family Ostreidae; genus Saccostrea; species Saccostrea echinata. The sequence continues at coordinate 29,159,646 of NW_026889778.1, forward strand.
GTTCTCCTACATATAATGGGTCTCCCATTATAGAAAAAAAAACATTGTAAAAAAGGGGGGGAAATGCTTGTCTGGCTCTTGTGATATTTGGAATTAGATCATAAGATCATAAAGTGGCTGAAATTTGTATTCTCCTATCATTGCTTTCAGGGGAATAATACACCACAGTGGGAAAAGGGAAGGATCAGGTAGATTTAGGAAAAGAACGTACCCTCAATAGGTACATGGTTTGAATCTCTGTATTCATCCTCTGTGTGTCCTAGGTTGATTCTTACTCGGTGTTCATCTGTCTCTGGACCAACATCTTGCCTACAATTATCCCATCTTTAATAAGAAAACCTTACAACTACATCCCAATAAAAGTATTGCAAATCAGATCTACCATACATCAGTTCTTCTGAAACTGCTTGCTGTTTGTTTTGTTTCTTTCACTATAGGATGACTGTTTTATGCTCTACAGTATACAGAGTCCTTGACCTGATTATGAGTTGACACATTACCTTGACCTGTGTGACCTCTGACTTGGTTGTCTAGAATGGTAAGCATTCTCTTCCTCTCCACCATTTTCATTCATTCCAACTCCTTCATCTGGTTCCAGCTCTGCTTCCTAAACAGAAAATAAAACAAAATTCTGTCAACCATCCATTGATAATTTGTCTGAGCAGGAACTGCCCAATGCACAACTCACTTAATTTAATAGTATATATACAACTAAACCTCATTGACTCAGTGGGACCAAGAAAAAAACTGAGATATATCCAAAGGTTTGAGATATTGAGGATAAAATACTTAAAGAATAAAATGCTTGGGACTTCTAAATCACTTCAATAAATGCACGGTATTTGAGATATCGGTGCTCGAGATACCAAAGTTCAGCTGTATATACAAGTACATGTATTTGTTCACAGTAAAATGATAATCTCTGCAGTATTTTGAAGTCAATAAAAAATGCAAAAAATATTATTGCAAAAATAATTCATCATAAATACTTGACAAGTCTCAGCTTTTTTAAATGCAGAAACTTGAATGTTCAAACTGCCAAAATTTCAGGTGTAAAAATGACCCATTCCTTAGTTCAGCCCTGATTCATTAGTACAACTCAGCCCCAGTTCACAGTAACTACACAGCACTGGGTCCATAGTTATTACTATGCCCCAGTTCACAGTAACTACACAGCACTGAGTCCACAGTTATTACTAAGCCCCAGTTCACAGTAACTAAACAGCACTGAGTCCACAGTTATTACTAAGCCCCAGTTCACAGTAACTACACAGCACTGAGTCCATAGTTATTACTAAGCCCCAGTTCACAGTAACAACACAGCACTGAGTCCACAGTTATTACTAAGCCCCAGTTCACAGTAACTACACAGCACTGAGTCCACAATTATTACTAAGCCCCAGTTCACAGTAACTACACAGCACTGAGTCATAGTTATTACTAAACCCCAGTTCACAGTAACTACTCTGAGAAGATTAACGTAAATTGCTCTGAGCCCACAATAACTACACGGCCCTGAGTTCACAATAACTACTCAGCCCTGAGTCCACAATACTACTCAGTTCTGAGTCCATAACAACTAAAGCCCGAGTCCACTGTAACTACTAAGGCCTAAGTCCATAGTAACTATGCAGCCCTGAGTCCACAGTAACTACACAGCCTTGAGTCCACAGTAACTACGATGTACTCAGTTCTGAGTCCACAGTAACTACACAGCCCTCAGTTCACAATATATGTAACTACTCAGCCCTGAGTCCACTCATTTCTGAGTCCACAGTAACTACTAAGGCCCAAGTCCATAGTAACCAGGGCTTTCACACCCATTTTTTACTGGGGCCGGGGCCAAAGGGATTTGGAAAAAAGCGTTGTTTTTATAAAAATTGGGAAATTTTTACCAGTCATAATTTTATCTCTTGAAACAAGAAAAATCAAATAAACACAGAATAATCATAGAAACTGAAAACAAATCATCTTATTTATTCAAGGTAGATCTTAATTAGACAAGTAAATGGCTGTTCAGATGTTTAGAACTTTAAAATAAAATGTTTGTCTTTAGATGTCCTGAAATGCTCTAGGGCAGGGTTTCAGTAACCACTAACTCAGAATCTGTTAATTGTAGAGCGGCAGTTTGTTGTTTAAACAAAGTGTCTATTTTCTTACATTTGTCAGCTCTCTTAGTAGAAATCTTTTTTTCTATAGTATTCGCATTAATATTATGCGACATGTTTGTGAATAAACAAGTCGTACCTAAGAGAATTCGTAATTTACTATAGTTGACTTTCGCTTTCATATTAAACTGGTTCCAGCATGTATACGAACTACCAGTTTACAACACGGAAGTGTTTCCTTCATATCTTCACAGTGCTTTTACGACCGTCAAAGATATGCTTTTTATTTTTTTTTTACAGTAATAAATTTTAAGCAATCATACATTGGGAATTTTTAAAGTCAAATTTGGGGAAAAGGGTGCCTTTTTCACGTTGGGAACGGGGCCGAATATCAGCCCCAATTAAATAGAATCGAGAGCCCTGGTAACTATGCAGTCCTAAGTTCACAGTAACTACACAGCCTTGAGTCCACAGTAACTACTCAGTTCTGAGTCAACAGTAACTACAAAGCCCTGAGTCCATAGTTACTACACAGCCCTGAGTCCTCTGTTTCTATTTAGCCCTGAGTAACTAAGTGATACCTACTTTGGACTTTTCCTCCCCCTCTGGTGTTTTGGATCGCCGTAGTGATCGTATCCTCTCCTTTTCATCCTCCTTTTCACCCTCTTCCTCCGTCAGACTCTGGGCATCGGCCAAGTTGTCCACAGCGATAGCCAAGAAGACGTTCAGTAGGATATCTATATCTTTGTCAAGGAAACTGCTGTCTCATGTATATTTATTCAATAAAGTCACAATTATTTAATAAATTTTAAGATTTAATCCTTACTTGAATGTTTTAGCTATAGTGATCCTAGTTGTTCTATTACTCTGGTAGTTTTAGCTTTGTTTAGTGTAAAGGATACAGTTACCACAGATGAAGAGGATGACAAAGTACAGACAGGTAATTAAGCCTAGAGAGTTGACACCGCCGTACGAGTTAATGCCATTGTACATCACCATATTCCAGTCCTCACCAGTCAAAATCTACAACAGGTCAATACGTCATTAAATCTACAGGAAAATGTCTTCAAAAAAGATTCTTATCATAAAGAAGTGAAATAATCTGAAATATTAATCAAATTTATGTTCATTCATTGACCAATACTTTGTGCTTAGCCATGAATACAGCAGGGTATAAAAAATGGATCCCTCTTTTCACTACTGCATACATGTAATATGTACAGGCTGTACGCAAAATGTACAGTTTTTTGAGCCCATTCATCGTGTACCGGCGGGACACCAAAATTCACGGAATATGAAAATTTGTACAGTATTTTGAATTTCTCGCTAAATGCCGCCATTTTCCTCTCATTCTCGCTCGCGAGACACTGAAAAACGTTACCATTTTCTTGTACCGTTTTTTGATAAGCAGTATACAGTTTTTTTACCCAAATTCCAGTTTTTTTATGGCTCCTGTACAGTTTTGTGGTCTTTGACTTATCACATGTATGCTACTGGGCCCAGTGCTTAAAAAATGATTATGAAGACACTGTAAATTCTTTTTTTCTTTTGCTGATGGACAATCCTTGTCTGAAACTGTGTAAGTTATATACCTGGAACACTGTCAGGAGAGACTGCCAGAACGTGTCAAAGTTACTGCGGGGTTTGTCCTCTATCTTACTGATGATGTTGAACTTGCCTCCAAACAACTGCATACCGAGTAAGGCACAGATTACAATGAAGAGGAATAAGAGAAGTAACAAGCTGGCAATGGAGCGCATACTGTTTAACAGGGAGGCCACCAGGTTACGAAGGGAGGACCAGTATCTAAAAATAATCATTCACCATAAACAGTGAAATACTGCTAGTGGTCACCAGGGTTACCTTATTTTGATGCATATTGTATTTAATGTGGAAACAACTTTTGACTTTGTTACAATCAACTTGTTTCAATGTTCATGTTTGCTAATGTAAATCAAACCTTTTCATTTAAAATACAGGTCTGAAAATGTTCAACCCAATAAAAAGGAATCTGACTTCTCATATACAAAAATCTTATATATCTACCAAAATATGAAAGGCTAAAAATGATCTTGCTTTAGCATTTATTATTTGACAATTGACATACATTTCTGTAAGATATTCCCAATACGTAATTTATTCTTGGATAGAGATGTAATATTACAGCATGAATGATTTCTGTCTTACCTTGTAGCTTTAAAAACACGAAGCAATCGAGCACATCTGAGCACACTGACTCCTAGGGGTGGAAAGACATTGGTGTAAATGAGAATGACTTCTATGATGCTAAACAGGACAACAAAACTGTCAAAACGGTTAAATAACGAGACAAAGTAGCCTTGTAGTCCCAGACTGTACATCTTCAACAACATCTCCAGGGTGAACAGGATCACAAAGAACAAATTGGCAATTGCTGCAAAACAGAAAATGTAGTCAATACATTTCATACTTATATCATTGAGGTTGCAAAGAGATTATGCATTACATTTAAATAAAATCACACTCTGCCAGTTGTCAAATCAATTTCACAAACAATGCTTAATAGGACATTTTATTGTTGTAAAAAGATTAAGCATTTTTAAAGAAAATCCACCTGTGCCAATTGTCAATTCCGTTTCACAGTCATAACTGCTCAAAGAGACACTTCAATTTTTGTTAACGTGTGTTGCAGTTTTCTGTGAAATCTCAGACAGCTGATCCAATATAACTAACCTTGAAAGCTATCCAACCAATGGGGCTGTCCGTGATGTTCAGAAGTTAAAACACATGTATTCAGGAACACCATCACAATAACAGTCCAATAAAAAGCTTGGGATTTGACTAATTTTCTACACATCCGCCGACATCTCCTGTTCCATTTTCGTAACCTCCGACTGGAAGAAGGGGGGAAAAAATCAAAACACATATACATATATACAAGCTTCTCTTACCCCTTGCACTAAAACAAATTTAAAACAATGTACATTATTAATTTTAGTTTCCTATTAACTAAATTTTCTAGAATTCATGACTCTCAGCAAATCAGGTAAAAATTGTTTTAGTCTAGAATTTGTAGGGGTGTACTGTAGATGTACTTATATTAGCGGGTAATATTTTAGCATCTTTCTAACCACTTCTCCTAATTTATGTACATGCTAATACATAATTAAACCTTATACAAAGCATGACCTTAAACTGAAGAGGTCACTCTAGCCTAGATGAATGTTCATTTAGGTGGGTTTTTTTTAATTTTCCTATTTCATTGAGACTGTATATAAAGCCATGTGACTGATTGCTTTAGGGCGATGTGACTAGTTGTTTTAGGGCTGTGTGACTGATTGCTTTAGGGCCATGTGACTGATTGCTTTAGGGTCATGTGACTGACTGCTTTAGGGTCATGTGACTGATTGCTTTAGGGTCATGTGACTGACTGCTTTAGGGTCATGTGACTGATTGCTTTATGGCCATGTGACTGATTGTTTTAGGGCCATGTGACTGATTGCCTTAGGGCCATATGACTGACTGCTTTAGGGCCAAGTGACTGATTGCCCTAGGACAATGTGACTGACTGCTTGCCTACCTTTTTCTGTGCCACCACGTCTGTTGAATCTCCCCACTCTCTACATCCTCTGTCTTCACTGATGTCGTCTCCTGGTTTTCTGAGAAATTCAAGAGAACACAATAAACTTGAAGTACAATAATTCCAAGTTATGATGAAAATATTTAAAGCTTGGTTATTTTTATTTATATATATAGATTATATAATGAACAGTGTAAATTCTTGGTATATTGCAATTTACAAGCATGTAAATGTCTGCTTTGGAAAAATTGAAACAGCACCAGTATTAATAATTTGTAAAATAAATATATATTTTGTGCCATCAATCGAACAAAGAAATTTTTGGAAAAGTGCCAACATCTAAAAGGGTCAAGACATTTCAAAAATGTTGGTGACATTTTCTTTCTATGTTAAATAAAAAAGAAAAGGGATGAGGTTTGCAATGATTGTCCTCATATACTTTATAACATGCTCTGAATATAAAGGGAAAAAGATTCAAGATGGATATGCTGAAAAAAATCACTCTCTAATGGAACACTAAAAAAACAGCAGGGATAGGGAAATGACAAAAGAGCAGAAAGAACATCAGATTTGTTTCTTGAGGTACTGAGAATAAGAAAAAAAGAAGCATATCGTGTAGCAACAATCAGGGTATAGAGCCACATCACGAAACCTCAGAGGTGCCACAGACCAACAAGCTGTCCTACCAAAGACAACTTAGTCATTACTTCATTTGCATATACAAGTAGAAAATGGAAATAGCTTGAGAATGGAACCTTGGAATCAACATTTTTATACATGTAAATCATATTTTCTTAATCACATCATTTATGATAATTGGAATAGATTTTCTCCCTTGATGTATGTTATTGCATTACTTATAATCATTTGGGTAACTAAATACTGTAACGAGGGAAAATCAATTATATGTAAAGATCTTTTTCAGAAACATTCTAAAGTTAACCCTACTTCTTCTATAACTGAACTGTAAATAGTAAGGCGTTTTAGCTCTCATCTCCAATGGTTGTATTTGAAACTGTACCAAAACAACAAAATCATTCTGAGTTTTGATTCAGCAGAGTTAAATCTGAGGTGAATGCATTCAGAAAAAATAAAACATGGGGCTATTTCTGGTTGATTTACAGAAATATATCTCAAGTCTATTTATTCATTTTAAGAAATCAGCATATTACCTTCTCACAATACTCTTCAATACAAGTCAAGGACAACTAATCATTTCTCCCAACCAAACACTTAAAAACAATCATTTCTAAATCATTATTTTGTCTCCTTGAACAAAAATTCATTTTTACAATATACTCTTCAAAGTTCTTTAATAACTAAATCCTACGATTCCCAATACATGTACCTCACTGTTTTCTCCCATCTATATACCTATAGTATTATCAATGGCAACCTCCTTATTTTGTATTAAAATTCCAAATTTCCCTAAGAACATCCTTTAGTCCATATTTCATTTAAACCTTGATAAAATCTTTCTCACTAACTACCACCTGATCTCCCCTGACACCCCCCTGAATTCTCCCTGACACCTTGATACATCCACTGAGTTCCCTGGCACCTCTGATACTCACTGTGGCGGGGAGTAGCACCTTCTTCATTTTCTTCCTCATTTTCCGGGTCTATATCTTCTGCCTGAGTAATCCAGTCAAGATATCCCCGAAGATCTTCTTCCAGTTGCTTCTTCTCTCGCAGCTTCTGAAAATCACCCCGAGCTTTGGCTTTCTCTCTCTCTTTAGAAAATTCACTGAAAGCAGAATTCTTTCAGAATAAAGTGAATTTAAAAGAAACAATTTCAATCAAATTTGTCTGTGCATGTACCTTTTACTGACATTAAGAAACCCAGAAATACCATACTTACCCACTAAGTACACCTAAAACTAAGTTGAGTACAAAAAATGATCCAATAATGATTAAACTTATGAAGTATATCCAAGGCCAGCTATTTCCTAGTGAATCATTAATCTGAAATAGAAAAGCCTCGGATTAATTACATATCTTCTCAATTCCAAAGCTACAACAGTCAATGAACTGTAAGTAATGATTCCAAAAAATAATTTGTTACATTAAATTTATGTCACTTTGTTGCATGACATGATGGTGATACCTACATTATATAAGACATCTGTCCATCCTTCTAATGTGATACATTGGAATACTGTTAACATCGCTAAACCAAAGTTATCAAAGTTTGTGATTCCATCGTTTGGGCCAGCCCAATATTTCTGACACACTGAGTCATTAGGACAAGAAAAGCCTTTCCCACAGGGATGGACATTAGAAAGAGTCATGACGGAATCTAGAAATAAAAAAGAACAATTCATCATTTTCCAGCATCTCTTTTCTGTTCAGCTGGTCCTAATCCTCTATATTACTTACCATTCACTGTCAATCAGCTCAAACCAACTTATATAAGAGTTCAGACTTAAATAAGACTGCTATCTTCTAGTCAACTTAAGTCAACTCTAAGGTAACAGTTTCCTGAACAAAAATATATCCTTAAAAAGTATTAGAACTGGACATTGCCTTTTGTAAAGCATCATTCTATCAGGGTATTGGAAACAGAGGAAAAAAAACTCTTACTTGTTTCTTTATCAAAACATGTTTCATGCATGGATCCTGAGAAAAGTTCTAATCCAACGATGGCATATATAAATATGACAAAGATCACAAGCAAAGCTATATGAAGTAAAGGCACCATGGCACGCACAATTGCGTTAAGCACCACCTGAAGACCTGAAAAGAAACCACACAATATATGTAAGCACCACCTAAGACCTGAAAGTAAACCATGCACATATTCATATCATGTCCAAAGCTTCAATGGGATTTTGGGCTCTCAAATTATATTTTTATTTTGAAATGAATTAGAGAACAGTGACATTATATTTTTCACAAAATTCTTATATTTTACTGGTATGTGTAAAATGTAACTATAATAATTATGACTTTTGATTTTTATATACTATTCTGCCTTAGCTTTATCAAACAGGGCTGAAAATGGCATGCAAAAACAAGTTAGTTAATGTTAAATAAACAAACACATAAAAAGCAATCAAAATCAATTACTAAAAATACTAATATAAATCTGTGTACCATAATGTAAGGTCCATTGTAATTAGTTTCTTAAGTTTCCTAATTAAACAGAGGAAAAAAATATATAAACATTAAAAAAATTCTGCTTGAATTGTAATTTGTTTCAAATATTACCAATGTTGACAATTGTTCATACGATTCATCTATATATATATATGGTCGAAGATTGGTTAACAGCTTTTTGAAAATGGAATAAATTAGAACACACATGTCTCTTAATTTTTCCGTATTTATTTCACTTGCATGTTGGACTTTTTTTTGTTGTTGTCATTTTTGCCTATGCCTGTGGACTACATGTTGTGCATATTTTGAGGCAATTTAAAGTTAAATCTTTCTTACTTAATTAGCATATAACATAGAGCAATTTAGTTAAATAAAAAAAAAGTTTTCTGGACCTTAGCTTGACAAAGGTGATAAAAGAGAGGGCTTCAATGGAATTAGTAATTTTGAAATTAAAATATTATTAAATAATAAAAATTTTATGAAAAGAACACACAAAAGTAATTTTGCAAATTTTGCTTGGCCTTAATTTTAAAATGCATTTGTGACAAACTAGTACCAATTTAATTTTCCTTCGATTAAATCAGAAACTAAAAAATTTAAGGACATTAATCTCTGAACATATATAATTTTTATATATATTTCTTGCCAGATTATATCCAATATGGGTGTAATGCTTTGCCTATACCAATGTTATATTTCAATTGATAAATTACAGCACCTGTCTTCAATCACTCAGAACTTGTTAATGTACTTTTTCTGCCCACATAACCCCCTTAATCTGCCATTCCCTCATACCAAGCATAGTGTTATACATCTACCACTGCAGAAGCCCCATCTGATTCTTCCCTCACCTGGCTTTTATTATCTATCTTTATTGAGAAACCATAGGAATCAAGCTGCCAGTTACAGAATTCATGTAGGTTTTGTTATATTGGGATTTCACTGTTTGATTATAATTTCACTTTACATCATTGTTTTCTTTTTGGAATATCATTCACGATTTCATCCCACAAAAAAATATATAAGTAAAATATTGGGGGGAAAAATTACACATCAGCTTTTTAAGTATTTATTAAATAGTTTTGGCCACACTAAGAAATAAGTATAAAAGAATACACAAACAGAGCAGACACATCATGATAAAATAAGACAATATTCTACAACCAAACATACAGATACAGAAAAAAGGCATTGTTAGGGATCACACAGGACATTCCTTTAAATCCACACTACAATTAATGTTCACATATTGGGACAAGGGAGATAATGTATGCCACAGCATAGCAATACTGGTGGATCAGACTCTGTCTCTGCTGTTATGTGATGGTAAGTGATGCATTGAAAATAGCTGTCACTATAGCACTCTGCTTTTCTTGAAATGTACAAGAAACTAACAAATTAGTTAGGTATACTGGTGTCATGACACACATATCATTGTATGACAGTTATGTCTTTAATAGATGCACTTTTCTGTGATATAATATTTTTCAGTAAATGCATTGACAATGGAAAACAATAGCTGAGATTTGGAATGATCATTACCCTGTATTATGCTGTGCATATACATATAACTCCTTCTTATTTTTAGAAAGCCCTGCGGTGCCTGAATGTATGACAGGTTTGTGTCCTGTTCATAGAAATACAGAAATGGCGCAGTTTTTTCTTTGTAGAAGCAAATCTTTATCATTTAGACTATGGAAAATTCAAAAGTCTATCTGACGCTACATTGTATAGGTTTAAAAAAAAGGAGACCAAAAATGCTCAAAACTATAGATGCACTGGGTAAAAAATCTGAAAAGCTACGTATATGACCATTTACATTGCCTTTTCAACCTTTTACTACAGTAGAGGAGAATTTCAATGAAATAATTTATCTAGATTACTTTGCCATTATACCCAATTATAATGAAAATTTATATTTTTCCCACATTTTTTTTCTCCATGTTTTAAAGAAGTAACATGAAATATATTTGTACATACATGTAGATACTCCAAGACTTGCTTATATATCTCTTATAATCATCAAGTTCCTTAGTGAAGGGAGGAAATTATTTCTGTACATTTCAAACAATAAAAGTGACTTTAAATTGTTATTAATTTTAAAAATTAAGGGGAGAAGAAAAATATTTCTTAAAAAGTGACAAAATTAGTTGTTAGGCTTTATTTTGATTTAGAAAAGGTAATTAAGTTAATCATTAACCATTGTTAAATTTATGAAGTTGCCTTTATACCTTAGGACAATGAATCATGCTTTCAAAAAATGACAAAAAAAGAGAAAGAAAAAGAGATCTTTTTTATGATACTAATTTTTTCTCTACAGGAGTCATGTGTCAGTGTGGTTTATTTTATGATACTAATTTTTTTCTCTACAGGAGTTCTGGATCAGTGTGGTTTACTGTAGTAGGCTCATTTATGGATGTAATCAGTACTTATTGTCAAGTGCTAAAGAATGACAGGACACCGATAAAAAAAAATACAAAAAACACCTAGATACTTACTGGGCACGCCTGAAACCAGACGTAGGGGTCGCAGAACCCTAAATGCTCGCAGGGCTTTTACATCAAAATTACTGATGTTCATTGTCGATAAGACAGTGCTTATAATACTGAAACGAAGAGGGAAGAAGCTACAACCCATGCTAAAAAACACAACCCATCTGCCATCTTAGTGGCTATTCTCAAAATTTCTCTTTCCAGCAATGAGATTGCTAAAAATATCAACCCTAAACCCCCAAAACACAGGAGCTTTCCATGTTTATCAAATAACAGATCTCTTTAATTTCATCAATTCAATTCCGTTACAGTATCGTATGTAGCTTTTTTGTCCATATACCAAAAAACTGGTATTCCAAAAGAGCTACAACAACTACTGTACTTCATAGAAACATGGGTTGGTTTACACATATACAATGACTGTTAATCATAAGCAGTATAAACTCCTCCTCCAGATTGCAAGCAGTAAAACAGAAAAAAAAGATATAAGGGTTAGAAGATTAGTCCACTAAGGCCACCTCCTATGCTGTGTTGGTTACTTACTAGGGGCCCGCGAGACCAATCGTAAGGGCCGTAACACCCTGAAGGCTCGCAACGCCTTAACATCAAATCCATATACATTTAACAAAGATAGCACTGGTGTTATAATACTGAAAACAAAACAGTTTAGAATTATTTTAAATCATTTCAATTATTCCTTAGTCTTAAGTATTCCAAAATGGATTGATCCATGATGCAGCAAATGATCTGTAAATAATAAATATACGTATGATATGAGTACCATCTGCGAGTTACTGCACTTCTGAAAGGAATATGTCATGTTACAGTACAAACAAGCAATAAGGATTTCTAAAGCAGACATGATCATAAACATCCATATGCAATGAATCATCTCCATTGTTAAAAATATACTTTGTTACAGATCCATGAATTATCTTGGTTAATTTTTAATCACATATTAAGCATTCTGACTTTTAAGTGTTTTATCTAAATAATCATTTTTCATGTCATATATTATGATTAACAACATTCAGTGAAATGAACTTTGTCAAAAAAAAAAACACAAAGGATAACTGGATATAAAAACTTGACACCGACATGGGCATACAAATAATTCTTTAAAATTAACAGAACCACAATAAGATACATGGAATAGGGAGAATAAAAGATTTGTACTTGATTTAGTGAAAATGAACTGTATAAACAAATATGTCTACATCAAGAAGTGCAAGGATATGACACGATGGACAATGTGTGATGACCAAAGACAGAACATTTATGTTTGTATTAAAACTGAAAAAAAAAATCTCTGCCTGTTGGGAACAACATAGAAAATGACCAAGCAATGCTTCAATTAAGAATTAGATTCTTTGAAGCAATGTATTAAATGTATATTCACCTAATATCAAAGACCTGCCTTCTTTTTAACTTGAATGTGTCTATTGATTGAGATGAACTGGTCTTTTACTAACTTGGCATATCTTGAATGAGAGACTAATGAACACAGAAAATCAAAATGAGGTTAACGAGAAGTAAGGGCAAACATAGGTACTTTAACCTGGTCACTCATTCAGAAAATGTAAGTCAAATCCAGCATCTGAAGCAAGTTCTCGAGTGTTCATCCCTTGTTGCATCATCCATAAAAGTTTGGTTCAGATAGGCCTTACAGTTTTTTGGTAATGGACCTGCTCAAAAAACTTTAACCTGGTCACTCATCTGGAAAATGTGGTCAGACCCAGCATCCAAAGCAAGTCCAGTAGCGTGCATCCTTAGATGTATCATCCATGCAAGTTGTTCAACATAAGGCTTATAATTACTTTAGAATGAACAGCTCCAAAAAACTTTAACATGCTCACTCATCCAGAAAATGTAGGTCAGATCCAGCATCTGAAGCAAGCCTAGTAATGTGCATCTTTAGATGTATCATCCATCCAAGTTTGTGCAATAGAGGGCTTATAGTTACTTGTAAATGAGACTTGCTCAAATAACTTTTAACCTGTTCCAAAAACTTAAAGCCACTCTAAAAACATTAACCTGGTCATTCTTTAGCTGAAATTGCAGCATCTGAAACCATGACTGGTACAATGAAACATACTAGAAGCATTTTCCATGCATCTCTGATTAATATACGGCATAGAAGTACTTGAAAAGAAATCTGCTCAAAAACTTGAACCACGGACGATGACGCCAAGGGTATTACCTAGGGTCCCCCCAACTTTGTTGAGGTGAACTAAAAAAGCATCATTTATTGAGTATCCTCAGCAGTTTGACATACTTATTAAACTTCCCTAAACTCAATGACAAATGGCTCACTGAAGATGTACGATGTTATCTCTATAGTGACAAACTAAGAACAGCAAATGACCGTGAAGTTGTTTGAAGCGAAACCTCTAAATTACTGCAAAATAACCAATAAAATAGTTCTCTTATTTTCAAAAAATGATATTAAATAATACAAAAACTAGAGTGATTAAAATTTTGTGGCTCGATTTGCACACAAAATCTGTGGTGACAGAAGCCACAACATCTAGTGGTCACTATAGACATTATAAACAGCATGCACTAAATTGTACTCACATTATAAAGATTGAGATAAGACTAACCAACAGAAAGAAAATCAGTGTCATGTGATTGATGCTCTTAAACTCGTACCAAACTCATTCAATCTCATACTACGTACTCAATGGGTTTTGCATAATGTTCTCTTTTTTTTAATCATCGTAAATCTTTTTTTCAAACTAAGTTTATTTTTTGTTATTTTCCTTTTTTATACACATATAAACATTAAGGACCCTAAAGCCCACATTGCTAGCCTGATAAAGAAAAGCGAGTAGTGTGAATGCTACTGAAAGTAAAAAAAAAAAATCAATTTCAAATATAGCTGAAGAAATTTATTTAAGTGTGTGTTTTTTTGGGGTTTTTTTTTTGGGGGGGGGGGGGGGGGGTCAAATCTGCAAATAAAATTAACACAAAGTTTCCTTAACAATTTTACATATTTCATTAACTTCAGCACTTAAAAAATACAGGAATAAAATTTCTTTCGCATAGTACATTTCTGACATATCAAGTTTATAGACAATTTGTTGAATAAAATTAAACAGATACTATCTCTTAAATAACTATCAAGTCAAATATCTACAGTAGTTGATTTATTTCTATAAAACAAACTACATTCCTTTTCATAACTGCATTTGGTGTTACTCTTTCCAGTATAATGCTTAATATAAAGAAACAAATTTAAAATCAAGTAAAAAAAAAAATGGGCATTAGGCAATTGGCAAAATTGGCTTGATAATGATAGAATCTATAAATGTAGTGATTATAGAGTAAAAAAATATAGTACCTAAACGTTACTATACAGAAGAACTCCTAAAAGCATAAAACTAGAGATCTCACATATAACCATCATAGCAATCTTGAACTGTGTAACACATGTTCTACTTTTTTTTCAATTAAAATCAAAGTTAAATAAAGTTTCAAACTTCTCATCAATATCTGATTGATTTTTTTTTTGGCTGTAACTTTTAAAAAAAATTTTGTTTTTGTTTTCGTTTTGTTTTGTTGTTTTTTTTTTTTTAATAAAAATTCTCAGCTGACGAAGCAAACAATTTTGGAATATATGTAAAACAAACTAAGCTTGCATTGTAGAAAGATAGCAACAACTACATGTATCAATAAATAAACAGAAAACTTTATATTTAAATCTGACAATGTCAGGAATAAACTTACCCAATAACTACAATTATAAAATCTAGGATGTTCCATCCGTTACGGAGGTAGGCACCTGAATGTAGCACGAATCCGTACGCTATAATTTTCATGATTGCTTCTAAGGTGAATATAACTAAAAAAAAATATTCCACTCTTTCCTGAAAATACAAATTTGAAGACATATAATTATGATGTTTAAAACAATGTCAAAATCAATCACATCTGAAGATACTATTTAAGGACATACACAACGTAGTTTGAATTTTATTGTCTTTTTCCCTGGAGTTGAAGAGTTCCAATACTTAAAGGAACTGTGTACTACACGAAATAATCTCTGATCAAGGTAGGTCAATCTATGATCAAAACATCATATTTACATTTCCAATGTCTTTGTCCGAGATAAAATTACAAACTGTAAAAATACTTTATTTCTACATAAATCTACTGGTTCATCGAGAGGCGTGGTTAAAAAAAATCACGTGCGGGGCGGGACAAATAGAGACAGAAGCGGGACTATTAGCACGGGAATTTGCAGAATCAGGAGCATGTAAATATAAGGAATAACTGTCAGATTTTTTGGATTCATGACGATGATCAATCGATTGGCTTGCGTGATAATTTTATGCATAAACGCCTTCGGCGTTTATGCAAATTATCACGCAAGCCACTCGATTGATCACATCATGAATCCAAAAAATTAGACAGTTATTCCTTAAATATACCTTTTTTGAGACATTAGTTATCTTTACTTAGATTTTGGTATGTGAGAATAGAAATGAAATTAAATAGAATGCCTGCTCTTAAATTTCCAACAGTGCAAGAATGAGGAACCAGTAACTTCCATTTAAAGCCACATTTCTTAAGTACAAAAATATGGGCCTAGAGTAAATATAGCAAATATGCCTTTAATACTACTATTTTATTTCAAAGTTCCAATAACCATAATGATAAAGGAGATAACCCTCCCTGGAATTAATGACTTTTACTCCTTTATTAAAGGACATAGGACATTTCTGTCAAATTTTGCATTGCAAGGTATGCTGAAATTCTGTGCATTTTAATTTTGAATTAGATTTCAGGAAAATCATAAGTGTCAAAGCAAAATTTTACTTAAATGACTAGGGGGATGTTGAACCTTAAGAAAAGTTCCAATGAGGTGATAACCATGGGAGTATACATTAATTTGCATAAGTGGTGAAGCTGCTTAAATATCATTCTCATAAACATACACAATAGACACTTATTAAGCATATTTACATATTTACTTCATTGGTTAATAAAATCCCTGCATCTGGATCAGATCTGGACGAGGCCTGGATTGATACATGGATACAATCATGTAGCCATACATACTTTAAAGAAACTATAATTTAACCTTCATCACCTTCCCCAACTCTAACCTCTATATCTCTTCCTTATCAATATATAATCCATACCTTCTAACATCATGAAAACTGAATCAGGACACAAATACATATGATGAGGTTATGAAAGTATAACCCCCGATTTTAAGTACTGCTATGATTATTAAAGACAAGGCATACATTGGCAAATGTAAATAAGTGCACTGCAATTTACATTGAAAAGACTGACTTCTTAATAAAACAATTTTTTTAATAAAGGAAAACAAATTTGATGCTTTTTTTTTCGGTACCCGATAAAATTTATATCGAATGCTCTGGAGTAACTGAATTTCAAGTTACAATTAATTATATAAACCAAATTTCCAGCAAAATAGGTAATGCAGATGTATAATTGTATCTATTTTCAAATATGATTTTATTAATTTACATAGAATGACATTCATTTATATTCTGCACTGCATGATCATGTAAATGACATATGGGTATTATACTTTTTTGCAAAGGAATTAAGGAAAAAAATTAGTTTCCATGAATTGCCGAAGTAAATTTCAGGACTTAATATAACAATTCTAATATCAATCCCAGATCATTTATCATATTAATGGTTAAAAAAACTGCCGAGATTAAAAATAAATCTTTCATCTTTCTTTATAAGCTAAAATTTGGTAACATTTTTAAATAAATTTATATATAGGAAAATCTTGCATTAAATAATGCTGGTAGATACATTTGTCAATGTTACACAATTCATTTAGTCTGTTTCACTGTCATCTATCTTCTCCTAAGAAAAGTGCTTAACAGATTTAATAACCCATCAAACCCTCAAACCTCAACATATATTTCAATGCCAAAAAATAATAATAACCTCTCATTATCATGTCCTATCAGGATTTAATCAAGAAAACTGCAAAATGAATGAAAGAAAATGGTGGCAGTTTTTTAGGACAATTTAGATCAGTTGTGTGTTGACTTCCTAACTTGTCCCTGCATTAGGCCAGCAATCGATAGTCTCTGATGCCATCAATATATCTATTCCAGAGGTGATCTGACACAAAGGTTCCTGATTCAAAACATAATGCACAGTAATCCTAAATGGAGGCAACAATCAATAGCTCCAACAACAAGGCAATTTTACAGTCTACGCGTCATCATTAAGGGCTCTCAACTACATAGGGTATGTCTGAAAATTATCAGGTGTCATTCGAGAATAGCAGATTGAATTATAAAAAATGCAGGCATTTAATGTATTAACAGTCAACATTATTCCAAGATGAAAATTACTATGGAAATAAGGGGTGGACAACTTCCAAAAAATGATTTGAGTATTATCACCAATGTCTTCCATATGGGCCAGATTCTCAAGTTCACATGGGACAGACTAAAAGCTAGTAACATATTAATCTTAATCTCCTCTTTTTTATGTAATTGTGAAGAGAAGCATCATCATACTAGGTTATGCAATTTCATTTTACAAAGAAGTGTGTTTTACAACAGCCATCTGTAGAATTCAGAGGGGGAAACTGGTATGGGTGGTGGTGAATTGTGCTGACTAGGCACTGATTGCAGCTATTCCTTAGATTAATTAGAGGAAATACTTGAAAAGGGTCCAAGTAACACATCCAAAGAAATTGTACATTGGCTGAGAATAATGAACTAGCCCTCAGTAGCTGTGACATATCTAATGCAGACAACTATTTTAGATCTGGTATCCATTTTAAGTTATATATCTGTGTGGGTTTGGGGTATTTTAGAATTTATATTGACAAAATTAGACTCTTCCAAGCCTCCAGTTTAATGTTAGTTTGTTATTCACCTTTTAACCAGAGTCTGGTGCTTACCTTTTAACCAGAGTTTGTTGTTATGCATTTACCAGAGTTTATGTGTTACCTTTTTACCATAGTTTTGGTGTTTATCTTTTAAACAAAATGTTGGTGCTTATTTTAACAGTTTTTGGTGCTTAAATGTTTACCAGAGTTTGGTGCTAATTTTATCATTGAATTTGATGCTCAACTGCCACTTCTAACAAGTGACTAACTTCCAGTTAGTAAGGTTAGGGTGTTGTAACTTTGACCACCTAATTAGGTAGGGTAGGTTGTTGTAACTTTGACCACCTAATTAGGTAGGTTAGGGTGTTGTAACTTTGACCACCTAATTAGGTAGGGTAGGGTGTTGTAACTTTGACCACCTAATAACCTAGGGTAGTGTGTTGTAACTTTGACCACCTAATAAGGTAGGGTACGGTGTTGTAACTTTGACCACCTAATTAGGTAGGGTAGGGTGTTGTAACTTTGACCACCTAATTAGGTAGGGTAGGGTGTTGTAACTTTGACCACCTAATTAGGTAGGGTAGGGTGTTGTAACTTTGCCAACTTAATTTGGTAGGGTAGAATGTTGTAACTTTGACCACCTAATTAGGTAGGGTACAGTGTTGTAGCTTTGACCACCTAATAAGGTAGGGTAGGGTGTTGTAACTTTGACCACCTAATAAGGTAGGGTAGGTTGTTGTAACTTTGACCACCTAATTAGGGTAGAGTGTTGTAACTTTCACCACTTGAGTGAAGTCATGTCACTGTTTTTATACTACAGCTTCTGCTGGAACTTTTACCCTTAGTGATATTCCTTGATGAACTTTCTTTGTTGCATACCATTTACCAAAATTTAGTTCCTACATTTCCACCATAGTTTTTGCCTATACTTTTTAGTAAAGATCAGGGCCTTTGTTTTCACCACAGATTGGTGCCTACCTTTTCACCTTTAAAAATGACTTCACTTACCAGTGCTGCATTAACCTCATTGGAATCCTGGTTTGGGTAAGGATGGAACACTGCTAGCGCTACACAGTTAGCAAAAATGGTCAGGAGAATAAGATACTCAAACGCTGTGAGAAATCAGTTAAGGCAAACAAATGTAGAGAATAATTATTAATATTAATGTCTCCATTTTCACATAATTAAGAACATAACATGTACATCCCTCTTTCCCTTTTCCATTTTTATATCCCTCCCTCTTTCCCCTTCTGCAAAAGAAAGAGCAGGCTCATAGAAAGGTGAATTCTACTACAAATAAAATCACAAAAGAATAACAAAGTAAGTTTAAAGTTTAAGATTATTTCCAAATACAGACTGCATGCCTTTTATATAATATTGCTGATAGACATTGATCATAATTGATATTAGACACTGCAGATAATACTAAACGGTACACATTTGAACAAGAATTCTTAAATGGGACTGTATAGCTACTTGGTTTGTTCTAATCATCATGGAAGAGAAATACTGGACTTGACACACTTTTCCCCCCTATTTTAATCTTTTCTTAACTTGTACCATATTTTCATTAAAATCAAACCAAAACTGTATGAATGTTAGCATTTTGAAAAGATTAGTTTACAGATTCCATTATAGTACTCAAGGCAACTTCTTTCATTGAAATTTTAAACTAATAAATGGATTTATGAGTCTTGGTATAATTTACCTGTGTATCAAGTTTTATTGAAAACAGACAAAACTATAGGAGAAGTACTGTTTGAAAAAATTAACACCTTATTCTATTTTTAGCATCCATGACATTGATATTAAAAAATCTTAATTGTGTCTTGATGTAATCTACTTGTGTACCAAGTTTTATTCAAAACATCCAAAAGCAACAGGAGGAGAAACACTCTGAAAATTGTTATAAGATGGACAGACAGACAGGCCATGGACACTTTACCATCCCACAAGCTGCTTTTAGTCTCTTACCAGTAGAGCTAAAATTCATGAATACATCAATTGTAATTTAAAAACACTTTCCTTGTCTTTTCATGTGATCTCACCCTTCTTTATGTATCAAGTACACACTTAGTTATGGTCTGGACAAAAACTTCACACTTCTACACCCTGTGTCCTTGCTGACCTCAACTTCTAATCATGACACACCCTCAAGCCATAATGTATCTTTTATGTCATTGTATGATATATACTTCCATAGAGAGGAACAGAAATGCCATTCTTTTGAACCCCCTGACCTTAACCTTTGAAAAATAACCTTGGTATAGGGTTACGGTACAACCTTCAATAATAAGCAACCTTCTATCCCCACATGATAAAATTTTACAATCCTTAAGCATTACAAAACTAGAGCAAAGATGTGGTGATTCTAGATTTCAACAACTTTTTCCAATTTTCTGTTTACTTAAAGGGACAAGTATGGTAATACCATATTATACTATCTCTATGTTTGCAATTTAGAAAAAAAAAAAAATGGAATAAAAGACAATGTTTACAGCATGTGGGAAGAAACTTTGAAATATGACAAGAACCATACAGTAGTGTATAATTATACAGACACTGACCCTTTACATAAATGTATGTCAAGGTGTGAATTACTAAGATACCTTTTACCTGATACAAAATAAAGTCTAACATACACTTATATCTTGTAATTTTATGGCTATCTCTAACAAAGGCTATTTATGGGTTCATAAAACCTTAGAAACAGAATTTATTATCTACAAAAATTCACCAACCATAAAGGGATCTGGGTCATCAACCTCCCTTTACAATTTACAAAATGCATAAAACTGTTAGACCAGGATCACTTCAAATGTTTTTTTTTTTCTGATATCAAATCACAGATCTTATGTTAATATAGGCTACATGTGTATCTGCTGTGGTAAATTGTGGGAACCTAGAAT
This sequence comes from Saccostrea echinata, assembly GCF_033153115.1. NCBI lineage: Eukaryota > Metazoa > Mollusca > Bivalvia > Ostreida > Ostreidae > Saccostrea > Saccostrea echinata. Next base: position 29,180,654 of record NW_026889778.1, read on the forward strand.
ATATATGTTTCATTTGTCCTCTTAGTGTGCTCTGCTATTTGCAATATTAATAAAATTACATATACTGAATAGATAAAATGTTGTGCAACATCAATAAATGTCTGACAAAGCACCTCCTGCAGTACAGAAGTTTGAGTTCTTGGTTTGCTTGGCAGTGGGCCCAGTAGCCACCGATACTGAGAATGTAAAATCTGTGATGTGTGGGAGGAAGTTTTCAAACATCCTCAAACAAAGTGATATAAGTGTAGCATCTCAGAATTCTACACGATAATAGACTAGTGCACTCATAGAACTCAAAAATTTCTGCAACTCCAGGGCATTTGGTAGTGGTGTCGTATTGACTCCTAGATATAAGAGTACAGTAAGGATGGTTTAAAAAAACAATGTATCATACCAACTGTTCTTCCTGGAATTGAAATGGAGATAGAATAAAAATCTATGGGGAAAAATTCCACAGATCCATGATTATTTCCTTTTCAAATACTGTGCATTGTGAACTTACCAACAAGGGGGCATGTATGATGTAAATGATAAAAACTACAATGCACATCAAGCAAAACTTTCCATGCAATTATGGTAGTGTCAGATAAAAACACTGCACATCAAGAAAACTTTGTATGTAATTATAGCAGTGTCAGACATGCATCACCATTAGGTTCCTAAAGCATTCTGATGGGAGCCATATTCTAGCACTCGTTTTTAAGATACACTGCATCTGAACACAATTTTTTTCTTTCCTGGCCAATACTTGCTCACAATATTTATAATAATTGTCAAAATGACAAAAAATCTGATTCCATGGAGAAATGAGGCAATTATTTCAGACCCATATGCTCTACCAGAACTGACACACTTCACTAAATCATTCATCTCCTTAGTAATCCTCAGTCCTACATAAGCTGACTACTAACTTAGGACCATTGTAGCTAGGCTAAATTGCCAGAGATTTTGTAATATAGGCCCTTACAAGACCACTTCATGTGCTTCCTATCCATAGTCCAATGAATTTTAAATAAAGAAATATAGTAAAAATACCAGTAAAAGATATCCTCTACACAAGAAAGTGCTTACCAAAGATTACTTTTTACAACAGTTGATTATCTTGAACATCAATTCCTCAAATACCATTGATCAGAAATTAAGTCCAAACAACTTTGTATTTTAACCTCAATATTTCAAAACCCCATATATCTTGAAGTTTTTTCCCCAGCCCCTTCGAGTTTGAGATATAAGGGTTTTACTGTATATCTAAGACAATGAACATTATTTGATTTCCATAATTATAGACTTTAACTTAAACATTCAGTAAATATGTCCAACAAGGCTGTTGTAATTGTATCATCTATGCAAGTTTTGTCAAAATGAGGATCTGAAAATCTTAATAGGAAGAACTAATGCTACAAAAAACCTCAATGACTTCAGATTTTCCACTCATCCAGATTGCATAGATTCATAAGCATTCTGAGATGCATCATCCATGAAAATTAAAGTAGAGTATATATACATTGTAACAGGAAAGGGACCCGCTCAAGAAACCTTAACCTGGGCTGAATTGAAGTTCAATATGACACTGAAGAATGGAATAATATACTGTTGAACTTTGATATAATGAATATTGATATCTTGATTACCATATGTCTTAGTGAGTTAATCCCAACTACTTTTTCATTATGTATTCCAACCGCACTATCATGAATCCTTAGATATCTCAATTTTTTCTTGGCCCCATCAAGTCTAAGATAATGAAGTTTTATTCAGTCTATTAATTTCCTTGTGCACTGTTGAAGACTGTAAAATGATTTTTTTTCACCACTCATAAATTGTTAATCAGAGCTTAAAAGAATTAACGACATCATTTATTTCCTGAATGGAGATACCAATAGTAAAAAAAAGATCCAGAAAGATGAAAATTATCCTTGTATATGTATTCCATTTTGTGTATGTATTCCAACACAACTCTCTAAAAGACTAGTGGACCATGTTTGAATCCACAAACCATATCAATGTTTGCATATTTTATTGACTAAAATTTTGGTTATTTGTCTCTTTGTATATTATATTCACACTGAAAACTTAGTTTACTTTGCAATATATTAAATTGGGAAAGGGGGATGCAATTTTCATGGATTGCTTAGTCTAATTTGGTGGGTGAACACATAATCAATGTTTCAGTGTAAATTCATGGATAAAAGTATCTATGAAAATCAAACTTTCATGAAATACATTGTATAATGACTCCACAGAACTTGAATCTCTCTATATAGTCTTGCCGTGTGGTCTTTGAATTATAATACCTCACTGCTATAATCTTCTTGTGTGAAGCTTTGGCTTTTATTGTTGTTCCATTGCATTAGAGTGAAAAAATTTAATTTCTTCTCAGTATATGACATGAGTTGTCTGAAAGGTGATGAAGAATTGACCATTTTTAGTATCTGTTATGATGTCAGTGGTGCATCACCGACAGCTGTAGAATATAGATACAAGTGTAAAATGAGAGAACAACAATTACAAGACATGTTCAATATAAACATGTTCTGATTAATAGCCCAACATTTACATGAGGTGTTTCTAAATGAAAATCATATGTTACAAGATGTTCAATGAAATCTCAACATCCAAAATAAGCATTCAGTGAAGGTAAGAGGTTCAGTGAAACCCTTACATGAGGTGTTCACTGCAGACAGCCCAGTATTTATAAGAGATGTTCATTGATAACCCAATATCTATTTCAGGTATTAAATGAAAGCCCAATTTACAACTGGTTTTCAATGAAAGCTCAGCATTTCAAAAGCCATTTTCAATAAAATCTGAGCAAATGCCAGGGTACCACTGAATGAGCAGAACCAGTCACACTACATTGTAAAAGCCCACAATGACAAGAATGAAGGAAATGTGCAACATGGACTGTATATGATCCATTACAGTTAACACAAATTCCCCCTTTTCCATTTGACAAAACTGGAATCCAGACATGATTTGTATAAGATTTAGATGTAGACTCTAGACCAGACATCCCCAAAAAATGTATATCAAAAAATAATGATCAAAATCTATTCAGTCTGCTAAAGGTATTTTAGTTCTAACTAGATCTTTATCTTCTTTTGTGTACATTACGTAATACATTTACAACACAAACCAAGTCAATACCAGACAGGCATATGATGAGAGATCAAATACAAAGCAATGTCACCTACAACACCTTTCTAAATTTATCAAATGCAACAGCTCTCTCAGGTCTAGGATGCTCAAAGAAAATCTCCATCTCTTAGTTAATAAAGTCTCTCTTCTTCATAAAATTGATTATTTAACCCTTATAAGCATTACAATCTTTGAAGTCAAGATAAAGCAAGGCTCCTGACAAAGGCTTTCAGATACACACATGTTTATGTATGAGGTACAATATGGGGGTTAATTGGATACAGATGCTGCCCAATGATTATTGTGTAAACAGTTACTTAAGGGGTCAGAGAGTCACTGGACAATTAAGCTGGATCTCCACGGCCCCTTATCACATCATACAATGTATTTATCACATAATGGACATCTTCCAATGCCTACTACTATGGGTACCAGGTGTATACCAAATGTATCAGGGGAGCAGGGATGACCTAGGACTATATATACACAGAAAAGTACTATAACAGTTCTAGCCTTCCATTAATTAGGGAACAAAATGTTGCTTAAAATTATGTTTTGAAAGACTGTCTCAGTACATGTATTTTCTTTTTCTATTACAATGAGTTTGTGCAAGTTGTAATATAAGCCTCATCTTGACAATATACATGGCAGAACCATTGTGTTGTCAGTGGCAATGTGCAGCATCCTCAACTATTAAGCAAGGTCAATTTCTTATTCCAGACAATCTGAATTTCAGCCAACACTGTTCTGCAGACATAAATAACTCTATTTTGTGACTTAATTTGGTCTGGATTATACCTGTATTTGAATGTATTTTACATGCAAGAAAATATTTTTGCTTGCCCCATATACGTTACACATAAATATGATTCGGAAGAATTAAACAATGAAAATTAAAAGGAAGTGTCAGAGCTAAGTGCCCCTGCTTTCCCTCCCTTCATTTTTCATATTGATAAGCCATCATTTTTCTCCACATAATCTATTTGATTTACATAATTCCCTAACTGTTGAAGCCTTAGAAATAATAACACTAGACTATATCCCATTCAATACAGAGCAGAGCCAGACATAATGGGATTAAGTCAATGTTGGTGTGTTTTCAGTAAATCATTTCAGTAACACAATTCCTATTTTGTGTGGACTACATGTCCAGACACTCCCGTTTGTGATGGATGGGACCAGGGATTCAGATTGCTCAATGACTTGCAGGCATCACTTATCCTAAGCTACTCTCAACCAATCCCCAAAAAAATCAAGTTAAGAGCATTGCTACAGATGAACCTTCAAATGATACATAAATCTATAAATATGCAGTGCTGAACATACTGAAGAAATGGTAAAATAAAAAGGAGATCATCTAACTGATGTCTGCATTCACACACACACACACACACACACAAACCTAATCCTTGCTTCATCTTTACGTTTAAATTTCTTGATTCAAGCAGTGTCAGTACGTCATGCGTAGATAACTTCGCCATGTTTACATTACCTAGATAACGTCACAAACTAGTTCCATTATGATAGACATTATCAAATTTTTATTCTGTATCAATTGTTTAGGAAACAGACAAAAACAATGTTTTCAAACAAATCCAACAGTTTCTATGACTGCATGGATCCTTTCCAACGAAAGATTATGGAATCAGAGAGAAAAACTTGTTTCTTCAACAAGATGTGATTTTCCACAGAAAGACAAAAATCAATATTTATTAATGCACATTTTTGATAAAATATGATGCGCAAAAAGGCTATGGCTAAAATAGTTGTAGAATGAAAAAGCATGTCTACTGGGTCTCCACAACTGTTTGATGGGGTATGGATTTTTAGCAATACACGACGATCTTTGTGACCAGCAGGTTCTACCCGCTAAAATGTATTGATGGCATCATTGATTTTCTCTCGTTGCTATCAGGTGTTTTATTTTCACATGGCCGCCAATTGATTTCCAACCATTTCTATGCTAGCATCCAATCTCGTCCTTCAACTTAAAATCAACTCATCACACATATACACTACTTTATAATTGAATTCTGTAAGAATTGTTTCAATCAATACCATCAATATTTTTTGTTATATAAGCCAGAATTCTTTTTTTTTTCAAATTAGAATTCTATTACTTAATTTTCTTTGGAAATTAAAATTGTAAAAAAAATTGTAAAATCCAACAAATATTGTGTTTTCTTAAGGGCAAAAAAAAATCTGCTGGTTAATAATACATGACAGAATGATAGCTGCACAAAGGCCATAAATCATGGCTTAAATTATAACTTTTCCTTTCTTTGAGTCAGTATCTATATTGGGAATATATATTTTCTTGAATTTCCTTCGTGATCTCCATTTCAATCAAGAGAGTTTTCCAATCAATTTTTTTAATATGCACTACTGTAACAGCTTTGTCATGTTAAATTTGATCTATAATCATGACAAGTATATAATCAACATACATGTAACATATGACCAAAAAACATTGGACAATCCCATCTTTAGTATTAAATTTTAAGTAGTTTCAGATCCACTTATATAACTGTTGCCATGAAGTGAAAAAAAATTAAGAATAATTGAACCAGAGGATTTGAACCATTCACCAGAGGAAGGATTTGAACCATTCACCAGTATCGGCCTATCCTGACTCTGTACTTTTAACCGAAAGACTTAAATTGAAAGATGCTTAGCTGAAGAGATGATCAAGTTTTATATACTGTAAACCAACTTTTATTCGCGTGCAAGAAATATTCGCAAGTTTCGTGACCTAATTTAACTCGCGAATATTAATTGCTGCAAACCATATATTTTGCTTTGTATTTGTAGAGAATGTTTCCTCAGTCGCGAAAATTAATTGTCGTGGATTGATTTCAAACTGACGAATCAGGAATAAAAGTTGTCGTGAAAAATAGTTGGTTTACAGTAGATGCAGACACATAGGTTCCAATTGAAGATTAAGTTTATTCATCAAACTGTATCAAATTGTCCATTACACAATCATACACCTAGACTCATGTTTCTTGGTTATAGGTGCAATTCTAGTTGCTGTGTAAATCGACATGTTTTTTCAGACAACTTGAAATTTGTCTGTGGAACCATACAGTGCTTGATGAATCCAAAATATGACAAACTTGTGTTGAACCTATACATAAGCTGTACCTAAAGACCACGAGTATATCAATGTTTAAACAGAAAATAAGACAGAAAATAAATAATTTTATGTTATAAACGTGATAAATATATATATTAGCCTAAAATATGTTGGAAACATCCCAACCACACCCCCCCCCCCCAAAACCTATTAAAAATCCTGTACATATTTAGCATGAATGTGATCCCTGACTTTCTAGAGTATCATGGGATAGATTTGTTCTAAGTTGGTAACCATCAGAATTGAAACAGCTAGTTCATGTAATATCGAGTTCAATACAAACGTTCAATTCAACGTTCAATTCAACGTTCAATTCAATGTCTCGATTTTCGATTTGGTATGCTTTGTTTTTTTTTCAGGTTTGGTTAAATACATTGGGTTCGACCTAATCACATTATTTTCACAATGAAATGATGGCATTGTAAAACAACATCCTGACATTCAAACAATGAACTTAGTCTTTTTAAAACCCTACACTCTTTTTGAAACATTTGGTCACTTGCTTACATATATCACAACTATAACTAAGAAGTTTTGGTGGTGTTAATAGCACATCATTTTAATAATTTAGGTATACGTAATATGCAGGTATGGCCCACCTCAGCAAGTCTACCATACAATGCTTACCCACACGTTAATCAATAGCAATATTTCATTTGATTTTCATTTTTATTGGATGATCACCTATGTTTATTATCTTAAATGATGTGCCTGTGAATAAGTCTTTACATACTTCGACCTATTGTATGTATGGATAAAGAAATCATTGAAATTACTAATATATTGACTAGATTAGTCTTAAAATCTGCAATGTCATATTCATTAGAACCATTATACATATAAAATCATAAGTAGTTTTCTATTTTAGATAATAAGTCTATTACTTAAATTGTGTAATTTTAAAGATCATATCTTTTCTTCAACCATATATACTGTACAATGTACAGTATTGTATTGAAAATATCAAGTTGTGGTGCAAGTATTGCAATACATATTGTATTATAAAGGGGGTGTATAATTTCTCCACCCCCTCCCCATTTCCACTTTTTTTTTATTGTAAAATATGTTTGTATGACTATTATTAGATGGACCTCAAGATCAATATGTGCATGTTTCCTCTGACTGTTGTTGAGAGTTCACATATGTATTTTAAGTACCTGTCGAGTGAGTTAATGCATCACCTAAGATATATAAAAGCAAAGTATCAATAGTCTCGACTTTTTGGCCTTGGCCTTGGTTTAAGAGACAAAATCAATAGATGTCTTCTTCTAATCATTCTTTATCTGCGTAAAAAAAATGCACAGACTGTAGGTTAAAAGATATTCAAGTTATTGCATCACAATGGTCATATAAATAAGCTTGAACTTTGAACCTTGACCTCAGATAAAATGATTTAAAAACCTATAGATCTGTGTCTCCTTCTACCAGCAACTACCCTTGATCTAAATGGTAATGTCTGTAGGTTAAGAAATATCAAAATTATGAATCCCCACAAAAGTGTTATGATCATAGTACATACTGGAGCACTCGGCGTGTGTGACCGGTCGGCAGGGGATGCTCACTCCTCCATGGCACCTGATCCCACCTCTGATGTTTTGGAGGTCCGTGTTTGCTCTGCTCCTATTTTGTATTGTTTAATGGACTTTTGAGCTTGAATACTGTTCGTTATCTCCATATATTTCATATTTGTTTAGACCTTTGACTAAGTGACCCTAAAACTAGAGATGTCTCAAATACTCTATTTATATGATCTATGCAATGAATATGAAAACAGTAGTTCGAAAGGTTCTCCAGTAAAAGGTAGTAATTATGAGTGTTGATGGATAGACTGATGAACTGTAGGATCTTGATGCCACACAAATAAACCAATGTAGATATATTGTATATATAGTAAAACTTGGTCACAGCAAAGTTCTGCAGGCTTGCTTTATGTAAAATTTCATTTGGATGCTGCTTGCACCCCCCCCCCCCCCCCCCCCCCCGCCAGCATTTGAAAAAATGTATTAAAAAGTAGGGGAAACGTCACATTCCCCCTCCCCCCTAGGATTTTTATTTTTTGAGTTTGGGCAGTTTGCGTGATTTCTTTTTTTCTTTTTCATGTTTTTTGCTTTTTTCAACATTTTTTGTTGGGAGTTTGCTCCCCACCTTGAAAACAGTTGCTTCGGGCCTGTATTGCCAACATTAAAGAATCTGTCCTGACCTCTCGCAGGTCACAGAGTTTGTCAGATTGTCCTTCTCACTGTTTAATTAAAACAAATTCTACAAACAAACTATATGGTATTAAATAAACACTTTGTTTGGACTAACTTTGCTGGTAATAGTTTTCGTGACAATGAACTTTCTCCTGGAGCAGATCAAAAAAGTGGCTATATTGTGGTTTCTCAGATTAAAATAAATATTAAGCAAAGTTAACAGTCTGTATTTTTGCCATCAGACAGACAAGAACATGGACAAAACCAAGAAGGTCCAGTGGGACTACACCAGCTGCCATAATGATATTAACTGACAGACTGCCAATGGTTACTGGTTAACAAAATGTCTCTGGTTTACTCATTGATTTGCTGCTGCTGTTTTGTGTACAGGACCACAAAGCCATTGTATCAAATGTTGAATATTGCATAATTTTCTGCAGAATGGGACATATTATCACTACTTAGCTTAAGTGCTTTGCAACATTATATTCTGAGGCATGGTATCAATATATACATTAGAGCTATCAGCAAAATTCTACAAAAGGCATTCAAATTTGACACATTTACAATACGTCTAAACCTGATGCCTTGAGACATGCACACCCAGTACAAATCAATCTGCCTTGATGACTAGATGCCGTATTTCTTACCTTCACAAGAGTTACAGGTTCAAGTTTACAGGCAGAAAAATCTTATACTAAACCTGAGCCATTCATCCCAGCAACTGAGCAAGTGATATGCAGAGACCATACAAACCATGGTATAATCCAAAAAGAAATCAATTTGGAATAAATTCCCAAGAAATTAACAATTGCAAAAGGATATCTCCATTCCACAATCCTGATACACAATTTTCGTATAGGGTTTTTCAACGTTAAACAAAACAAGGCCCTAGGTGGCCTCACATTTTGGTTTTGTTGTTTTCTTGGTGGTGCTCGTTTTCGAGTCATTGTGCTGGTGTTTCCGACGTTGGCAGTTGCAGCCCCGAGCGCGGCAGCCCACGCTGAGCTAAGCGGTTTGCTGTTGGTAGAATCGGTCCTGATAGTAATCCCCCCTCCTGGCTGAGGCTTGGAGTAAATGTGTGGCCCCTGGTGAGTGTTTCCACTGGGAGAACTGAAATTCTCATTGTTTCTTCCTACAAATACAAAGATATGTAAAATCAGCTACTGTCACACATTGCAAAATCATACTTCACACATTTTAACAAATTCTTAAAATGACACCAGATAAATTAAGAGAAAAAGAGGACAAGCTTATTGTGTACTATACTTCAGGGTTCAACACTAACTTTAAAACCATAGTAGCCAGCAGGGCTAGCAATTTTTAACTCTTACTAGCTCTGTTCATGAATTAGTTGTCCAGCAGCAAAAGGCAGCTGGCAGAGTTGTGTAGCGATGATGGGGGTAGGTATGGGAGGGGGTTTCCACCTCCTGCTGGTTGGGGTATGGGCCTCCCCCAGAATTTGATACCAAATCCTGCATTTTGACGGTATTTTAGGGCAAAATTATGTCACTTTATAAATATATAAAGTAAAGACATTTTTCCTTATTGAAAGATTCCACATTTTATTCAGTAAACCACACTTTTCAAGGTTAATTATTGTTTACGTCAGTGCATTGCTTGTACTCTCCTTTTATACATGGGAGTTTCAAACACTTAGGTGATAAAGACTATTGAAAGGTTGGACCAAAACAGTGTTGGCAATAAGAAAGTTGACAGTCCAAATTAACTGACAACTATGATTCAAACATTATTCCTCAAACCTTTGGAATTTGTGCTTTTTTCATTAATCTGTACAATTGCTATAACTGAGTGTGGTACTGAAAAATTCAGTAGCCCCACAAGACAAGCTTGATGACTTGTTCAGTATACCCATGCATGCTCAGTTTCCAGTTATCCAGGGTTAGCTGGCTACTATTCGTGGCAATCCCTGTAACTTGATGTTTTATTAAAAGACATAGAATTTATATTATAAATTGGAACTCTGAATTATACTGATACTGTAATATTGTGTGACATTCAAACTTCTCAAGAGATTTTTATACATGCATGTTCATAATAGGACAGATCAAAGCTGGATGTAGTAGATATTGATAACAAAATGTGTTTATAGGAAAGATCGACATTCAATCCCTTTCTTGCCAAGGGTTACAATTTAGATGGAACAGTTCCCTCATACAATGTTAATATTACTTAAAAATCTATCATTATTTTTAAATGGATCTTATATGCAAAAACTTCTAAATCAATGAATTTTCACTCCATGAAAATTAGAAGGTGAAAAAGTAACCCAAACACAATCAATTTTGATTTTATCCAGGCAAAAGAATAGAGAGCAAGGGATATTCCTAATTTAACACATTAATTTCTCTTTGCAAGAACACAACAACCTTTGGTATATTAAACTTTCACAGGCAATGAAAGTATTGATTATCAGCAGCCCAGGAGTTCTGACATTGAGAGCTGACAGTAAATGTAGCGTCATTTTACCAGTCAGCTCTGGTCATCTAAACCAAAGTTCTAGTCAAACTATCAGTACCAACCTCACAGTCACCATAAGGAACCAGTCAGTGTTTATATCTCCATTGATCGGTCACTGCCCAGGGGCTAGCTTTTTTGGATCTCCACACAGTAATACCTGTTAGTTAAGTGCAGGTGACGGATTAAAGCTTAACAATGGCCGACAATGCCTCCTATATAACAGGCCCAATATCTATACCAGATACATCAATATACGGAAGCCCTTACAGCTGAATTTCACTCAGCACCCATGTATAGACTTATAGTGTAAATAAATTGAAAAAATATGTTAAAATCAATACTGCTTTGGAATGTCTTCACATAGACAGTAGCAGCATGAGATATTTAGGCTGTCTGACTGCTGAACACAATGACTGATAGGTGCTTTCCAGCAGCAAGTACAGACTGACTTTTGTTGGCAGGCAGTACCTCAGGGAATCCACTATTGATCACACTCTAAACAATGGTGACCTATTAAATTTCTTTGCAAGCCAGTTGATTGAATATTGGGCTACAAAGTAACTTTATAATCTAGTAGATATTGAGTGATTACTTAACATGTGCTGTTTATTGATCAAGGAAAATAATGAAGGGAGACAATGCAAGGTTTTCAAAGGGAAAATACATCCTAAGGACCATGACAGAAAAAAAAAATGTTTACAGTGATGTAATTTATTAAATTTTTATGAATTATTTCATCTTAAAGAGACTTCTTACACATGTACTTGCAAATATTTAGTGAAACTATTTAAGTCTCCATATAAGGATTGTCTATATAAGCAAAATATATCATCATATATTACTAAGTACATTTAAAAATTATATCACTTGCTTTTCTGTAATCATCAGCATAATATTAATTACAATGCATCAAATGCATGGTAAAGCCAAACGTTCAGCATTGATTACATGTACATATTATAATCATCTACAGTAAAACATTGACCTTTATATTGTGGTAGCTAAAAATTAAAAAATTGACAAATCTCTTACTGACTTTTGATCTTCATAATCAACAAGTTACTATGAAGCTTTTAGGGGTGAAACAATATGCCTCCTTCACAATATCGTATAATTTTGTCACAGTATGATTATTTTTGATTATGATACAATGCATTTTGATAGAAGGAAACAAATTCAAAGTTGTTTTATATTTCATTTCACTAAAACCAGTAACTTTATCTACTTGCAAATTGACAAGATGTCTGCATGTTAATGATTATTCTACAAACTATTATTCTTCAAAAATCACATTTTTAAAATTTAATCATGCTGTGTAGCGTATTTTTATGATTGTCAAGAGTGACTGAATAAAGATCCCGAACAAACTGAAAATGGAAATTTTGTACCGAGTATCAAACAGACAAAAAATATTACAGCAAATCGATACCACAGTGAACTGTTTTACTCCTAATAGCTGTAAAGCAAATATGATCCTCAAGGGTCACTAACTGTACATTTTGAATTGAATTACAGATTTGACTATGAAAATTTCATTCTGAAATCAAATTTTAAACCATTTCTGTCGTATATTGGATGCAAATAGACTTACTCTCTTGATATAATGGCTATAGTTACGACATTAACATAAATGACCTCTGAAGTCTGATCTTTTGACAAGAATTGGGTTTATTCATTGGTCTCTTTATTTAGATCTACTTAGCAAGTGCAACTGATGAGTAAAATAATTTTTTTTATGTGTCACATAATCCATGTCAAAAACTTATTATTGACCTTGACCTTGATGACTAACATATGACCCAAAATGAAAAAAAAATTCTTTTGACTTCTGTGCAGCAAGGTAAAATTGAAAGATCAAATGATCTTTTTATATGACTATAACATCCAAAGACTAGCTTGTACAAACAATAATGTTACTGAGAATGTTGTTCTACAAAGGAATTACTGCCCAATAAAATCTGAGGACTGCTTTATAGAATTATACCTATTTTTATGCCACATTAGGGTAACTGGACTTCTGCAGCAATATACTGATAAATTAATTATGGATCAATATATCTGCAGTTCAAATAGTAATTTTTCTGGCATCTACTCCATCAATTATGCAGTAAAGTAAGAGTGTTCTCATAAAGATCTCCACTAATTCATTCACTGGGGCAATGAGTTTACTGGAGGCTGGAAAAATAGTTCCCTCACAAGGTATCTGCAGTCTCAGATTCTTGGAACACAATGATATCCATCTTTCACAATGTAGCAGTTTGCTGTACATTTAACTTTCAGTTGTATTATATAAAGTTTGTATCATTAATTTCCTATATTTCTCTTCTATGACTCCCTGACAGCTGGAGCCAGTGATAATTTTTTTTGGGGGGTACAATTAATTTCCTACCATATAGTGATAGTTTTCTACCCAAATTGTCATGCTTCCTATACATAAGAAACTTTTCAAATCTTACGCGAGATGTCAGAGAGAGATATCAATTTCCATCTTGAAGTGTAATCGAGAGCTGCAACAAAACATGCTAGACTTGTGTTGAAACAGTTTATAATGCAGATCAACTTAAAAACATGTTTTGCTATCTAACCACGCAAAAAATTAAAATCAACATTTTAAAGTGTATACATGTATAATCATTTAATGTGCATCTATAATTTATGGGGGGGGGGGGGTGTCTCATGTTAAAAAAAGGTGAATTGTAAATACCACGGCACATTTTTTGTTAAATTCTGTTATAACTTGATTTTTGGAAAGCCAAAGGCATGAGTTAAGCTGCTGACTCAGTGAGCTACAGAGAGGAGAAAAAGAGCCCACTAGTTAATATTCATGAGGATTCACAAAACACAATGTCTAACTTTAAGTTTTTTTTTTGTTCTTTCCTCCATCATTTACACCACAGAAACCGAAGAACATTTGAGGAATTCCGTTCAGATCTTTCCTCACATTTTACTACAGATCTAAAGACCACTGAGAGAGACTGGAATATAGATTAAAAAATATAATATAAAAACATATTAAAACATATAAATACTTTCTTCCTTTAAGATTGGAAGATAATGAGGGATGTTAAATTCATATTACTTGCTTTCCTAAGTATGACCATCTATTTGTTAAGCTAATTGTTTTTTCAGGGGTGGTTGAAGGGTATCTTGAGTATATTCATTTACCTACTGTAAATCATTTGAATATTATATGAACTCACAACCATTGGGAAGGGCTTGTGCCATGTGCCATAGTTGCATTGAAGTGAAAAATGGCACATTAAATCAACCATTGGGGGTGCCAAGGTGCACATTCAATTTTTAGCTATGTTTGTAAGAAACATTTTACATACGACTTTCTTAATCATTTTACTTTTTTTTCTAAATGCAGTCATTTTAATACGACGAATCTCAATGGTCAAAACCCTGTTAAAAACTGCTTCCTGTTATATGAAGCACTTAATAGGACTACGAAGGTTCATTACCTCACTCATTTACAATGCTCAATCCAAATTTTGACGTTACTGATCCAAAAATATATGAGTAAAGCATATTGTACGTACTATATGTGAAAAATGAGATTTTAGTTTATAATAAAAAATGTGCTTTCTTGCATATTTCATATTGTAACAGAGACATTTATGTGCCTCTGCTGGGGATTGAACCCAGGGCTTCTGGCTTGCCAGTCCAGTGCTCTACCGATTGAGCTAAAGGGTTAACCCACTAGCCCAAGCTAGTAGGATGCCATGTATCTTACATTACCACATTGTCCCCCTCCAGAGAATGAGATGTCCTCATCTCTTTTGGAGTGCCGACGCCTGTGGGGCGAAGTTCTGGGGGCAATCACTTTCACACACCAGAGAACACCCGGGTCCCAACGTGGGCGCCAAATGTAACAGAGACATTTATGTGCCTCTGCTGGGGATTGAACCCGGGGCTTCTGGCTTGCCAGTCCAGTGCTCTACCGATTGAGCTAAAGGGTTAACCCACTAGCCCAAGCTAGTAGGATGCCATGTATCTTACACTACCACAATATTTCTTTGCCAATTTTATTATTTCTTATAATGGCCCTTTAGAATATATAGATTGCTGATTCATTTTCAAAATGGCCCATTAAAAATTTTGACAGTTGCACCATTATAGTTGCATTGACCTTTATGGCCATCCCAATCACTGAGCTCATGCGTTTGTAACAGAAAAAATGTTTGTGGATTAATTGAATCACTGACTTATGCTTTACATGTAACATGACATAACTACTGTCTGAATCAAACTGGAATTCATTATATAAAGGATACATTTTAATTGGGCTGATTTGAATGTGAAGGATACAGAAAACAAAAACAAAAATATAGCCCCAAAATAACCATTAGCTATTTGAGCACATAATTTGCCTTTCAAATTTTAGAATAATAGCAATAACACTAAACAGGGCTTGACGTATTCAGTTGACCTTTGCTGAGTGGGTGAGAATTATCACCTATCTATATACATGTATCACATCACATTTGACACAAAAACATGTATTTAATATATATAGATTGATGTTGTGCATAATTTAGCTGTATGTGTACTCAAAAGGAATATTAATTCATTGCATTTTGATTCATATTTACTTAACAATTGGTGAGGAAGAAGGCGAGGATAAGACATTAGTTGGCATTGTATCTCAGTGGTATGGAATTCAGGAGAGGCATAGAATAGATGAGAATGTCTACAGTGTTTGTAAATAACATTTAGCTTTCAATATAATATACAACCTACACTGAATTGCTTGTAATTTCTGGTAAAAATATATGCAAAGAGCTAGGTTCACTTTATGCATAAAATGGCCCTGTAGATATACCAATTTATTGACTAACACTTTATGTTCCATTTCAAACATCAAGATAAAGTAGAGACTTAGTGCTTTCATTTCCTATTAAATTTTTTCTCCCTAAAGTCCAGGTCTTGGAAAACAGGCTTCATGGAATTGCAATGTTCTTGAATTTTAAGGAAAACAGGTATATTTGAGTACTTTCACAGAAGAGAAATAATATGAGCGCACCCTCTGATCTAAAAAATAAAACATGTTTTGTAATCCTTAGAAATAGTTCTATCATTTAATAGTTGCATATTTTAGATCAGAGGTTGCGCTCTATATTAAATATTGAAAAATAGCTTTAAAAATTGGCTGTTTTTGTGGAATTTTTCAGGATATGAGGAAAATGACGCATTTAATGACGTCATAATGCATTGACTAGCCAGAAAATTACGTCATTTTTGATTGATACACAGTCACCAAAGGTCTAAATGAAATTTAATGCATTGCCAACTAAAACTAAGCAGTTTCAGTTTTTTTCAGAAATTCACAGGGCCAAAAAAGGCCCTAAGTGAACCTTGTTCTTTATCAAATTTAATTGAGATTTTTCTTCAAAATGTCACCTTTTTACTTATTTCTATCAAAATGACATTTGTTGAGTTTTACCTGTTAAATATCTAAGATTAAGTGTCCAGATGTGATATGTTAGAAAGTTTACATTTCGTGGAGAACACATGAACTTGTGGGTCTCTTCATATAATAAAAACAATGAAAACTAACCCACCCACCCCCTGAAAATTAGTAATTTCACTGTGATTTCAAAAGGTATAAACTTAAGAAGTAGTAAAAAAAATTAGTAAGAAACTGCTCTGCAAAAACAGACATTAAAGTACTCCATGTTTTCTCATAAAACACAATGGCAATTGATGGTTTTGCAATCAACAATCCATTACAATGATGGGAAAATCTTTTCAATTTTAATCATAATCATTATCAGAAAATCAGAATTGTGAAATAATAGTTCTTAAGCATGATTTTGTTGTTCTCCGCTTTCACTGAAAATGGGGGATATAATTTGGGTCTGTCTATCTGTCTGTGTAACACTTGTTTCCATACAACACTTCAAAAAGCCTTAGCTCTTGCAATGAAATTTTACATCACAACTCCCTATGGCCTATAGAAGACCCCAATTAATATTGAGGTCAAAAGGTCAAAGATCAAGGTCAGAAATTCATACATTCTGTCTGTGTGTAACACTTTCATTTCCAGACAATATTTCTCAAAAAGCCTGAGCTTTTTCAATGAAATTTTGTATCATAATTTTCTCTGGCCTAATTAATGCAGACCCTTATTGATAATGACATCAAAAGAATAAAGGTCAGGGTCAGAAATTCATACCATTGCAAAATATGGTTTCAAGATGATTACTTTATCGTTTTCTTTGAGCTTTTTCAATGAAATTTTTATATCATAACTCTCACTGTTTTAAAGAATACCCCTAACAATTTTTAGTAGGGCTGGGTATCGGCTGGGAATTTCGTATTGCGATATTTTAAACTGTATTGCGATATGTATTGCAATATTTTTAATAACAGTTAAAATGCTCCAGCTTTTCTTAGTTTATTAACCTTCATTTATAATCAGAGTGAATAAAACTACATGTGTATTATAAATACATTGTAGCAAAAACAAAGTTTTTTGTCAATTTCACTTCAGTTTTGCAACAAAATACAACCATACAACAGCAACCTTATTATTTGGCATGATTGATAGTGTTTCTGGCATCTTAAATTTCATATTTTACTTTAGAAATCACAAGCCCTGCAAGCATTTTACTGATATACCGGTACTGGAAAAATGTATCAAAATACAATATTTTTTGTTAACGAATCGCAATATACCAGAATATCAATACTATTGCACAGCCCTAATTTTTAGGTCAAAAGGTGATCGAAGGACAGAAATTCATACATTCTGACTGTGTATAAAACTTTCATTTCCAGATGACATCACAAATAGCCTTTGAGCTTTTGTGATGAAATTTTATATCACAACTCCCTGTGGCCTCCTATTGATTTTGAGGTCAAAAGGTCCAAGGTCAAGAATTCATACATTGCAAAATGGTTTCCGAATGATAACATTAGTTTTCTTTGAGCTTTTTCAATGAAATTTTCTATCATAACTTCCTGTGACTTAAAAAGACCCTTTTGATTTTTAGGTCAAAAAGTCAAATGTCAAGGTCAGAATTCATACTTTGCAAAAAATGGTTTCAAGACAATTAATAACTTAAGTTGTCCTTGAGCTTCTTTAATGATATCATATAACTCCCAATGACTTAATTAAAAGAAGACATGCCACCTATTAGTTTTTATGTCAAAAGGTGAAGGTTAAAAATTGATATCTTGCAAAAATGGTTTCCAGGTGATAACTTAAGTTCTCTTTGAGATTTTGCAATGAAATTTTATACCTTTCATCAATATAAGACCCCTACTGATTTTGAGGTTTAAGAACAAAGTCAGAAATTCATATATTGCATACATAGTTTTCAGATGATGCATTTAAGGCTAAAAATATGTGTGTTTCCAGTAACCGGACCGACCCTAATTTTTACCCACCAACCCTACTACTTTTTATTCCAAATCTGGATTTTGAAATGTGCTTTTGTTCATTAGTATAGTTTTCTCATAACGCAAGTCAATAAATTGCATGTCTCAGAGTGCGACACCATAAATCATGTCTATTCAAGTGTTTCAAAGAGTACGATTGTTTTTGTTGTGTACCTTTATTTATGCATGTTTATGTATATGTGACAAAAAACATTGTGTATTGAATAATTAATTGGTGCTTTCAAAATAAAAAGTAAAATTAAAAAAAAGTTATCGCCTACCTACCTACCCTAATTTTTTTGGTCATGTTACCGGAAACACACATATTTTTTATTTGGCTTAATCAAGTTAATACAATGTAAGTTTTTGCCATGAAATGTAAGGTCTTGAGTTTTCAGTCCTCAAAAGCTTAAAGGACAAGGTCCACTTTTTTTTTCTTTCCCCATCTGCATTTTCCTCCACAGGTCTTCCACTTTTTTTTCTTTTTTCCTTAAGGAATTCCATGTACAAAGAAGGGTTATTGAACAATTTTGAATCATTTTAAACTATAGTTAAATTTTTATTGCTAGATAACGATGAAAGTGAAATGAACCAAATTCACTTGACTGATAACATATACAAGGAGCCTGCCATTTTCACCTTAAACGTTTTTGAAGAGTTATCTGCCCTTGATGAAAAAAAGGGAAAATTTTAACTTTGTCAAAACATCTGTGGTAAATGATTCATTTTATTTCATATTTTAATAAAGGGAGAGTTTATGTATATTTTCACCAAGAGATTTGTATTTTTATTTGATAACACCTTCAAAATGTTACCATGACTAAAAATATTGGACCATTTATTTATCAGGTATAAAAATATGGTTGTTATAAATAAGCACACAAATTCCTAGAATTAGCTTTTTTTTTTCTTTGACTGATTGTGGAATTCAATATTTAATCATTTAATTGTCCTTCAGTTTTAATGTAATCAATATATTAGCAACTTTAACTGATTAATTGGACTTAAATAATTTATAAGAGAGTAAGCTCTCTCCTTAATAAGTAATCTCAGTCATTGACATTCTCTTGTGTCGATACACATGCAGACACAAATATCAAGGTTATTTCGGATATATCCACCCTTCCCTTCACCACCACCACCACAATATTCTGATAAAGCATTACCAGAATGGTCCATAAAAAGGGATCAGAACACCAATCAATCCCCATTTCATTAATACAAGAAAAACCCTGCCAAGCCATTCATATGATTGATAAATACATCACCTTAGTTAAAATATATTGTGCAATACATTTTATAATTAAGCTAGGATTGATAATCTCCAGTATACCTGAAGATGTTGTTTAATAATGTGACACCTAATAGTTTGCTGCTCATAATTAGCACAGCCATCAAGGGAGGGTTTGTGTGATAATTAAAACATTCTGTGCAGTATGTGGCCTTCGGTCAGCTAATATTGCCCATACATTACTTGACACTTGCTTAGTGGCCAGTGGTAATGAGAAAAAGCTTCATCTGTTCATCAGTGGTGATATTAGAGGATCCAGAGGCTGCAGACATTAGTAGACATTCCTGACCAAGAAGGATTCAATTAGTACATAGCCATAGGATCAATCTGCAGGATTAATCAGACCAAGTGATGTTATTTTATATATGTATGATGGAACACCCCACTGGCGGGGGAAACATTACCAATTATAAAGGTGTTTTTTCATGGGTGGCTGACTAAGACATCTGGCTATGTAATTTTCAGTGTCTAGTGAAAAACCTCAGAAGTTGATTTTTTCACCTTTGCTATCTTAAATTGCCTCAAGGCCATGTTATAACTTAATATCACACGCCACACAAAAATAACTTGCTTTACACTTAATGTATTCAAAATTATGCATTATAAATCCATAGCAGAGAGACATTAATAATTTTTGGTGTAATTAATTCTGTCACTGTGCAACAAGAAATTGGAGTTAATTTATTTGTTGATTTTTTTTCTTCACATACCTGTCCTATTAACTTAGTTGACATTTCAAATTTTTGCTAAACCTAAGGTTTGCAAAGTGGCTACTCCACTATGACATGTGATGTTAGACCATAGAGAAAGTTTATGACCAGGAACTTTTGGTTTTACACTAACACAATCAATCTACTCTGGGTTGAACATCATTATTCTGTTTGGTGTCCTTCAGAAAATATTTCAACCTCACTCTTATTTGCATTTATATTCTAAATGTTGAATAAATCCAGGTAAGACAAATAACTTGAAATGACACTGTTTCATTTAGTTTTGGTATAACACATTCTTCGTTCAATTGATAAGCAAAGCTATTCAAAGCATTCAGCATCATCAACAGTCTGCCATCTTTATCGAATATCGGCTTTGTATTTTTTTTTTCTCGCACGGGGAATTTAAAAAACGCCGCGATTACTGTTTAATTCAAAAAAGAAGGAACAAAATGAAGCTTGTATACACTCACCTGGGCCCGGAGACGCCATCCTAAACGTCAATGAGTTAAAACAATTCCTAATTATATATCAAGAATCTGCATTTTTCATATCGCCCATTATTCAATGCAACTTCCAGCATCATTCATCCGGGGTTTAAACCCATCATGATGATAATATATCTACAAATAGTCTAGAAATGGTTTAGTCATAGGAATTAAAGAAGCCTCACTCTCCGTGTAATTCCTCGACAATTTCAAGTCATACACATCGCGAGTATGTTTTCTGACAGACCTCAGTAGCCGATAACCATCGACAAGCAGCTCACCGCGGATGGTTACGCTTGACCAATTTTTTGTGCTTGCATTGTCGGATCGAATTTCAAATAAACCTCAGCATTATAAAACAATTCAATATCATCAATAATTAGAAACATTATTTATGTATTTTTTATAATAAATTTTATTTTATACATGTATGGCGCAGTGAATATTATTCGCTGCTAGCCTGCATTTGTAAAACAATGGCGGAAGAGAGTAGGATGAATTTGGCTGCTCTGCAGCAAAGAGATCCATATATAAACGAAATTGCCGAGACAGCTACACAAGTAGCTTTGTATTCTTTTAATCCTAAAACTAATCAATGGGTAAGTAATGAAAATCATTCTTAATGGGTATTTACGACATGAAACATGCTCCCTTGACATTCTATTTTTATACATGGAATGTAATCTTTACTGCGTTTGTCGATCTTGTTGGTTGTTGTATAGAATAATGTATATAAATCCCTAAGTTCATATACTGTATGTTATGTATACAGCTTAATCTGTGTTGCAGGGCTAGATCAAGAAAAAAATCATTCATTCATGGAATCTTCAGCGTACAGATTCGGAAACAATTTAAAACAAATACTTGGCTTCATATATATTTTTGGAATTCACATACGCAAGTTTGAACTGACAAATGGATTAAAATTTCTATAGTTCTTCACAAAATGCATTATCTCATGTAGATATAATTTTCTGTTGTTAAAATGATAGTACGTGTTGTACAGACCCAAGTTGAAAGTTCTGTGAGTTAACAATGTAGCAAAATCAATATAGGCAGATAACTCGAATATACACTTGTAATATGAGCATTGCAGGGAGTTCCAAATCATATTTCTATACAAGAATGCTGAGAAAATTATTGAAATTTTTTTATCTGGTGCGGTGCACATTGATCTATTAAACTTTAAAATTTTCGATACATGTCATTATATATATAGTATTAACCTTAAATACATTAATTTCTCTGCATTACTTAAACATCCCATTGACCAAGAACATTCAAGGAGACAAAAAATGTGGAAAATCTTTAACAAATATATATCATATTTTCCAAGCAATATAAATAACATGAAAAGAAAATTGCATATTGTTAATCTAAAAATTTGTTAACTGATAGGAGTGATTTCACTACTTGCATACATGTAGTATGCACATTTCACAGTTTATTAGTTGCATAGTGAACTGTACATTTATTAATAAGATTCAAACAGTTTTCTTTTAACATCTTTCCATATTTTCAGGGCCTTGGCAAAGTCGAATTTTGTTCCATTCTCTTCAAAGTTTGTTTTCAATAAGAAATCCTTATTTAAAAGTGAATATGAAATAAAACAGATAACAATAAATGTATTATTTTTATTATGGAAACGACTACTGCATGCTGATTGAGTGACTTCACACTGTCAGCCTTGTTTTAATGTGTGTGATTGCTTAAGACAGTTAATTAACTGCCACAATTTTCAGTAAAATATACATCTGTAACCATGCCATGAATTCAATCTTTTGACAACAAAAAAGTCTTAAAATCCTTCTTAACATCCTTGACATCACATGATTACTCTTTTATGGCTTATTGTTTATATACTTGTAACAACATACTTTTCTATACGTTGATGTGTAAATAATAGAGGAGTTCCTTTCGTATATTCAATGCAGTGGTCAATAAACAGAAAAAACAGGTACAAGTGCCCTGCTTTGATTCACCTTATTTCAGCAGCGATAGCACCAGAGAGATTTATAAAATAGTGGCAATATTACCCAGTTTTCTAGATAGATAAATTATTTAAATGGGGGGTAGGTTAGAATTTAAGGTGACTAAAACTTCTCTTTTGTAATAATTTGATAATTTTCAGCGAAGTTTAGAGCTTAAAAGTGACTATTTCACCTCAGCCCCCCCTCCCCCCCCCCCCCCCCCCAGGTTGGTCCTAAGGCTTGTTTAACATGTTTAATGAAACTTTTGGTTCACTTATAAATGAGGTATTGCTTTGCCCCCCTTGCATTTGTTGAGTTTGTATAAGTTATTATTTTGATGGTAGTAGTTTTAACTGCACAGATCAAAGATACAACAGGCAAAGCCCCCAGAACTTGAATCACATGCTACTATTAGTAACATGTGGAATTGAACATCTTACAACTTACAACTAATTAAAATACCAATATTTGTATAAGCATTATGTTAAGAAATATACTGCAATCTAAAAAGAACAATGTACATCATTATAGGATTGATTTTTTAATGATTTTCAAGAAACTTAGAACTTCAAAGTCATAATGTAATTAATATGTACCATTTTTTCTACAGTAAAATATGCTTATAATGAAGTGCCAGGGACGGACGATTTTGCTCCGTTATAAATGTAATTTGTTATATCCATGAAATTCACAATATGTTTTAAAGTAACGGGAAATGAAAATCACTTTGCTGTAAGCATCAATTCATTGTCAGATTTAAAGCGTGTTTTACTGCATTAACGGTACCAAGACAGCATTTTTGATGACCGTAGACAGAAAAAAAATTGTGCCTCCTTGCTTAAAAGTGATGTTTTAAGTTCAACTATAAGAGTGTACATTCCATACAATCGTGTGAAACGAGGATTAAAAGAAACAAAACTGTACATGTACAAAATCGTGTGGTTTAACTAGTTGATACATTTGGGCGAGCCAGACTGAAAATCAGGTCGTCAAAAATCATCCCGAGATGGATATGATGAGGTGACGAGCATGAATGTCGGACCCTGCAATTACTCTTGCATCATGATAGAGTCACTATACCTTGTTTTTTGACGGCTTTATAGCCATTGAGGTTTATCTATATTGAATAAATCTTCAAAATATATTAAACAAACATGTGCACTGTAAGTTTGGTTGTGTATTGTGCAGGAATAAACAAGATACTTCAAGCATACAAAATAAAATTATGAAGACTTACTCTATAATAACAATTGTAAAATGTATTTCCTAATGTACAAGTAGATCTGCTTAATAACTCCAACTTATCACAAATTTGTGTCCAAAACCTGCTTAAAATATCTTATAAACAGAAGCATGCTTTGGTATGCATAAAACATTAAAAGTATATCATTGTATAGTGTACTTGTATTTGGATATATCTTAAACTTAATGATAAACATATAAATTTACAGCTGGGCCTCTAGTTGTTGATATAAACCAGTATTTTGAATGATAGGATTAAAAAGAGTTTTAATAATGAATGGGTAATTTTGATTAGCATGGACTATCTTTATTTATCAAAAAATATTACCGTAACAGCTCATGACACATTTTATTTTACTTACCTGTCATATATATCTCTGTGATTCCTAGTGGAACATAAGGCCTCTAAAACAATATTTTTATACCCCGCCATGAATATGGCCAGGGCATATAGAGTTTGTCATGTCTGTCTTCCGTCATTCCATCCATCTGTCCTTCCGTTGCACTTTGCGTTTAGCTCAGTTCAAAGATCAGTTTTAAAGAAACTATTCAAGATATTTTTATCAAACTTCATGTGCTGATAGATATTGATGAGAGCTATTCAACTGCATCAACATTTTTTCACCTTGACCTTTCCTTTGACCTCACTTTTCTTAAATTTGTGTTTAGTCAGTTTTAAAGAAACCATTCATGATATTCTTATCAAACTTCATATGTTAATACATACTGATGTAAGCTCTTCAACTGCATCAACAGTTTTGACCTCAACCTTTCTTCTGACCTTGACCTCACTTTTTTAAATTAGTGATTAGCTCAGTTTTAAATAAACCATTCAAGATATTTTTATCAATCTTTATATGCTGATACATATTAGTGAGAGCTATTCAACTGCATCAAAAAATTTTGACCTTACTCTTTCTTTGACCTTGACCTTACTTTTCTTTAATTTGCATTTTTCTTAGTTTTAAAGAAACCATTTCAGATATTTAAATATATTTAAGGCCTATGCACTTATACATAATTTGATGAGAATTTATCATCTGTATCCAATTTTTTGAATTTCTGTTTCGATTTTAAAGATTCTCATCAAACTTCATACACTAATACAAATTTTCATGTTGCATTACTAATATACACTTGGTGGGGCATTCATGTCCTATGGATATATTTCTAGTTTTAAGTTGATTTTAAAACTATATTGAATCTATATGATCCCCTACTCATTCTAAAGTTTCCTCATCTTCTTTCAATCTTACTGAAAGTTGATTTTTTTTTTTTTGGAGGGGGGGGGGGTGCTTTTTATGAATGATTCTGGTACATATAAGTTTGTGTCATGTATTTTCTGTGATTGAAGGATTAAAATTCAATGTACCAGCAATATAAAAAGAAATAATAATTATATAACACTCAAAATCAGCAAAATTGTACCTTGCCAAAATTAATGGCAGTAGAACTATAGTTAAACCCTAGCACTGGAAGCTCTCATGAACAGCAAGTCAGAATAATTGGCCTAAAATATATTTTAAAAAATTCAAATACATGTACATGTATAAGACTAAACCAAAACACAATAACTACTGAATTATGGCTTTTATGTTTGAATGCAGTTTCTTTTTGAGACTCAAAAAAGAGGTATGGCCTTCATGTTTGAATGCTTTTGGAGATATATAATATGGCCTTCACATTTAAATGCTATTTCTTTTTTCAGATATGGCCGTCATGTTTGATTGATAGTTTCCTTAATGAAATAGCTTTTATGATTATTCTCGCTCATCTGCCATTTTGATTGTTGTTCAAGGTTATGTTTACGCTTGTTAAATGGTTTGGTTTAGGTTCAAAAGTACCAACTGTAAATGCTTTCATACATGAAAAATGCCTTTCATATTGGAAGATTTCCCAGTGTGAGCTGTGTTGTAATGTATGTTCAAGAAATATCAAGATTATGCCTGTGTTTCATTCACAAATTCATGTGTTCAGGAACCAGACTTTTTCTGTTTACAGAAAAAAAATTATTAATAAGCTTATTGACAGATACATGTATTATTGTAATGGTATGGGCCTTGGATATTAGTCTGGATAGCTCAGTCGGTGGAGCGCCTAACTAGTGATGGAGGGGTCCCAGGTTTGGGCTGTGGATATTAGTCTGGATAGCTCAGTTGGTAGAGCGCCTGACTAGTGATGGAGGGGTCCCAGGTTTGGGCTGTGGATATTAGTCTGGATAGCTCAGTCGGTAGAGTGCCTAACTAGTGATGGAGGGGTCCCAGGTTTGGGCTGTGGATATTAGTCTGGATAGCTCAGTCGGTAGAGCGCCTGACTAGTGATGGAGGGGTCCCAGGTTTGGGATGTGGATATTAGTCTGGATAGCTCAGTCGGTAGAGTGCCTGACTAGTGATGGAGGGGTCCCAGGTTTGGGCTATGGATATTAGTCCAGAAAGCTCAGTCGGTAGAGCGCCTGACTAGTGATGGAGGGGTCCGATATTCAGTCTCGATCTAGCCATATATTAATTTCTGCTTTCCTTGTTACATTACTGTAGGGACTTGGAGAACTCTCAAAATTAGTCAAAGAGGAATAACTCTGTTATACATGTAGATAGGTAACTGTGATAAAGCTAAGTGCACTGTAGTAAGCATCTGCCTAAATAAATATGTTATTACCCATCAGTACCTTTGAGTGGCAGCTAGAGAAGACTGTTGTTTAGCACACTGTCAGTCCAAACAATTTTTCTGTTTTTCCTTTTAGACATTGATCAACATTGAGCTGATTTTTGGTATGCAAGTCTACCTTAATGAGCATGATGAGTTACAGATCAAGTTTGTCAATGATTTTTGATGGAATTATGACACTTTGACAAAATTTAGAAATTTACAGTTCTTCCATACTTACATACTTCCATACTTCCAAACTCTTCCTGATCAAATTCACATTTTGTTCCATTTTGTTAATATTTGATGGAATTACAGCCCTTGGCCTCATCACCTTCTATAAATGTCCATTTTTTCTGCCTTAATTTTTACCAGGATTTAGGAACATATGCCAGTAGGGGAATCAGTGTTGCAAATGGAATACTATCAGAATGCTTGTTTTAACTATTTTTCCCCTTCCACTTAACTGAAAGCTTGCTTAGAAAGTAGAAATTACCCTGGTGTAGAAAAAAAATTAATTCTTTAACTATGTTAACTATGGAGCAAACAAAACCTATTAAACCTGTTAATGGACTTCATTGAAATATATACATGTAATAAGAAAGCAGTAGCCTTTGTTAGAAGTTTGGCATAACCATATCTTCAGAATTCATATGTACAACAATGGTAGAATTTATATGTTATGTACAATAGTGTTTCCACGGATTCATTGAGACAATTAAATTTATTTCTGTCAACATCATTAAGATTTATCCGTGTCAGTTCTTTGTGCAACTATCCAGGTACTTTCTCCATTAATTTAATAATATTTCCTTTTTATTAGCTTTAAAAATAGCCCTGAAAATATTTTTTATACCCTCTCTTTCTCTCCTCTCCAGGCTATTTTGGTTGAGAGGTTGATGCAGTTATAATGTTTTCAGCAGGTGCTCTACATCCATCAGATATTTAAGTCCTATTGAATCTGATGTAGACAGGGAACTTTCATTCATTCAGATTTTCTCTAAAGCTTGTGAAAATAAAAACAGAGTTGTTACTAGTGGCTGGTGTATCAGTAATGTCAATTGATGAACAGCTTTTTAATAAATGGTGCTATGAATAGGCATGATGTATGTTTATAAGAAACAGAGGAAGCAATATTGGGCTTTCACTGATTATTACCTTAATTTTTCTGTCTGTGCCTTGGCCTTTGATTATTTACTTTGAGAATGTGTTAACGTCTGGCATTACTGTTTCCTTTCTGGTTCCTGAAGAACTGTTGTCAATTTTCAGAGCAATCAGTAATCAAAGTAATCACCATTGTCTCTGATTGGCTGACACACATTTAACTTGTATCCAACTGGAAGAAATGTCACAAATCATTCTGAAGAAGTTCTTTTCGAGTGATCAGCATTTTGACAGCTTAGACTTCTGAATAGCCAAAATAAAACATGCTGATATTTTTTGTCTAGAAGACCTGTTCTTATTTTTGTCCATTTTTTTTTTTTTTTAGTTTGAAGCACCTAAAATCCCACTTTAAATGATTTAGCTCTTTGCAGGTTTTGAAACACCTACTTGCTTCAAGTTGTTTGTAATTTACTTGTTTCAGATGTATATTATGGCCATTTTGAGTTATTGTAGCTTGAAATTAGTTCAAATCAAGTGCCCATACCTTGATGGAGGCTTATTCTAGAATCCAGACTAACAAAACTCTATCATAGGTACCAAAAAGTACAATCAAGAAGATTCATAAACTGCAGGGCATAGCTAATTCTGAATTCTGTACTGATTTCATAAAAAGAGCAGAGTTATTTATCCATATTAATTCAAACCTCTTGTCCCGAGCTTTGACAGCTACTACAATAGATGTCCATTGGTGTACATTTTATTTCATGATGCATTTGAAGAGCAAATCAGATAGTATACAAATACACTGTACAAGCATCCTGTTTATTTAATTCATGGGCCAGAGTGTGGAATTATAAAAATATATAACTTTTCTTTATACATTAAAATTGTTGTATTTTGGGGGTGCTTTACCAGAAAAAAAGGGGGATAATCCTGTCAAAAGTGGTCAGTATGATAACTTCTTAAAGGAGAAACACACAGGCACTTTACATTATCTATTTTTATAATAGATTCATTGGTATGGTGGATACTACCCATGTAATGCACCTTTTGTACTGTTAGCAATTTAACTTCTGGTTTTGACACAACCCTTTGCTTCAAGGTGTAAAATTCTATTGTTCATTTGTAAAAGTTCTTGCATGGTTCAA
The DNA here is from genome assembly GCF_033153115.1 of Saccostrea echinata. Lineage (NCBI taxonomy): Eukaryota > Metazoa > Mollusca > Bivalvia > Ostreida > Ostreidae > Saccostrea > Saccostrea echinata. The sequence continues at coordinate 29,209,583 of NW_026889778.1, forward strand.
AGTCACTGGCAGAAATTGTGTGAAATTTGTAATTAACACAGATGGGTGCCTTAAGTTGCATATACAGTCTGGATATGACTCAAGAATTACACAAGATCAAAGTCAGTGAAATAGGAAGATAGGAAGAAATATGGCATAACATTGTGTCAGTTGTACACAGATAAATTGACATGTGATTGACATTACCTCAATCAAATGTACTTGATTTTGACACAATGAAAAGTACAAGATCAAGATGCAAGGAATAACATTCTTTATTTGATTTTTTTGCAGGAGAAGACCTCCATTGAGGGATCATTATTTGTATATAAAAGGTGAGTGTTTTTAGTGTGAGTGGATGAGGAGATTTAACAGTGGGATTCATTACCAGAGAATGGGGTTCTTCCCTGGGAGTCGCAGATAAGAGAGAGAACGACTGTTACAGGGGGCTGTACTGTACCAATCAGAATGTATAACCTGCACATTGTTCTTATGAATGATGTATTTCTAATTCAAGCTGATTCTCTTATCTTGTCAGAAAAATTAGTTTTTTTATTCAAAAGTGCATGCATACTCAGAAGTACATGTGTATCTGTGGTGTAAAGACATTAAAGTATCATAAATGCAAGGAAATATAAATCTCTGCAACTGCATGTGTCAATTTTTGCAACCTTTGCAATTCATTAAGAAATGCAATAAAATTGCAAAATTTTATCATTAACTTCAGTTTAGCAAATGAAATAGAAGTACAGAACAGCAAAACTGTGGTTTGTGCATTTTAATGAGTTTTCGTTAGGAAATTGTTCAGAACTTGATGAAGATTTGTGTATAAACAGTTGTTTTTTCCTGATCATGACAAGGAGCACACAGCAGAGACCTGTTCAACAGAGCGAACGTTCGCGAGCATTCGATAAAATTCCTTATTCCTCCAACAGAAATGTTCGCGAGCGCTCGCAAACGTTCGCTATGTTGAACAGGCCTCAGGTGTGACTAGTCAGTAGGGGATGCTTACTCCTCCATGGCACCTGATCCCACCTCTGATGTTTTTGAGGTCCATGTTTGCTCTGCTCCTGATTTGTATTGTTTGAATTAACTTTTGAGCTTGAATTCTATTCTTTAGTTTATCTCCATATTTCATTGTATGATATAAAATATTCAAGGTCTTGTCAAGACTTCAGGTCAATATGTCATAGTACAAGGTTGTTTTTTTGATTTGTTGAGATATTAGCCTTTTAGCTCACCTGAGCCAAAGCCATGGGTTGATTGATTGATTGTATTTGTTTTATGTCCCGTTCATAAATTTTTTCACTCAAATAGAGACGTCACCATATACCGATGGTCTTCAAATTTATACCTTTACTCGGCACTTAGCGCCATTGAGCAGTAAGGGATCTCTATTGTGCCAACGCCTGCCGTGACATGGGGCCTCGGTTTTTAAGGTCTCATTTGAATGACCCACAACTTTCACTTTAAATTGCCAAGCACTTAGTGAAGGAACAGTTGCTATCTAATTTTTATTGACCTAGGTCAGTTGAGGACAGGGCTTGAACACACAACCTTCCAATCACGGAACGAGCGCTCTACTGAATGAGCTACCATGATGGTCCAAAGCCATGGATATGTATATTATATGAATAATACATAGATATGAATTGGACAAGGCCATCACCAGAAGAGGATCTGGGAGGTATACCCCCGCCTCTGAGCTAGAAATTTTGTTGTAAATGGGTACATTTTGGACAGTTCTGGTACATTCTTCAAGTCATTTTTTCACATATGAAATAAATGAAATCCAGCAGCTTAAGAGGGGGAGGGGTGTTGCAGTCACCCACACATACCCTGTTCCAACAGCCTGTAGTAAGACGGTTTCAAGTTTGTGCAAATTATGACTCCTGGGGGTATGGTGGGACCACAATAGATAGTTTTCAATAGACATGATTTTAGCAAGAGTTATTTCCAGTTGGTCGCCATGTTGGAGGTATACAAGCCGGAATTCCTTCATTATTCAACCAATTTAAACTTGTCATGCTGGGCAATTGGGTAAAGATAGCACAATTTTTCTTACAAATTTATGTTAACACAAGCTTTCTTTAATTCGTAATTTTATGATATATTTAATGGGTGTTTTAAAGATTTTTGCCCTTATATTTATGCCATACATTGGCAAGTTTAGGAAAATATCTATAATTTGTTTTCAAGAATTAAGGGTTTTGAATAGTGCTGTATCATATACAAGCATCTTCGGGTACTGCAGATTCAAGATTGTTCATATCATGGCTTCCAGGGGTAGGGTGGGGCATATAGTAAATCAGTGTTTTACATATAGGAATATATAGGGAAAAATCTTCTTTTCAAGAACAGCAGGACCATGACTAGTCATATTATTTATATGCAAGCATGCTTAGGTATTGCAGATTTATGTTTTTAAAAATCATGGCCATCGAAAGGGTGAGACCATATTCGAAAAGGTGAGACCACAATAGGGGATCACAATCTTTAAAAATCCATCATCAGATTCAAGTGTGATCAAATCATACCCCCACCCCCACTCCCCACTCCCTGGTAGGGTGGGGTCACAATAGGGGGTCAAAGTTTTACATACATAGAAAATTAATGAAAAAAATATCTTTTCTAATATCATGGCACACTTAATAATATTAATTTGCAGAAATTCCCAGTGAATTCAGTTTATTTTCTTCTTTTTTCCCCATATAATGGAATCTGAGGTATGATAGGGCTAATTTTACATAATGCAGGAAAAAACAGGATAGAGGAAAAAGACTTTTCTGGCCAGATTTTGTCTGCATGGAAGATAAAAAATATGGCAACATTCTTGAGGCTATGTAAGAAGGGGACTGGTACAGTTGTCATTGACAGTTGTTTGCTAAGTGTTGTAAGAATGCATATGTTGACAGAATTCAGCTGCATCTCCATGTGTAAGAGCTAGGCTGGTTTACTAAGTATAGACACTCTTTGCAAGACAAGAAATTATGGAGCACTGAAGAGAGGGCTGCTTCTGCCAAGACTCCAGAAACACATGGTATGGTTTATTATTTTCTCTAGTGATTTGGTTCTGGAAGAATAATTAACGCGATTGACTAGAGTGCCAGATTATACCCCAGTACACACAGTATGCGTTTTTGTTCTTAACCACCAATACAGGTAAATGTTTCATCTATGACGAATAGGAGAAAATGAGGTCATATTTAAGAGCCAAAAACTATTGGTAGATATATCGATTGCTTGGCAAATGACAGTGTTTGCCAAGAGAAGAGATTTGAGTTATATATATTATGACCAATGTTTTGGTATGTCTTTGATGGAATTACAAATTCCAGACATAACCACTCATTTAATGCATCACATTTATCCTGTAAATCCATTTATATAAGTTATTGAAGAGAGAAGATTTGTACATAATGTGTTCATTTCTCACCACAATTAATTCCTCAGATTGCTTCAGTAAGATATAACAGATCTATATGCCCAATGTCTCTCTATTGCAAGCACTTGTCTTCATGGTGACAAAGATTGGTAGTACATATACATGTACTCAGAAATTCCTGGAGGGGTTTGGAATCTGAAGGGAGATAGCTGCCCCCGGAGACAGTCGGTTATAAGCCCCCCATTGGCAAAGTGTGAGAATAAGCTTAATGTATAGTGGCAGCATCGCCTCAATTCTGCACGCAGTGCTGTGTTTAATATTCATACTTATATACAAGGCATGCACTCTGTGGTCTGTCATTAATTAAGTCAGATTTTCCTTTGCTGAGATTATTGGATTTATTTTAATAACAAAAGTTCTAAAGCCATAATCTGTGCATATTAAGACAGGCATATGTCTAGTTTATAAACATGTGTTGCTTTTTTTTTCTTTTTTGTATGATGGCTACATTCTTTGGTATCTGGAAATTTTTACATCACTTGAAGATACAATTATATTGCTATGTAAAAAAAAAATGACTTTTTGATACACCTTTAATATTTTTTCCCATTCATCTGAGCACCAGCTGCTACTATTCTATGTAAAGAGAAGTGTTATGTAACATTACAATGCAGAAAAAAATCTATTTAAAAATCAATGTCCACCTAGAATACATACAACCATCTACAGCAAGTGCATCATGAAGTACCAAAATAAAAGGTATTGTCTTTCCGCTGTTACCTCCACCCCTTGTTGGGGTCACAGAGAGGTCAAGAGATGTTAAAGGGACAGTGATCTGTCCATCACAGGGCCAGAGGTATCCATAGTAACCCCAGTAATTAATGGCAGACCCCCGAGGTAGAACTTACCTGCAATATGTCAGACAATGTGTAACCTCCATGCTGTCTGGTCAATGTCACATTCTGGTGTTTGATTCCATTGATCCAGTGATTTGGCAATAAAATTCCAAGAGCTGAGAAATGTATCACACACAATGCTATGAGATATATGTCGAGGGGAAACAGCAGTATTATGTCGGCTAGAGCAGCTAACTATAACTATAGTCGACAAATGACTTTGAAGTAAATTAGCGTGTAGGTATAGACACCAGCCGAGCTGAAGAAACAGCTGTAACTCACACAAACCAAGCTGACTCCTCTATGTCTTCCCCTCTTTAACCCTAAGTATGTAAACTGCATGTTTGCATTGGAAAAATTGTGTTGCAGTATTGTCAGTTCGAGCTCTTATCGAATGTTCAGGGAGTCAAGAGTTTACATAACAGAAGCAGGTTTTTCGGATTCCAACAAATGGAAAACAATTAATCAGCACAAATATTTCATGATTTTTGGGGCATTCAATTCATCAGGCACAGGCAAAGATGTAGTTGAAGTGTTTCTAGACTAATTCATTTAAAAACTTTCATCATATTTTTCTTTTTTCTGCAATCCTGATTTTAAAAACCCTTCTGCTGGTCGTAGGGGGTGATTATCAGTCAGTTTTTGTACACTAGCATGCTTACAATGATTCTGACCTGCAGCATTAATATCTTATGTACGAGATTTTTGTGGAAAAAAAACACTGTAAGGATAGAATTTTTTGTCTTTTCTCCAAGTAGATAAGATAATTGTCTTAATATTTGAACAACATGATCTCAAAAATGATGTCAGTAATCCATAACTTTTTGTTTCCTTTCAAAGTAAGTTATAAAAACTTATTGAAGAATACAGGAAAGGGACCATGGTGAGTAAACAAAAAAAGGTTCATAAAAAAATGTCTGCCAAGCTGCTCAGATTTTAGTCAATATTCTTATTACAGTTAAACATGGTTATAATGAGCTAACTCTTATAGCAAAGTGATTTTCATTCCCGGTGGCTTTAACATATATTGTGAACTTAACGGATAAAACGTATTACATTAAAATTGAAGCAAAATTGTTTGTCCCTGGCACAGTTCTTCTTTATAAGTGTGTTTTACTGTTTATTGTTAAGATTATTGAATGTTTCCCACCAAAGTATGTATTACAAAGAAATAACAACACTATTAATGCTTTAATGTCACATTTCCATGGGTCAATTATTTTTTATGGTTTGAGAAAAAAATGAAATTTTGGAGTTATTTCATGTAGTTTTGGGGGAATTTCATGGTTTGGGAACTGAAGTATTATTCATTTGAAATATTAACATGTCATGGTGAACATAAATTCATAGGTTTTTTAACCACAAAAACAATGAAAATTAACACACACACCCTCCCCTAAAAATTAGTGATTTCACAGAAGACTGTTGGCATTTTGCTAAAAAAAAAAATTGAGCAAATGTTTTAGAAAAAGCCCTTTTTAAGTAACCTGAGTCTGCCTGAGACAATCATGTGACCTATTGTTATCTTTTTTTTGGCAAACCAATTCTGGTATATAGCATTTATGGTGGAATGGAAATAAAAATTATGAATTTCATGGTCTTTGTCTCCCTGGGGCCTGAGAGTTGGGACCAAAACCATTTGAATTAATGCAATATTCTTTAAAAATCTTCTTTAATCCTGGATATCAAGCATTTAAAACTTAGTATGATTCTAATGAGCAATGAGTCCTTTACCAAAATTGTGAAATTCATGGCCACTTAGTTCAGGGGTTCAGATGCCAGGGCAGGGCTAAGTTGTCATACATTGATCTTCTAAAATCTTCTTTACTCATGGACATCTAGCAAGCAAACTATTCACCTGTTTATAATAAATTCTCAACCTTTTACCAAAATTGTGAAATTCATGGCCCTGGGGTTCATGGTCCAAGCATTAGGGTTGGGCTTAGTTGGTTATATGTTGAAAACACTGTGACATTACATCAGTAATTTTTCAAGATCTTCTTCTCTACTCATTAGACATTAAAAAAGGCAGGTTACATGATTATAATGAACACTTCGCCCTCTACCAAACATTTGTGAAATTCAGAGCCCCAGATTCCATGGTTCAGACCACAGGGTTGGCCTAAGTTGGTGAGATATGATAAATTCTTTACATGTCTCTGAAAATCTTCATCTCTACTCATGGACATTAAACATGCAAACTGAGTACATGATTATGATAAAAACTTAGCCATTGAAAATTTGTTCTCTACTTAAGGACTTCTAGCAGATAAAAAAAATGAAGTAATTATTATGAACACTTAACCATCAAACAAAATCTTGAATTTTATGGCCCCTGGCCCATGATTAGGCTTCAGGATGGGGCAAAGTTGGTCATATTTTGAAAAAAAGCATTACAGCTTTGAAAATATTCTTTACTCATGGACATATATCAGGCAAAGTGTTTGTCTGATTACAATGAATACTAGACCCTTTTCCAAAATAGTATCATTGATACCTTCTATATCCAGCGTTCATGCCCCAGGGTGGGGCAAAGTTGTCCATATATTGAAATTTATTATTCAATGTATTCCTGATCTACTCTGAGACCAGTGCATGTATATATTATTTGTTACGTTTTCAACAATCAGTAAATTTTCTTTGTCACACAAGTCCAGACCAGTTCCAGGTGGGGCCGAAGGGCCATAGCCTGAGAAACTCATCTTTTCATGTGACTGTCAAGGCCCATGGGCCTCTTGTTTGTCAATAGAATCTTTACCCCAACATATTAATTTTTTTTTATTTGCTAGAGGTATTAGAGGTATTAAAAAAAGTAAATGACAACATACTATTTTAATACCAGTTTCTTCACTCTTCATGTACAGGGATTAATGCTGTAAATCGAGTGTGATGGATTTTTTTCTGTATAAAATAAATGCTCTTGTATTCAAGTTTTTCACAAACATCTACATGTAAATAGATTCTCCTTTGCAATTTGCTGAAAATAATCCCAGAATGATATTCCCAAAGTTATTGATTTAATTTTATCTCAATTTTTTTTTTGCATGAAGCATTATGAAAATTAATGTTTGGATATATGAAAGATACTTGAAAGTGTAATCACTACATGTGGAATGCTCTGTGAATATTTTTTGTGAACATTGACCTTTCGTATTTTTACTAGACAGATGTAGTATTGTTATGAATCAAAATTTGGTCAAGTTTTAGACTGCTATCTTCTTTTTGAGATGATTAAGATAAAAAAGGAGTACTATTTTTTTAAAAGCATTCAAACTTTTACTTTATCTGCAGCTCCATGGTTTTAGAGGCCACTTACTTGCCATTTACTCAGAAATGGGTAAGAGGAATGATGGTGGCAGCTGTGCCAGATCATTACTGTACTGATTTATTTTACTTTGGCAAATAAATTTTGGGAAGTATCACCACATCCGTCTGTGTCAGTACATTTTTTTTGTGGCCAGAAATTATAATATTGATCAGTTATTTTTAATTTTTTCAAACTCTTTAAAAATCCTGCATGCTGTCTAAACATGTACACCTGATATTTTTAGAAGTCATGAGTTTTTCAGGATATCTTGGTACATAATAAGGAGAGTGAAATTCTCATCTTGACATAACATTGAAATCAAAAAGAAACTTTTAAAGATTATACTTAAGTTAATACACAGGTACAAAGGTCTTAACCCTTTAACAAGGTCAAGGTCATGGGGTAACTATAAAATGGAGAAACTTGAAAATATTGTTTGATTCAGAGAATGTCCTGACCCTAACCCAGGGTAAATAAGGTCAAGGAAACTAAAAAATGTAAAATTCTTGTCATTCTCATTCTGGCCTTGAACATAACTAAAGTGGAGAAAATTAATAAAGATTACTGGTACACTAGGCACAAACTTTGAAGGTTGTTTGTGACCAAAGTATGTGTAACAGCCCTGGACCATGGTCATTTGGACAAGGTTATTGGTATTGAAGTGTTAAATTCTTGTTTTTATCACAATTTTTTGTTGAATTAATTTCAGAAAATCATCATAGGAATGTCCTGAACCTGAACAAAGGTTCTTTAAATAAGGTCAAGGTCATATATGTCAAAAATGTAAAATTCTTTGAAGGTCTCAAAAATGTAAAATCTAAATGATAAAAATTTGCATTGGAGGTACATCAGGAGGTCATACTTTGCACAAAGGAGAGGAGGTCTTGATTTGTTTATATAAGGTCAAGGTCACATGAATCCAAATTTTAACGTCTCTGGGGAGTGGAGTGACTTTTAATGCAAGGACTGTGGATGGTCATATTTTATACTAGATACAAAGGTTGCTCACAACCACCAGAGTTAAGCTAATTGTTACAACTTATTACAAATTACATTTCATTACATGTCAACAAGATTCAGGCCATAAGAATTTGCAGTATAATATTTTCACAATGGCAGAGTTTTCTAAAGCTATTTAGTATGCCTAATTTTGGTAATGTCTCAAGTTTTGAAATACCATATATAGTGTTATAGGAGTCAATTTTTAATGCTAGAAAGGAAAGTAAATTGCCATCCAGATTATTTTACAAACTATTATTTCATATTACTTCATATACTTTTTCAAAAAGAATTGAAATTTATAGCCCCCCCCCCCCCCCCCCAATGATTTTGTACCATGTATCAAACCAACAAAAAATTGTAACCATGGTGAACCGTTTCTGTCCTACCAAAAGACTTCCTTTAAATGAAATTGAAAACCTGGAGAAAAAAATATGAAAGAAAAAAATTCTTGTTATGACAATTGCTAACTCCATATCTGAGGTTGTTTCACTTAATAAACCCTCTGCGTGAACACAGGGTCTGCTTTGTGTTGTATGCCTGAACCCACTTCTCTTTGAGAGGAAGCTCTATCAGTTTGCTTTTTTTTTCTGTCACAGGTCGGCTTCTCCAAACAACGGCTTTATGATTCTGAACCGACTGGGGTTGAACAACCTGATAGAGCCTATCACAAAAGATTTGGAATTCCAGCTGCAGGACCCTTTTCTTCTGTATCGCAATACTAAAGGTCAGTGTTTGGAGCCAATACGTCACTCAGCAACCAGATATATAGCAGTGGCAAAAAACAGCAGAGTATTGAGTTTGTTTTCTCAAACTTTATACAGATTGGACTTTTTGTCTTCTTATGCATGCAAAACCTCTTTTAATATTACTTTGATAAAGAAATATCCCTGTTTTATTCTATTTATTTTTATTTACAACTATGTCATGTGTTTTCACTTCAGCGTAAATACCATGTGTGTTTGTCAGAAATGAAGGTAGGGGGAATACGTACACACTATAAGAGAAGTTTTTTTTCAGTTGATGGCATAGATCAAGGTTCAAGGTCATCCTTAATATGAAAACTAATTACAAGTGATATAACTAAAGCTTATACCCAAAACACCTTTTAAAATCTATGATCTCTAAAATATGTAGAAATTTTGATGAAATTTTATCTTACCAGAATCAGATCAGTTATGTTAAATATTTAATATTGAATAGTGACATGTGAAGGTGATAGACAGACAGGTGTCTGGTTTCAATCGTATCTCTATCTATGTGATAAGAATGAAAACCATCTGTTATGATAAGATAGATATAGAACGGTAAATCACTCTGACCACCTGACCACCCAGCATACAGCCAGACCTGAGGGAAGTCAATCACATAGGCTCAGAAACACTGAACACTATGTTATTTAAACTTTCATTGTATGAAGATATTTAAAGCAAAAAAAAAAAAAATTAATCAAAATTTCAAGGAAATAGTCTTCAATTGGTTTCATAAAAGTATGTCATTTCCATTAACAGGTCCTAAACAATTAATAAATTACATCTAGTCCAACAAGTGCATAATCATGGTGTTTCATTGGTCTGCATTGGGTCTCTATTGGTTACATAATTATATGATTTTATCTGTTAAAAAGATTTCTGATTTTCGTCATTTGAATTATCCAGAAAACTTGCTGACGCCATAAGGAAACATTATTTTCCCACCTCTCTGATATATAACTGTCCTGCTGGTAACTCTGTCGGTGAAAAATTTCTAGTTCATTTCAGCGAGTCCTAAACACGTGGAATAATCACTTTTTTTAAAAACGTAAATGTTATTTTGGTTTGATTTCAGCAATCTATGGTATCTGGTTCTATGATAAAGATGAATGTGCTCGGATTGGACAATTAATGAATAGGTAGGTAAGAAAGGAAGGACTAGAGTATATGTTATCATGTGATAGAATCAGACTGAATAATTAGTTTTCTTCACTATCAGAAGTCTTGTCTGCACAACATATGCTTATATGTGTTCTCAGTAGATAGAATGTTTTGATACCAGCTCTAAAAAATTGTCTGTAGGTGTTTAACGGAATTTGTTTAATCAAGAAACTGGATATAAATTATGAAAACAACATTAATTTACATGAACAAATTGAGCGAAAAAAATTCTAAGTTAATATGAAGCAGAAATATCTGCAATTCAACGCAGATAAATAACACATTTTAAGAAAGAAGAGATGTTTATAAGAGAAACTGTCATACAACAAAATGATTTAGTTTTCTCCTATAACCTGTTTACCAAGAAACATTTTTTATGAGAAATGAAGAATTTTGATAATTTTTTTTTTCAAAGGAAAGAAAAATATTTTTAGCATAGACTTCTTTGAAGAACTGTATCTTAACTATATAACTAACTACATGAATATATATATATCTCATTTTCTTGCTCAAAAACATGCTTAATGTCTCAATTAATTCTGTAAAAAGAGAAAGTTTCTACATTATATAGTATTTAATATGCATGATTTTATTTAATTAAAAATTATCTTTTATTAATCTGCATTGACTATCATTGAAGAAAAGCGGCACATTAAAAACAGATGCTCCACATGTGCTGCAAGATGTAGCAGAAACTCGGTGTTTTCTGTCAAAACATGCAGCAAAGCTGGTGTAGCAAAAAATCCCATTACAGAATAGAAGTTCACGTGTAGGAAAGAAACTAAGTTAATCTCTAAATTAACTTAAAATGATGAATACTTGTTTAACAGCAAAATGTTAGAAATTGACAAAGATTAAATTAGAATTTTGTTTTCTTAATACCTTATTTGTCCATTTTAGAAGTTCAGGAGTAATGAAGATAAATTTCATTATATGACTAACTAAGCCCCACCTTGGGACCTGGGGCCCGTTTTACAAAAGAACTTACAATGAAGACCAAAAATTTGAGGTGATTGTAAAATCTTGTACAATTAATATTTCTATTACAATTTGCCAGCATAAATATATCTTTCTAAATTCTTTTTCAAAAGATTAAAACCATTGTCATATTAACGAAAAAAGGAAAGTTATTTGCAAAATTACATTTTGGTCTGGGTCGTATAGTTCTTTTGTAAAACTTGGCCCTGGTGCCTTGGTCCATCGAATTTATACAGTAAAAAATGTTATAATGAAGTGCCAGGAATGGATGATTTTGCTTTGTTATAAAAGTTATTTGTTATTTCCATTAAGGTCACAATAGATTTTAAAGCCACTGGCATTGAAAATCACTTCGCTGTAAGCATCAATTCATTGTAAGCATGTTCGCTGTAAGGGTGATTTACTGTATTTTCTGTTGAGGGCCACTGGTCCTTTTAATCATGCAAAAAATCTCTATATGTCCATTGGTATCAGGTCTGATTTACCTTAGACATGGTCATGTTGGTCTTAAAATACGTAAAACGGTAGTGTTCTGCTAGAATCTGGTAGTCATTTCACGTAAATAAAATTTTGTGGTATAATGCAACCAGAGAAATTGATTTGTTACCTTTCAAAGCTCAAATTGCAAAAGTTTCCAACCATAGAAAATATCCGTTCTACGGTATAATCAACAAAGCCCTATCCTGGGACCTGAACTTTGAGTCCACAGGCCCGGAAAATTTCAGTAAAGGGCTTAATGTTAATTGTAAGTAAGCAAACAGTTTGTCTGCCTGGTGTCCATGAATGAATAAGATTTTCAAAGGTGTAATAATTATACTGTAAAATCACTTATTTTCTTCAACCAAACATGCTACAAGTATCCTTGGTTGAAAAGGGATTCAAGTTTCTTCAAGTGAAGGGCCACACCTTCTTTCAAGGGGAGTTAATTAAGAATTCGTAAAACTTTAATGACATCTTTAAAACACTTCTGATGAAGAACTTGATGGCATCTTTTAAAAAATCTTAAGAAGAACCATTGTACCAGAAAAGATGAAACTTATGTGAAAGCTTCATTACATATTGTAAATTCAAGTTTGTTCAAATCATGACACCCCCCCCCCCCCCAGGGGAGGGTGGGGCAACAATAAGAGATGAAAGTTTTATATAGGAAAATATATTTAAAAATCTTCTTCACAAGAAAATCAGCCATATTTATATGGAAGCATCTTTAGGTATTTGTTCAAACCGTGGCCCCTGGGGGTGGGGGGCACAACAGGAGATCAAAGTTTTACATAGGAATATTTAGGAAAAAAATCCTCAAAAATTTCCTCAACAGCAAAACCATGATTAGTCATATAAGTTTAGAAGCATCCTCAGGTAGTATAGATTCAAGTTTGTTCTCATAATAAAACAGGAAAAGAATCATCTACAGAACAACTGTGCCATATAGATTATATTGATATTGAAGCATCCCAAAGTTGTGTGGATTCATTGATGGGTCTTTTATGAAGTTAGAGAAATTTTAGCTTAACTGTGTAATTTTCAAGAAGATTGTCAAAGTTTTGTTATATACCGGGTATTTGATTGTATTACCAACTAAGCCTTATCCTGGAAACCTAAAAACTGGACCTTAAAACAGGAATTTTAGGATTTCAAAAAAGAGTTATGCACTCATTTTTTACATTTAATCTGTTTGCCCACATGATGTCCTATGTCATTGGCCAATGCACCCTGGTTTCACTAGGGTGGCTGGTTGTCTTTTATAAAAGATTTTCAAAGAAGTAGTGAATTTCAATGTACATAACAAATTTAGCCCCACCCTGGGATCTTAACCATGGGTTTAGGGGCCATGAATTCAACAATTTTGGTACAAGCCTATATATTCATTATAATTTCCCTCTTACTTGTCCAAGAGATATTCGTTATAATCATGTAAATTTCCCTCTTACTTGTCCAAGAGATATTCATTATAATCATGTTAATTTCCCTCTTACTTGTCCAAGAGATATTCATTATAATCATGTTAATTTCCCTCTTACTTGTCCAAGAGTATGGAAGAAGATTTTAGAAGATACATATACATGTATTACATGTATTTTTAATATATGATCAATTAAGGGGGCCAACTGGGGTTTTCATTGCGCAATACTTCATGCAGCATAGTAAAATAAAGCGTATTTACTCTTTTAAAGCAACTATTTTTACATAATTTATAAAAAATAACAAATTTAGGAAATATTAGGTTAAAAAATCTAATTAAGTTTTAAATAACTGATTTTTTTAACGATTTTTCAGTTGATGAGTAGAAAGACGTCGTAATAGTGTGTTTTTGACGTTATGAATAACCGAAGTTCTTTAAGCGGGGTCATTAATTATGCCATAAAATAAAAAGTATAAAATATATTCTCTTGAAATTTTAAACATAGGAAATTGAGAATCTAGCAATCATTGGTATTATTTTTTAAGTAAATCCGTGGTATCTGTCATGTTTTGTTGTACTCCATAAAAACCGGAAAATATCATGGATTTTGACATTTTGAGATGCCCCCCCTGGAAACCAGACGGTAGAATTTTGTGTTTCTTGCACAGAATGTACAATATAGTATTACTCATCAAATAATAAAATTTGAGCAAAAAGTCTATTGTAGTATTTGTATAATTTGCTCCGAAGTGCGAAAAAATGGTATTTTCCTATATAATCCTATAGTAAATGTACCTGTATTTTGAGACGGTCCCTCAAAAATAACCAGACGGTAGATTTTCACTAAACTTGGCATGTATACTGAAGTCAATGTAAGGTATATATGGTATAAAATTAAAGAGTTTCTCTATAGTAGTTTTCACACAATAAAACCCCAGTCGGCTCCCTTAAGCCTCACCGTAGGGTCTGAACCTTGGACCCAAAGGGTATGAATTTCACAATTTTGGTAAAAGGTTGAGTACTAACTATTTAGAATCATGTAAACAGTCTGCTTGCTAGATGTTCTTGTGTAAAGAACAGGATATTTCAAAGATATAATGCTTTTTCAACATATGACCAACTAAGCCCCTACCTGGAGCCTAAACTCTGACCCAGGGGCCATGAATCTCACAATTTTGGGAGAGGGATTGGAGCTTATTATAATGATGCTTCATGAATTAGCTAAATTCTCATATGCAGTTGTTAGCTCTAATCTGAGAGTGATGTCAAATATAAAGTACACAATATAAAAACACTGATTTAATGCAATATTTCTCAGTTTCATCTTGACCTGCAGTTAGGCATAATTTCAAATTTACGCTAACATAGTTATCTGAATGTTCGGAAATTTCCTCTTTGCAGTATATAATTGATATTAAGTGGGATTTTGTTTAATTTGCAGGTGATCAATATCTTTCCTGCACATTTTTTTTCAATACATATATATCTACATATTGATTGGAAAGTGGAGGGTAATTTTAAAATCAATTTAACATTTTTGCATTAAGCTTAAAAGATTGGATCACATGCAAAATTGATGAAATTTTCTCTAAACCTGGGTTTGTTTTTATCAGCCTATTACAGCTGGCGATTGATTATCATCGAGCCAAATCCGACATGAGACAACGTAGGGCCTCCGAGTCAGACAGCATGTTGGAAAAAGAAGAAAGCTTACCAAAAAATGTAGACATTTTACAGATGTTGTCAAAAGCTCAGCATGAATATGACAAGGTAAGTTAAGTCTGTCAACTGACAGAACAGATGTGAACAATTGTGACTGTATAGACCTTATCAATTCTATCTCATTTACTGTTCTGTTTGTTATGTAATCAATATTTAAATTTTGCCATAGTCAATTTTTTTCATGGTAATGAACACTTGTGAAATAAACAAAAATAAAATTGCTGCAAATGCTTGCTACAAACACTATTGATTACCAACAAGATGTGAAAATGTTTAATTGATCAGGTGAGCATTGTATTCCATGAGCCTGTTGTTTTGGCTATCCTATAGAAAGGTTCTTTTTTATTTCACATATTCCAGTCCAAATGTGGTAGCTTGCCAAAGGCAAGGGATCCAAAACCTTTGATAGATAACCCCAATGCTTCAGCAACTAAGGCTTCAAATTTACTCAGACCCACACCACTCAAGGTGGCTGAAGTTAATGATGAAGGTAAGAATTATTCTAACATAATGTGGGATGGGGGGGGGGGGGGGGGGCGACAATGGAGAGCCAGATCCTTTCACAGAGATATCAACATTCATATTACAGAACTTTGTGCACAATAATGTAGCACAGCCAAGTGAGTTTCATTTGAAATTTCAGATGTGAAAATCACATGAAGTTCAGGTGACATTCAGTTTATGCTCTTTCTTTTGGTTACCCACGCACATTTGGGGGGGGGGGGGGGGCTAAGGGGTGGAGTAATAACCAACAAAATTAGAGGTATACTGTGAGCACTAAGCTCACAAAATGATACTCCTATTTCCCAGTTGAGTATACATAATGGCAAATTGTATTCCTTGGCAGTATGTAAATGAAATTCTGTGAAAGTTCTATTGAACTTCGTTCAGGGGTTAATGAGGAGATGCATTAACAAAATGGGTACCCCTTTATAGATTATTATGACAAAGTTCATGTTTTACTATTGGAAATTTCATACATCTGTCTGAAGTAAGAAATAAAACACACAATAATTCTGTAATAAAGATTCTGTGAAAGTCTCATTAAATTTTATTCAGTGGTATAGGAGGAGTTGCGGTTCAGAGATGGGTAGCCCATTGTCAAATAAAGAATGGCAATGTCCATGTTTTGCCATGGGAAACTCCAAATATGTATCCGATGGAAAAGTATAATAGGAGGTGCAAATTGCCACTGTGTAAAAAGTTTTGTGAAAGTTTCATAAAACTGCATTCAGTGTTGTAAAAGGAGTTGCAGATAAGGGATGGATACCCCAAAGTGTAAAGGATAGAAGGGCATACAGACACCCCCATCACTATATACCCCCCCCCCCCCCCCCCACACACACACACACACTTTTCATACTCCTACAAGAGTACTACATAATAGCAAACTGTTTACATGATTATTATACAGCAGTTGGAAGTGCCCCAACTTTTTTTTTGCCTGATAACAAAAGTTATACAGAAAGTTCATATTGTATTATTTTATCTTATTGGTAATTTAAAAATTCTTTCAAAGTTTTGAAACTCATGTATTCTAGGTCCAAAGTTAACCTTCATAATAACACTCAGGTAACCATGAAGGCCAATGGGCCTTTTTTAATGTGAGTGTCATGCAAAATTTTTTAGTTATTTACTTGAGGCTCATATGTATACCTGTTTCAATGGTTTTTGTTGGTATGACAAGATAAAACATTTAATTGTTCTTTACCAGGTGGAGGGGAACCAGACAGGACTGGGGCTCCAACAGCGCCCCCTGCCACAGCCCCTGCCACGGGTCCTGGGACTGCACCAATTAGTCTCGAAACCTTATTCAGGAATGCTAGTCTACAACAGCAGAGTGGCAACAGACAAGATCAACCCCGCCCACAGCCATTTCACAGGTCAGTCAGTCCTTGTCCATGACCATTTCAAGGGTCCATCAGGACTTTCCACTATTATTTGCAAGTTACTAGTCAGACCCCTCAGCAACTTAATGTAAGCTCAGACTGGTGTTTTTATACTTCTCTTAGGTTTACTAAAAGTGGAATAACGTGGCATTTAATCTGAAATTAGAGCTACAAAATCTGTGTGTTCCTTGATTGTATTCTTATAATTTAAATTTATTATATATTTATATATTGTTTGCTATCTAAGATAATACTAAATGTAAATATATTCTAGGTCTGTGTCTATGACAGAAGGGGATACTAAATCTCAAGAGTTATTACGCCACATTATGTCAAGTGGTTCAATGGTGGAGGACATAGAAAGGCAGCAACATCGTGACGTACCCCCCAAACCCCCCTCAGCTCCCTCACTGCAGACACTCCCACAAAACTTCAAGTCAGACCAAAGAATATCACCGCCTAATAAAGTATCAGAGAGGGAGAACAAGGGAGGCCCTGTTAATACTAAATATGACCTCTCACCTTATTTGAAAATGAATGAAAAAGAGGCAGATTGTGGAAGTGGGGAGGATAAAGTGAGAAGGAAGTCCCCCGCTGTTCAGGAGACGGAGGGGACAGAGAGTTTACTGACACCAGCAGCATTACAAACATCACTGTCCTTAAGTGCAGAAGTGGTATACAGAATATAGAACTCATTACACTGTAGATTCCTTATTTTTCGTGAGCACTTATTGTCGCGAAATGCCTCTTTAACGTCAAATCGCGAGAACAGTAATTCGTGAGTAGACAGTTGATCAAGAGATTTTACATTGATTTCAGCACCATAAAAATAAAAAAGAGTAATTTTATTTTGCAAGTGGTGCTTGTCGCGAAATTATGCAATATTTAATTTGTCGCATTTATTTAGGAATCTACAGTAATTGCATGGAAAAAGTAGGCTGTTCTGTTTCATCAGAAATTTGAATAAAGCATGCACAAGAATATTTCATTATAAGCATAGAAAATTTCCTGTTTAAGTACACATATGCAGTTACTGAGTGGCTATTGTTATTGAGTGTTTGATGTATGATACATGTATTTCAGACATCTGGTTTATCTCGGTTACTGCCTCAGAACCCGGATGTTTTACTGACCCCAATGGCATTTACTCAGTCCCCTAAACCAGGGTCACCTGCCACCACTGCATTATGTAAGTCAGGTAACCTCAACAAGAGAGAGAGGCTTTATCATAGTGCCAATACCTGAAATCCTATAGTGTAAAAGTTTCAGTTCCACTGACTGGCAGTTTCTGCTCTGTTATGAAGTTGTCATAAAATGCTAATTTTATTATTTTTCATGTTATAATTTTGTAATGTTTTGAAAGTCATAAATTGTAAGAATTTTATGCAAGTTTTAAGACCAGAATAGATAAAAATTTAAAGGTATGTCATTATGAAGGGAATATCTCTTTATATATTCCAACCCTGCAAGATGAGTACTCTAGTGCTTATTTTATTGAACCATCTGGATAAGACATATGATACACTATAAATTTTTGTTTTTGTTTTAGATACAACTCAGGACACAACAGATGACCTTCCAGTAGCTGCTCTTACCCGAGAACAACTACAGCAAGCCCTGATACATCTAATCAAGGTCGGTAATTATAGCAAGCCCTGGTACATCTAATCAAGGTCAGAAATTATAGCAAGCCCTGATGCATCTAATCAAGGTCAGTAATTACACAAGCCCTGATACATTTAATCAAGGTCAGTAATTACGGCAAGCCCTGATACATCTAATCGAGGTCAGTAATTACAACAAGCCCAGGTACATCTTATCAAGGTCAGTAATGAAGCCCTGATACATCTAATCAAGGTCGGTAATTAAGCCCTGATACATCTAATCAAGGTCAGTAATGAAGCCCTGATACATCTAATCAAGGTCGGTAATTAAGCCCTGATACATCTAATCAAGGTCAGTAATGAAGCCCTGATACATCTAATCAAGGTCAGTAATTAAGCCCTGATACATCTAATCAAGGTCAGTAATGAAGCCCTGATACATCTAATCAAGGTCAGTAATTACAGCAGGACCTGATACATCTAATCAAGGTCGGTAATTAAGCCCTGAAACATCTAATCAAGGTCAGTCATTACGGCAGGACCTGATACATCTAATCAAGGTCAGTAATTATAGCAAGCCCTGGTACATCTAATCAAGGTCAGTAATTATAATTAGCCCTGATACATCTAATCAAGGTCAGTAATTATATCAAGCCCTGGTACATCTAATCAAGGTCAGTAATTATATCTAGCCCTGATACATCTAATCAAGGTCAGTAATTATATCAAGCCCTGATACATCTAATCAAGGTCAGTAATTATAGCAAGCCCTGGTACATCTAATCAAGGTCAGTAATTATAGCAAGCCCTGATACATCTATTCAAGGTCAGTAATTATAGCAAGCCCTGATACATCTAATCAAGGTCAGTAATTATAGCAAGCCCTGGTACATCTAATCAAGGTCAGTAATTATAGCAAGCCCTGATACATCTAATCAAGGTCAGTAATTAAGCCCTGATACATCTAATCAAGGTCAGTAATTATAGCAAGCCCTGATACATCTAATCAAGGTCAGTAATTATAGCAAGCCCTGATACATTTAATCAAGGTCAGTAATTAAGCCCTGGTACATCTAATCAAGGTCAGTCATTACAGCAAACCCTGATACATCCTATCAAGGTTATCTGTTACAATCACATAGTACAATGCCATTATAGCAGTTAAAAGGTGTACAGAAATGAATTATCTCTTTCTATAGTTGGTTGTACATCTTTTTAATATTTCAAATATATTTCATTATTTTTCATATCTACAAAATGTGACTCCATTATAAACTTTTTTTCAATTTTAAAAAGCTTTCATCTGTAACATGTTTACTGTAATGCCTTTGTCAGCTAGGATTTTGTTTTGGATGTTCCAGAATGATTCAAGTTTCATAGACAGTATACATCAAGCCTATCTTAACAGTCTAAAGTTATCCCACAAGACATAGCATTTTAAAGACACACTGTAGAGTCCAAGAAAGCCAAAGGATTGCCCGTTCAATCATGTGACCAGGACTTTAACTCAATCATGTGACCAGAATTTTAACTCAGTCATGTGACCAAGATTACAACTCAATCATGTGATCAGGATTTCAACTCAATCATGTGACCAGGATTTCTTCACCAGAATCCTCATTTTTCATCAGTAGCAGACAGTACTTGATTTCGTTGTTGTTGTTCGTTGTGATCAGGACCAAGTTATAAATAGAAAATTCTAAATTTATGAAAGAGTTTACATTAATTCTCTCTTTGGCTGCATTAAAGTGCAATTCCTGATCATCAGGTCTAATTGTATGGTCACACAAGAGTGTGGCTTTTGTCAAGTGCTTAAACAATAGGTTGCTCATAAGGTTTTCAGTATTATTTTGAATGACATTCACATATCCTGTATTTATGGATAACAACTTAATAGGTTGATGGTGTGAAAATATAAACAGATATGATCTCAGTATATGGTGTCATAATTTTAATTAGAAGAAATCAATATGTTGTGGAGAGATGTTATTTATTTTTGTTTGAAAGATTTATATGCATTTTGCAGTTTGTACCAAATGTATTTGGTATATATGATTTTTAGCTCTACTGGTCAGAGACCAGAAGAGCTTATGCGATAGTAAGGTGTCCGTCGTCCGTCCGTCTGTCTGTCTGTCTGTCTGTCTGTCCGTCTGTCTGTAAACAATTTTTCAAAACGCTACTCCTCCTACAGTTTTGGTCTGATTTCAATATAACTTGGCACACAAGTAGACTACACTAAGATACATAATTTAGTGCATCGGTTTTTGATTTCGATGGACGGTGTTGCCATGGTTACTAAAAATAGAAATTTCTGTGAAATTCCTTTAAAATGCTACTCCTCCTACAGTTTTGGTCCGATTTCAATATAACTTGGCACACAAGTAGACTACACTAAGATACATAATTTAGTGCATCGGTTTTTGATTTCGATGGACGGTGTTGCCATGGTTACTGAAAAAAGAAATTTCTGTGATATTCCTTTAAAACGCTACTCCTCCTACAGTTTTGGTCCGATTTCAATATAACTCGGCACACAAGTAGACTACACTAAGATACATAATTTAGTGCATCGGTTTTTGATTTCGATGGACGGTGTTGCCATGGTTACTAAAAATAGAAATTTCTGTGAAATTCCTTTAAAATGCTACTCCTCCTACAGTTTTGGTCCGATTTCAATATAACTCGGCACACAAGTAGACTACACTAAGATACATAATTTAGTGCATCGGTTTTTGATTTCGATGGACGGTGTTGCCATGGTTACTAAAAATAGAAATTTCTGTGAAATTCCTTTAAAACGCTACTCCTCCTACAGTTTTGGTCCGATTTCAATATAACTCGGCACACAAGTAGACTACACTAAGAAACATAATTTAGTGCATCGGTTTTTGATTTCGATGGACGGTGTTGCCATGGTTACTAAAAATAGAAATTTCTGTGAAATTCCTTTAAAACGCTACTCCTCCTACAGTTTTGGTCCGATTTCAATATAACTTGGCACACAAGTAGACTACACTAAGATACATAATTTATTGCATTGGTTTTTGAATTCAATGAACAGTGTTGCCATGGTTACTTAAAATAGAAATTTCTTTGAAATTCCTTTAAAACGTTACTCCTCCTACAATTTTGGTCTGATTTCAATCTAATTTGGCACACAGTTAGAATACACTACGATACATAATATGTATTTCTGTTTTTTTTTATTTGGGTGAATGATGTTGTCATGGTTACTAAAAATAGAAATTTTAGTGAAATACTTTCATTACGCTACTACTCCTAGTTTTCATTTGATTTCAATATAACTTGTCACAAAAGTAGACTACATTAAGATACATAATTCTATTTATTGTTGCATGTTGCAATGTTTCAAATCCAAGTGCTACTTTTCTTTTGTTATACAAACAGACCAGTAGAGCTACAGTCTCATCAGAGACTTCTGGTTTTAAAACATTGTAACTTGACTTGCACAATTTTGTAAAAGTCACAATTGCTGTGTTCATTTATTTCCCCTTTGAGATTGCCTTCATCTAACTTTTCTCTAATGTATTAAGATTACCAATGGTTACAGCTTTCTTGTCAACTTTTTTTTTTAAATTTGTGCTCTCTTTTTTGCAGCTTATCCCTGATAACTTCATGTCTATATATTTATAATTTTGTTGGCATGATTTGAGGTAGCTATTTCATATTTTTAAGTGCTTTGTAAGTTGCCATGGTTTGTGGTCCATTTATTCTCCATATTGATGAGGTGCTTTCATTATATAAGAGTTGATATAGAGGTCACACTGAGAAGTAA
Source organism: Saccostrea echinata (assembly GCF_033153115.1). Taxonomy (NCBI): domain Eukaryota; kingdom Metazoa; phylum Mollusca; class Bivalvia; order Ostreida; family Ostreidae; genus Saccostrea; species Saccostrea echinata. The sequence continues at coordinate 29,231,951 of NW_026889778.1, forward strand.
GGATAACCAAATACAGGGTCATTTTCTAGCTTTTGAGTTCTCATTTATATAAGTTTATGTTAATCTTAGCCATCTTTTGGTCAGTTTGATTATAGGATTGAAATACTGTATTAAATACAAGGGGAATACTCTTCCATTGGCTCATATATTCATCTCTGTCATTAGCTTGCATATATCACAGTGATTAGCATGGTAAATAGTGCGTTTGTTAAAATTCATCATAATTTAATGTTTGCTCTAATGTTTATCCTTTAAGGTTGATATTTACTAAATAGATCTAGAACTATCTCTTTTAACTTGAATTAATCCATGGAATACCATCTGTTTTGATTTCCATTAAAAATCTTTATGCGAGCCCATTGCAGAGTTGTCCGAAAGAGGAACGAACAACAACTCTGTAAGGGAGATTAATGTGCACACCAGCCTTTAACAGTTTATAAAAATTTTGAAGAAAATTTAAACTAATTTTATTTAAAGACTTAAAAATCTTTAATTTTGTATTAAAAGAAAACTGATTTTCTTCAGTGAGAATGATTCAAACAATAGTTTTCAATTTGTAGATGTAAAATACATGTAGGTGTAAATCAAGAAGTGGAATTTAGGAAATGAAATCAAGATTTGAAGTGTAAGGTAATATTGGTCTAATAATGTTTGTAAAAATCTTGTGAGAAGAATGTGGTTCTATTCTTGAAAGCAGTTTATCCTTTTATCAATCTTGACATAACAGCATAATAGAGAAAGAGAGATAACACCTGGTACATACAATAGATACTTGGTATAGTTGGAACAGTCAGACCTCAATATCTTGAACATGGCTGTACTTTCAAAAAATTCTGTGATATTTGAAGGTTCAGAATATCAAAGTTGAGAGGGAAATCATGATATGGTCGTGACTGCATGCTTATTTTGATATATATCAGTGATCAAGGTACAGAAGATATAAAAAATTTTCTGCTATTTTTTTTCTTGAGGGAGGCGAATAGAGAAGATAATTATGGCTTCCTATAAATCTGGTCCATCATAATGATTAACCATATATAGTTTCTAATTGCAGGCATCAAGGAACAAACAGTAAAATTTTTCTACCATGTGTGTTTAGTATATGATATAGTGTATGATTTAGTGTATGATTAAATAGAAACATTTTTTGCATTCCATGGCATGAGAATATCTCCTTTAGAAAACATACCAAAATATTGTTAACAAATATCAAAGAAAAGTAAATGGGTGCTACACTGTAAATGGTAATTTGGTTCTTTACAAGAATCATTTCTCATTCCTGATTTTGAGGTATCGTGTATTCACCAGTCAGTTTTATGTGACTAGTATGTAGGTCAGTTTATTTGAAGCGAATGGTGCATTACAAGTGGGTGCATTTAGTTTGTATGTCTGTGTTGTAAGATAATAGGGACTTTTATCACAAATTCTGTCTCTAGTGTAGTCACTGGTATGCTGACTTATTTCATGTCAACAAAGTATTGGAGGTTTGTTTATCAGAGTTACCAGCAGCAGAAATGATTTAACGTTGTTGACTTTAGGGCTGCTGTTGATAGAGTCTGTGTATGATCTTATCCATTTCTATTGTGTTGAGGATTCAATAAATCTTCAGTGTCTAGATGTGTGTAAATGTGTGTGTGTACTTTTGTCTGTGTTTGCTTATGATGGAACCTGCTCGGTGAGTTTTATTGGTATTTAAGGAAATGTTAGTAAATTTTGTTTTTCATGTTGAGAAAAGTTCTAGGTTAGTCATTCCGTAAACATATATGTAAATGGCTGTTATATTTAATATCAATCTCTTGGTTATCTTGCCCTTTAGGGAGAAAAAAGAAATCTGTGGTATATATATATTATGTGGGTGTTTGTGAATGAAAGATGAAGGCAATTGGATGTTTGTAAACATTTCTAATGTGTTTGGTGATCAAGTAATACAGTAAAATACGCTTATAACGAAGTTCCAGGGACAGGCAATTTTGCTTCCTTACAAACGATTCAATATATCCATTAACTTTACAGTATATTTTTAAGTCATGGAGAATGAAAATCACTTCACTATAAGCTTCAATTCGTTATAAGCGTGTTCGCTATATGCGTGTCTTACTGTATGTGCAGTACATGACTATATAATGGGAGGGGTGTATGTTGATTGTGGTCAGTCATCTTATTTCAAATGGAAATAAAGAGAGTTTGTTACTAACCATCAGAATAGCCCATTGGTTTAAACCTTTCATGTACCGGTAGATTAAATCTTTCAGTGTTCCAATCCTATGAGGGCTTTTAATAGATTTTTCTCTGTGGGTTTACAGTACTTTCCACTATCCATATTTAAAAGATATTTAAGAAATGAATTTAATTTTTGAAGATTCATGAGGACATGAACTACAACGCTTCACGCCGGCATATTTCATGAAGCGTGTTAGTGCTTCATGATAAATATGCCTGTGTGAAGCGTTTTAGTTCATGTACCTCATGAATTTTCAAAAATTAAATTCATTTCTTATATTTACATTATTTTCTGATGAGTTACCACAAATTACGCCATTCAACTGTCATTTATAAAGCAAAACAGTTTGCACTATAGTTTTGACGTCAAGTACGGTATTATGACGTAACAATGGAGATATTCATGCTCATCCATCGTAGTTCATGAGAAAATGAACAATCTTCTAATTTGCAAAGAATATTAAGGAAAAATATTTGGAAATGTAAATATTCATGTATGTTGGTGTTCTTTCCATTCTTAATACTGTTACTGGGTGTATTACACTGTTTTCTTGATGTTGACATTTTAACAAGAACTATCACAAAATTTTGATTTCACATTGGTAATGTGATTTTGATTTGTTATAATGTAAGTTCTGTAACTTGAATTGTATTGAATTAGAATTGTCAAGAGGGAACAAGAGAAAAGGGGAAAGGGGAGGATGAAGGGAGGGTGGGTTTTTTTTTTTTTTAAATAACCAATGATTACACAATGCTTGTTAGTTTTTTAACCTTTTTTTTTTTAATCAAAACATTACAATTATGTTTTGGAAATCAACTTTAGAACAGAAAGTATTCGTAATTTATGGAAATATTTGAAAACATTCTTTTGTACTTAATATTCCCCAGAAATGAAGGATTGGGGGTACATGTAAATTGTTTTTGATCTGTCTGTCTGTCCTTATCTTTAACTTTAGCAATAACAATTGAATGGAAATGAATTGGATACTCAATTTTTGTTAAAGGTCAAGGTCATACTAAGAGTTTAAAGGTCAATCAGAAATTTGCCCCCGTAAGAATTTGCCAGTTCTAGGAGCATTGTGTTTCACTCCATCTTTTCCTTTGACACCGAAGTCTTGACTAAGCAATGGTGTATTCAGTGTATTGGTTCTGAGGATTTAATTTGACTTGAATGAAATGAAGTATAAACATTTTAAAATGTTGCTACCATAATGAACTGGCTGTTATGCTGTGCAACAGTGTAATATTTATAGGGGGTTTTTTTGTTTTTTTTTTTTTTGCTTAGTATGTTAATATGTTCATGCAAGAAAACTTGGGATTAATCAGAAAAAAAAATTAAAACATGTTTTTCAATCTGAGAACTTTTGTCAAGATTATAAAAAAGAACAAAATGGGAATTAAGTGTAGTACGATGTAAACGTTTTAAAGAGAACGGTTTTTTCTTACTATTTTTGAACAAGAATTACAATTTTTCAAATGCCAGGATTTTTGTTTATCTTTTTTGAAGATAAATGGATTTATCTGTTTCTGTAAATCACAAATTTTACCATCTTTAGAGTTACAATCATAAAAAACTTAACCTATGAGTAAAATCAGGAAAAGTTGTTGACAAAATTCCAGAGTTACTGGCAGTGATTGGGCTTATATTATAGAATAAATCTATTCCAGAAACCAGTTAACATCATATGGTGTTACCTTGCATGGTAATTTGAAGTCATGTGAACAAATGTGCAATTTCTGCATTTCAATCTATATCGATATGCTGAAGCATTGAATGTTGTAAACTTGTAATTGTCTTTGAGTGGTGCATATTGTTGGAATCGTTCAGAAGTTGCGTTTTTGGTTATTTGGCCAAAACCCCTCAAAGAAAATCACTTGAATAAAAAACAATGTGAGGTGAACAAGAATGGAATATTTTAAGAAAGTTAAACAGGAAGTGTTGTATTGAGGTCAACTTTTAAATAAGGGTTGTTTTTTTTTTTTGGGGGGGGGGGGGGGGGGGTAACATCATGGTACATGTATTATTAATTAATAATTATTATTTGGTCTCTCTTTTTTTTTTTTTTTTTTGTTGTTGTTAATTTGTTAATTTGCTTTCAAATAAATTTTAATGGCAGACATAATGAAATGTTTCTGGGAAATCAAAATATCCATGCAGATAGCTGCCATAGAAAATATGCATTTCTGTTATCCTGAGCATGGAAAGGGTGGGTGTGGGTGTCTTTATGTAATTATTCTTTGGAGTTTGACTATAATTATCCAAAGGGTATTATAGTTTTATCTTTTAATTGTAACTCTATGGAAGAGTCAGGGACATCTGTGTATTAGTTCATTTCTTCCAGCTAGTTTTCAACATTTCAGATTTTCTCCAACTTTTAGGGCATTGGATTATTTTGTTGTTTTTTTTATTGTTATGCCTCTACTGTTGTTTCTATTGTGCTGCTTTAAATGTATACTAATTGATACAATGCATTCTGCAAAACTAGTTCAAACAAATATTAATAGTTTATGGCTAAAATTTCTTACAATTTTAATAACAATGTTCATTCATTTAGGGTGTATTTTGCAATATATGATTTTGGGGGGGGGGGGGGGGGGGGTACGTGTTATCATCAACCATGTAAATGGAGGGTTTTAAAATAAATCTAATTTTTTTTCTGTTGTAATAGAAATCAAAGTATTTAATTTCGGCTTCTGTGTTTTGTCAAGGAATGATTTATTTATTTATATGCTAAAATGAAGAACATTTTGGAATTGAAAGAAAATGTGAAATTTGGTTTCATTTTTCAGAATGACATCAAGATTATGAAAATAAATGATTTCTAAAAAAAAAATTAATGTTTTGTGATTCTTACTTGGAAAGACATTCTCATTTCTTAACCATTTTAGCTCACCCGAGTCTAAGGCTCAACTGAGCTATACTGATCAAATTTCATTGTCGTTGTTATAAACTTTTAACAATTTCATCTTCTTTTCCAGAATCACTGAGCCAATTTCAACCAAACTTGGCACAGAGTATTCTTGGGTGAAGGACATTAAGATAAGTTCAAATGAAGGGCCACACCCTATTCCAAGGGAAGATAATTAAGAAATAATGAAATTTGGGTGGGTTCATTTAAAATTTTTCTACTCAAGAACCACTGGACCAGAAGAGAAATAAAAAAAAACTTTTTTGAAAGCTTCCTGATATAGTGTAGATTCTGTTTGTTTAAATCATGACCCCTGGAGGCAATTAATTTGTACATAGTAATTTATAGGAAAAATCTCTTTCTCAAAAACATTAAATGAATATAGAAGCATCCTCAGGAACAGAAAAACCATCAGGTAGTGTAGATTCAAGTTTGTTCAAATCATGACTCAGGGGTAGGGGGGTTAAGTGGCTCCACAGCAGGGGATCAAAGTTATACATGGGAATATATAGGAAATATCTTAAGAAACCTTTTTCTCAAGAACAGCGAACCCTTGATGACTCATATTTATACAGAAGCATCTTCAGGTAGTGTAGATTTTTGTTCAAATCATGACCCCCAGTATTAAAGTGGGGCCACAACATGGGATCAGTGTTATATATAAGAAATATCTTTTAAAATCTTCTCAATCAAGAACAGCTAAGTCATGATTAGTCATATTGATATAGAAACATCCTCAGGTAATGTAGATTCGAGTTTGTTCAAATCATGACCCCAGAGGGTAGGGCAAGGCTTCAATAAAAGATCAAAAGTTTACATAGAAATATAAGAAAAAATGTGTAAAAATCTAAAACCATGATTAATGAAAGAAATATGGAAACATCCCAGTTAGTGTAGATTCAAGTTTGTTCAAATCATGACCCCCTTCCCTTTGTTTTATTACACATTCAACATGTGAGCAATTTAAGGGCTTTAGTACCAGCAGTCAGGAAGAACAGAAAATATTTTCTACATCTCCAGTAGGCCAAAAGAGTGAGGAAGGTTACTTTCTATATATAACACCCTTACAGGTGTAAGCACTGGAATCTGTCTGCTTTTCAGGATTAAATATATGATTTTGTCATAAATCTTGGACAATAAGCTTGACCTTTTTGCACTTAAATACATAAATGATTTGGTCGTAAATCTTGGTCAATAAGCTTGATCTTTTTGCTCATGCATTATGACTTTTATGTTAATCTTTTTAACCTTGATCTTATTTTATCAGGTGTAGTCATGACGATAAATATAATCTTATTTTTTTATATAAAATAGTTTAAATAAAAAATATCATTTAAAAAAATTGACAATTAATGTGCATATATTTTCATGTGACCTAATATCATATTTTTAAAAATCTAAAACACTCAATATAATATTTCCTAATATCAAGCTTTTATGAAATTAGTGCTGAGAGGTAAGAAATATCAATTAATTTAAAAAAAAAAACTAAATAACAAGTTGGGGCAAGTGATGTAATTATACAAATTTCAGGCTAAAAACAATTAGAGTCAAATTTATATTCACTTTTTTCAATATATCTGCAATTTTTGGCAAAGTATGTTGAGGAAATATGTAAAATTTATTTTAAAACATGTCATTTGAAACCTACATTAAATATGTTTAGCATATTATAAAAGTGAATTTTTCTGAGTAAAATCATATAGGATCAAAGTTCCGACAAGTTGAATAGATATCAAATCTGTACATTTTAAGAATTTTCTTATTACATGTAATATCTTTCCACCACATTTCAAGAAATAATTACTTGACCACTTCTATGTTATCTTCATAGCGAACGTAAAGTAGCAATAACTTTCTAAGAATTTTTACATAATGCTCTCCGTGATACAACGAGATGACAGTATTACTCAAAACTAAGCCACAAATTGTGTGTTGCTATGCTGTGTTACCATGGCAACCATAGTATTCATTATTAGAAAAATATTGCTTTAACCTGTTTACATAAGGTCAACTATATTTTTATTGTACCATTGGCAACTGACTTTGGTCGTGTGATTCTATAATTAGAAAGTTATTGCTACATGTACTTTTTGGTTACCATGGAGATAATATAGTAGTGGTTTCAAGTAATTGTTTATTGCTTCTTTATGATTAAAGTTACCCTATATTAACGTAGTCATCTAGATTGTTTTCATCTTATAGAATTGAAGTTGAATATTGAATATTAAAGCTAAAATTGATCGAATTTGATGAAGACAAGAATATTGTTGCTGTGGTTACCCAGAAGGAAAAATGTTGAATTTTTCTATTTCCTAGCAATATCAAACCTTGTGTTCTAGCTTCTTTCACCCAGTGAGAGATTGTATAGTGGTCATAACTAATAGTCAGGGTATCGGTAGTTGTTCACATATATACATGTAGGTTTCCGGAATTTTCATACACGGGTACGTATCCAAGAAAACTGGATACTTTTCATACTTTTACACCAGTACATGTTTTTCATATATAATTTCCATGGCAATGATGTATTTTTAGAATAAGTTCTAAATATTTTGAAATGTGGAAATTTAGACCACACCATTGCTTTCTAGCTAAATTGAAAAGTGCTCTGTTAAAAAAAAACAACAACATAGAAACAGATGAAAACATACAGAAATCACTTTAATGCTGGGCTCTGAATATGCTTAAAAATGCTATTGTTCAAACTTTTGACACATATTGTCATGCATTTAACCATGACACACTATCAACCGATTTTTTGCTTAGGGTATCAAATACTTTTATCATTGAAAGTTTGAAGAAATTCTGTGACTATTAACCTATTTAATTTTGATTTCCTTTGATTACAATATGTAAGTAATAATGGCAGATCCAGGCGAGGAGGTGCTGATACCCACCCCACCCATCCACTCCACCCCACCCCGAAAAAAAAAACAAAAGACAATTTTCAGAACAGCAAGGTCATATTAGTCATGTTGATACTTGTATTCAGAATCCCCATTTAGTGTGGATTCAAGTTTGATTAAGTAATGACCCCTTTGTTGTGGCCACAATATGGAGTCAACAATTTTCTTCGAATACACAAGGGAAAAATCTGTTTAAAAACAATCTTCTGAAGGATAGCACAGCAAAAATGATTGGGGTGAGCGTTGTGGCCCTTTGGTCTCATGTGTATGAATATATACTTACCATGTTATATTTCCACCATTCTCCCTCTTCAGTGTAAATTGTATGTTAAATAAAGCAATTTATTGGCTGTCTGTTAATGATCATGCAGGTTCATCAAAACTGAAGAATTTCGATATCATCATCTTCTTCTTCCTCCTCCATATTACTGTAACCTTAACGGTGTGGCGACATTACGTACATGACATGTATAATTCTTCAGCTGGCGACAATATGTACAGAGAGGGTGAGTGCATATTATCGCCGGCGACAATATGTATGCATATATTTTTTTACATCCGGCGACAATATGTGCAGCGAGGGTAGGTGAATAATGTCGCCAATAACGACAATATGTACAAGACGATATGTACCATCAGAGGAGGGGCTTCAGTAATATTCTGCGGAGTGTAGTGCAGACGTAGGAACCGTTGTCAATTTTGCCAATATATGGTATGCTTTGAAAACAAGCTAACATAAAATTGCTATATTTCTTGAGAAAAGATGATGAAAGATCCCAATATTGATCCCATATTGTGGCCCCAGCCTACCCAGGGTTCCATCATTTGAACTTTTAATCAACTTTATTGCTCTATGTTCCTGATAAATTTTGGAACCACAGCCGAAATAGTATTAATTTTATAGCATCCGTCCACGAGCTTTTTGATTTCCCCTATATGCCTATGTAATTAAAACTTTGATCCCCAATTGTGGCCCACTTTAGCCTGTGGTCATGATTTGAACAAACTTGAATTTATTCTAATTGCAAGCTTTCACATAGTATAATCTTTTCTGTCCTAGTGATTTTTAGATTTTAAAAAGATACCGTTAATTTTTCACTAATTCTTGATTATCTCACCTTGAAGGAAGGTGTGTCCCTTCATTTGTACAAATCTGAAACCCCTTTACCGAAGAATGCTTTGGGTCAAATTTGATTGGTCCAGTTGTTCTGGGGAAAAAAATTTGAAATACGAACAGTTTAGGCACATACACACAACGGACACTGGGCATATATTTTCATTTTTAGAAGGAATATTTATAAGCGAGTTTCTATCAGAAAGGCCCAGTTAACCTCCTGGCTCAAGTAGCTAGAAAATGCTCCTCGCATGAAAATTAAAGAATTTAAAGCAGGATCCTGGCTTGGATTTTGACATAGGTAGTCTTTTTGGAAATGACGTCTCAGCCAAAACGGATGAGACCCAGAAACAAGTCATAATAATCTCCTAAATGCAAATTAATGAACTTTATTTGGATTAAAAAACATTCATGTTATTAACTCAATATTGAATATGGCAGCATGTCCATGTCACACCAATGCCAAATTCAAAGGTATTTCTGAATGTATTTGACATGAACCTCTTGTTGGAGAAAGAAATTCATTAGCTGAAGAAAATCAAACTACATGTAGAATCCCCCCCCCCTTTCCGGATTCCTTGCCAATTTTGTTTGAAGTACAGATCGATATCCTGTTGATACTATTGTAACCCCCACCTCCACCATCCACCACTGGACATATAGGTCCATAGCAATTACGTGAATTGTTACGAAGGGTGTTGGATATGGAAGTTAAATTTCTTTCTGAAAATGTTTTTTTTTAATTTGTTTCTTCTTGTCAAGATGCACTTTTGGCCCTCTCCCCTTTCATCCCCAGTCTGATCTGGTCTGGGCACTTGTCGAAAGGTTCGATTATTGGATACTAAAATTGCACTTTGGTGTCTCTGAAAAAAAGGAAGAGAAAAATAATTTTTTTAAATATTCAAATGATTTTTAATGCAACTTGAGCAAATCAAAGCCTTAAGTTAATCCTCAATTCAAACATTTTATGGCTTTTTTTTCTTTTTTTTTTTTCTTTTTTTTTCTTTTTTTTTTTTTGGTTGTTGTTGTTGTTGTTGTTTCTGTAGTTCTAGATGGTAAGAATTCTGAAACAGTCCTTTATTCTATATTTTGAATACAACTCGGGTCCAACAAAGAATCCAACACAATGACCAAAAGTCAGCATAAGAATTTACGATATCTCATAATTATATTTTATGCACAAACACGGGGCTTGACGGTCATGAGTTTCATAGGGTCTATAATCAATCCAGCCCCACCCGGAAGTCTGGACTCAAGTGACATAAATTTTGAGAATGGTCCAATATAAGGTGACTTTGTGCATCTCAGCTTTACTTAATTCATCAAAAAAGTTTTATACAATAACATGTACATAATATTTTTTGTTATAATGATAATAAATTTATACATATACATGTATTTTTTTCTGCCAGTGATCATGAACTTGCCGAATGTCCTTGTGCCAAGGTCATGTCACATCCTCAGGTCATAAACAATCTTTGAGTCAAGCATGAGTTTCCAATGTTTCTCTATAATTTCAGAAATATAGTCTAGACAAGATTGCATGGACAGAAAGACTGACAAGGTGTTTTCTATAATTAATACTACCCCCCCCCCCCACACACACACTTTGTTTGCCGGGGTATACTTAGAGGAACAAGCATTCTGAGAGTAATGCCTACCGGCAAGTGTAATCTGGTTCCCGTTCAGACTTGAAAATGCCATAATTCCGTCAAAAATCAATGAAGCGGAAAGAAATTCAAACTTGATCTGTAACTCATCAAGGTTAAGTCACATACCAAAAATCAGCTCAATATCTGAAAGCGTTTAGAAAAAAATGCGGAAAACCCTGAAAAATTGAAAAGGCCGTATTTCCGTCAAAAATCAATGAAGCGGAACGAAATGAAAACTTGATCTGTAACTCATCAAGATACACTCACATACCAAAAATCAGCTTAATATCTACAATCGTTTAGAAAAAAGTGCGGAAAACCAAGTGGGACAGACTGACAGACAGACAGAGGGACAGACGGACAGCTAGACAGACAGAGGGACAGACGGACAGCTAGACAGACAGATGGACGGACAGACTCAGAGGAAACCTATAGTCCTCTCCGGTTTCACCGGTAGGGGACTAACAAGCATTAGCAATACTAGTCCCCTACCGGCAAGTGTAATCTAGCTGGTTCCCGTTAAGAATTGAAAATGTCATAATTCCGTCAAAAATCAATGAAGCGGAACGAAATGCAAGTTATAGATCAAGTTTGTATTTCCTTCCGCTTCATTGATTTTTGACGGAATTATGGCATTTTCAATTCTTAATGGGAACCAGATTACACTTGCCGGTAGGGAACTAGTATTGCTAATGCAATACTCTCAGAATGCTTGTTAGTCCCCTACCGATGAAACCAGAGGGGACTATAGGTTTCCTCTGAGTCTGTCCGTCCGTCTGTCAGTCTGTCCCACGTGGTTTTCCACACTTTTTTTCCTAAACGCTTGCAGATTTTGAGCTGATTTTTGGTATGTGAGTGTATCTTGATGAGTTACAGATCAAGTTTGCATTTCGTTCCGCTTCATTGATTTTTGACGGAATTACGGCCTTTTCAATTTTTAGGGGGTTTCCGCAATTTTCTTCTAAACGCTTTCAGATATTGAGCTGATTTTTGGTATGTGACTTTACCTTGATTAGTTATAGATCAAGTTTGCATTTCGTCCTGCTTCATTGATTTTTGACGGAATTATGGCATTTTCAATTCTGAACGGGAACCAGATTACACTTGCCGGTAGGGGACTAGTATTGCTAATGCAATACTCTCAGAATGCTTGTTATTGGAGTAATCACTGCTCTCCTCTGGAAAGATATTCTGAAACTGGACATTGAGCCCCTGTACTTCTGCCTCATCACGATCTTTGTTTCACATTTGTAACCAACATACTCCAGTTAATGGAACTGGCACATATTAAAATCCTAAACTTTTACTCGTGCACCCACTCGAGAATTTCTAGATCCATGCATGAACTTGATATTAATTGATGCTCAGTAAATTTATCAAATAAATATATTTTATCTTAAATATTTTCTCTAGATTAACAATTTCCTTTGACCAAAAATATTGTCACTTTAACTTGTACAACTGTCAAAAAGCTTTAAGGAAGTCCGATCCTCGGGTTCTGAAAATCATCTTTTAAAGTAACTGAAAATGAGCACAAAAATGTCTCTGATTTCACAGAGTAACGTGAATTTACCCATGGTATTTTTTCAAAGGTTATCATTATAGTTAATCATATTATATAGGGAAAATTATCAAATCTCATATATATTTTCAGGAAATGCGAATAAAAACACCATCTGTGCATTTTCTAATTGAAAATTGATCAACAAATATATCTTAGGATAAAAAAAATATAGGAATCCAGGCATTTGGAGAAATTTGCATCTTTTTTATGCTTATACAGTATTTTAGTTTTTCTATTTACTTCAATTGTTATATAATACATAGTGTAAAATGCTTGTGCTATCATTGCTAGACATCACAGATCACGTCTAATTTCATATCATGCTAATAAGCATTGGTATTTAATGCTGGATTAAAGGAAATTCAATTTCTCTAAAAAAATGAATTTATTTTTTTTCTTTTATGTGGTACAAATGTCAACTTTTTACTAAACCATTTCATAGATTTTAAAGAACCTTTAATCATATTGAAATGCATAAAATGAAAATTGTTGCACGAAAATATCTCAACTTCAAGCTTCTTTTTGAGACTTTTTAAATAAATTAATAAATTTAAGAGTTACCCTTCCTGGTTGAGGATCGGATATCCTTATGAATGTCTTAACAATAAATAGATAAATAAATAAATAAATAAATAAATAAATAAATAAATAAATAAATAAATAATCAACTAAATAAAAAAATAAACAGATAAATAAATAAATTGAGTGTAATAGATTTAAATAAATGAAGTTTATTTTTTCATATCGTCTCTGTCGAGGTCAATCAAAACTTCCGTTTCTGACAGTACATCGCTCGTCAATCACAGCTGGTTTCTAGTTTTACACAGTGCTTAAATTCAAATGACCTTTGACATTTTATATCACGTGACAAAAACAGATTGGTAAAACTGGATATGGAGGGAAGCAAATGTACAAAATGAACACGACGAAAAATGAGGAAGTAAATATCGATTAAACCGAGATAAGATGGACGATGGTGTATGGAGACCAGCAAAGGACAATTATGGAGTCGGTAAGTGTATAAAGTTTTTATCACAAGAAATATTCACCATTGACAAGGTTGACCAACGGAGCTGCATGACATGTTTCGTTTGAACCGTGTCAAAAAGGATGTCGCATCCTGTCTGTTGACTGTAGAGATTACGCGCTGTCTTGTCACTTTTTACCACTTGTTAAGTGTGATTTTATGATAATTTTCAAAGTCAAATTTTTCTGCAAATGAATAATTTCAGGGAATCTAGAAAAACTGTAATCCGGAGCTGTCATGAATACAATTTGCAGAATGATAATTAACCTTTAATTTTGAATATAAAATAGATGCATGTTTTAATGATTTAGCACAATAGTGAAATGCATAAACAATGATTATAAGTAATCTAGAAAACTATTCTCTATTGAGAAGTTGATGACTCGTTTTAATACTACTGCATATTTTATCACCAGTAAGCACATAATATTGTCACAGAAACTATTTACTCATACATTTTTTTCAGTTAAATAGAAAAAATGTAAACTAATCTTTCATTTTTAGCTCACCTGAGCCAAAGGCTCAAGTGAGCTTTTCTGATTGAAATTTGTCCGTTGTCTGTCGTCGTTGTTAACTTTTCACTATTTCATCTTCTCAATTTCAACCAAACTTCAGTTGGCACAGAGTATCCATGGGTGAAGGGGATTCAAGTTTGTTCAAATAAAGGGCCACATCCTCTTCAAAGGGGAGATAATTACAAAATTGTGAAAAATTAATGGGATCTTTTAAAAATCTTCTTCTCAAGAACCAATGGGCCAGGAAAAATGAAACTCATTTAGAATCATCCTCAGGTGGTGAAGACTCAAGTTTGTACAAATCATGACCCCTGGGGGTAGGGTGGGGCCACAATGGACAATCAAAGTTTTACATAGGAATATATAGAAAAAATCTTCTTCTTAAAAACAGCAAATCTATGATAAGTCATATTTATATGGAAGCATCCACAGGTAGTGTAGATTCAAATTTGTTCAAATCATGACCCCCGGGGGTAGGGTGGGGCCACAATGGACGATCAAAGTTTTACATAGGAGAACATTAGGAACAATCTTCAAAAATCTTTTTCTCAAGAACAGCAAAGCTATGATTGGTTATATTTATATGAAAGCATCGTAAGGTGGTGTAGATTCAAGTTTGTTCAAATCATGACCCCTGGGGGTAGGGTGGGGCCACAATGAAAGTCAAACTTGTAGAAAAAAAGCCACAGTTAGTCAAAGAAGTATATAAGCATCCTTAGCTAGTGTCGATTCAATTTTGTTCAAATCATAACCCCCCTCCCCCTCCACTACCACTAGTTTAGGGGTAGGTGGAGACCACTTATGCATTTAAGGTTTTCAATACTGAACTGATTTTTGCTTTTTTTCCTAGCCACAGTGCTCAGGTGAGCAATGTGGCCCATGGGCCTCTTGTTAACACTACCAGTCATTGCCCAGAAGAGATTAAGGGATGGCAAAGTGTCCATCATCGGTCATGCAATTAAGTGAAATGTTAGTATACCCCCTGCTCAAAAAAGGAGGGGTATATAGTGATGGGGTGTCTGTCCTTCTGTCTGTAAGTCCCTCTCTCTCTACATCTGTATCACTTGGCATGCCCATCTTTTACCCTCCTAAACCACTGAATAAAAATTTAATAAGACTTTCACTGAATCTTTATTACATAGTGCCATTATGCAACTCCTATTTATTTTTCGTAGCAAAATATAGATTTTGTCATTGTACTCATATGGAAGTTGTTTCATTTTGTGAGCTCAATGTTCATAGTACCTCTAGTTTTAGATTTACTTTAAGTAAAAATAAGTAGGGCTACGGACTAATCAGAGACTTCTTGTTTTCTAAAACTCTGACAATATTTGGTAATGTCACAGAAGAGAATGAGTTATGTTTTATATGTTGACTTAGGTTTATAAGCATCAATAATATTGGTATGACCTCATTTCCAGAGACAATTAAATATTAAGATTTGATAGATGTTGAAGGGGGTCACTTAATTTGCTTGCAAACCTGTATATATGTGAACCAGTTTGTGCAGTTCTCCCTTTTGAAATTAGCAAGAATTATTCCCTCCCCTCCACTTTTCACTAGAGGTGTTTGCATCAATGCCTGTGTCCCACCTTCCAAATTAATTGAACCCCTTTAATAGGTGCCATGGATAGGATGGAAAGGGGTTGAAAGTGTCATTTTCATCTCTTTTAAAACTTGCCATATAAAGTAGAAATAATTCTGTAAATACAACCAATGCTTGTTCAATAATTCTGTAAATACAACCAATGCTTGTTCATAGTTATCCAAGAATGATTCAGATAAATGCATAGTGCTGAGATATATATGATGATAACAACTGTGGTTTAGATTGAATTATAAATTTTGTTTTGAAGTTTGTGTTACTTTTGAAATTTTCCTATTTCATCTCAAATGCCAATAAACAACAGAGAAATTACTTTTATTAAAATTTGTTTACAAATGTAGATTATCACTTGATTTATTTTGTAGCAAATGAATGTCTCAATGTCAGATTTTAATCTTACCTAATTTGATACTATCTGGAACTTTTGATTATGTCATTTGTTACTGTCTGGAACTTTTGATTATGTCATTTGTTACTATCTGGAACTTTTGATTAATGTGTCATTTGTTACTATCTGTAACTTTTGATTATGTTATTTGATACTATGTGGAACTTTTGATTATATCATTTGTTACAATCTGGAACTTTTGATTATGTCATTTGTTACTATCTGGAACTTTTGATTATGTCATTTGTTACTATCTGGAACTTTTGATTATGTCATTTGTTACTATCTGGAACTTTTGATTATGTCATTTGTTACTATCTGGAACTTTTGATTATGTCATTTGATACTATCTGGAACTTTTGATTATGTCATTTGTTACTGTCTGGAACTTTTGATTATGCCATTTGTTACTATCTGGAACTTTTGATTATGTCATTTGTTACTATCTGGAACTTTTGATTATGTCATTTGTTACTATCTGGAACTTTTGATTATGTCATTTGTTACTGTCTGGAACTTTTGATTAGGACACTAGAAATTGACATGGACAAGATTAAGCATCTATAACATAAAAAAAGAAGTCTAACTTAACCTGAATTTATTGGGAGTATTGAGATATTGTTTAGTATAATGTAATCCCAAGGAACACAAATCATGCAGTCATTTATTTCCCATATAAAGTTTTCATAGATTACTAGCTCTACTGGTCAGAGACCAGAAGAGCTTATTTGATAGTAAGGTATCCGTTGTCCATCTGCTTATTTGTTAAAAGTCTTGGGAAATTAGATCACAGCTCTTAAGCCCCTAACCAGCCTTCTTATAGTACCAAAACTGTAAAGTGCATTCTATCCCCAAGTTTGCAAAATGTTACTCCTCCTACAGATTTAGTTCCATTTTGATATAACTTTCTACTAAAGTAGACTCCTCAAAAATATGTGATTCTATTATTGGTTTTGACTTTTATGAGTGGTGTTGCCATGGTTACTAAAAATAGAAATTTCTGTGATATTCTTCAAAAATGCTACTCTTGGTCTTATTTCAGTAAAATTTTCTACAAAAGTAGTCTACGCTAAGATACATCACTTTGCTTATTGGTTTTTGATTTTGGTGAAAGGTATTGCCATGGTTACTAAAAGTAAAAATTTCTGTGAAATTCTTTTAAAATGTCCCCTTCCTACAGTTTTGGACTGATTTCAGTGAAACTTCTGTGAGACTACACTAAGACACATAACTATGTATTGAGTTTATGATTTCAACGAATGGTGTTGCAGTGGTTACTAAAAAAAAAAAGAATTGGGAAATTTTTTAAAAATGTTATTTTTCCTACATATTTGGTCTGATTTAAATGATACTTTTTACACTTGTAAGTAGACTACACAGAGATTCACAATTCTGTTCATTGATTTTTGATTTTGAATGGTGTTGCCTTGGCTACTTACATTAGAAATTTCTGTGAAATTCTTTGGAAAGAGAGACTAAACCAAGCATCATTATTCTATTTATTGCTGTTGTCATCGTTTCAAGTCAGAGCTACCTTTCTCTTCCTTTGTTATAAGTACAAACCAGTAGAGGTACAGTCTCATCAGAGATTTCCCACCAGCACCTATAACAAGTGAATGTCAAAACCTCATGTTGTGTTTACTATTTTTAGAAGACTGCTGTTCAAACTCTTAGCTTAAATCTGTTGTAAAACTCTCACTACCTTTAGAGTAACTGACATGATTTGCAGTCATAGAAAGGAGATTTCTCTTTCCTCTTTCCTTATTTTCTTTTCCTCAATCTAGTCTATGAAGGGGAATTTTTATTGTTTTACATCTACATGAAAGTTCATTTAGGATATATTTTCAATAAACAGCCAAAGAATGTAAAAATGATAAAAAAAACAAATAATTTAGGTGTTTTGACCATTTTTAACATACAGTTTACACATACATGTAGACCACCTTTATATATTAAAACACATAGTTATTATTAAGAGAGCTTAATCTAAGCATGAACAGGTGTGGATGGTATCTTTGACCAGAAATGCATCCTAAATTTTTTAGCCAAAAAGTGGTATAAAGATACTAGGTATATTATTGTTGAACATTTAAGTATTCCTTTCTTTCATAAATATTGAGGTTATATTATTATATGAGGTGTGTTAAGTTTTAGACTAAGCTCTTGTTCCTAGTTGTTCCAGTTACAGGTAACCATATTTATGCAGAATATGGAGTTTTAAAGTGAACAAAATGAAAAAGCGTCTCAATCAGAAAAGATTAAGGGTAATGCAATATGCCTATCATGCAGTTTCAGATCTTAAAATCATACTACTAAAAAGAGAACTTCAAATAGGGTATCCAGTTACACTTCAACTGTAGTGACATGTCTGGTATGAAAATTAATGGTTTGCAGATTGAAATGTTTTAGAACAGTATCTGAACTAAGGCATTTACAATCAACTTTGAGTTTGGGTTTTTCTCAATGCATTTTATGAAAGCTATCTAATGAGCAATCATTTGAGTGATTCAAAAAAATATGATCAACAGCGAACCAGTTCTGTATAGTCTCTGGTAAATGGAGTGCTTTCAGCTGATGCTATCTCAGTTGACAAGGTGAAATTTCAGTGCAAGGGTCAAGATCTGAAATTTGACAATCTCTAGATTTGGAGAAGTTCCTTAAGAAGGAAGTTTCCCTAAGTTTGAGTGTGTAAGAATTTCATCTACTTCGTCCATAATGTCCATTCTTGAGTAATTTATGTAAATTACAAGTTGCTATATATTCACATAGATTTTCAAACTGTTTGCCCACAGAACCTAAGAATTTACTGGACATTGAAAAAAAAATCAACCATTTTTCATGTAAACTTTCTGTTAAAGCTGACTTTGTCCTCAAATGTAACCACACATCTTGAACTTTGGACAGTGACATATTTATTATAAAAAAAACCCACTCAGTTCATGCAGTGTCCAAGTTAGTTGATTGGTAATGTGTTGTAATATTCCAAGAAAACAATAAACTGGAGGAGATTGAAGTAAATCAGTATAACTCATTAAGAGATGGATTAGAACAGACAAGGAAGGTGACAAGAACAGAATAGGCATATAGTGTAGTTACAATAATCTGTCAGATGTCTGTAATAGGCTGCAAGAAAGCCATGTACATGAATGGGACGGAATGTGATGGCCAGGAAATAAATACATTGCTCTCAAACAATATAGACAGGCTTTTATGAAAAAATCGCTCACGAGGATTGGTTCAATATATTTAATACTTACTGTAATGGGGTAAAATATATAGCTGTGACTGGCAGGGGAAATAGTTAGACCAGTGTTAGTTTATAAGTGATTTCTGTAAATCCGTGATTACTTCCTTCATTGTTCTGTAAAATATGAGTACTGCAATTAAGAGCAATTGATGCTGCATTTCATTAATTGTTCAAAATATATGTTTTAATTGTTCAAAATATATGTTTTACTTGTGGAATGTATATTGTGAACCAGCATGATTTTCAGTGTTAGGCCCAGTAAATAACCAGGGAAACACAAAAACAGAACATTTTATAGGTTACAGGAATGTTCAGTTATGAAAGGAAAAAGATAATAAAATATGGGTCAAAGTTAACTGTTTCAGATTTGTGAATTTATAAATTTAAAGTGCATTTGACAAACCAGAAGTTTTATAACACAGACACATTGAGAATAAATTTGAGGGTCATCTGCTCAAAATGTAAATAAGGCTGATAATTTGTCTTAGTTTTGATTGTCATCAAAACCTTCACTTCCCATATTGTAAGGTATTATATAGATGCAGCTGTTGATTTTGAAGGTTAAATTTCTATTTTAGTAACATAATGTATCTGATTAAAGATATACAGATAGAGACTACAACAAGGTATATTCTTTGCATGAATTATCAGTTTTGGTGAACTGTGTTGGCACTTATAGTAGATCAGGTTAAATATTATAAAAATACTTCTGCATCAAATTGGTTCAAGATGCTCTTCCTATTGGTATTTTTGATAAAGAGAAGTCTTCCAACTATATGTTTCTCACACCTGTACATCATAAAGTTTTAAAATGTCCCAATTTTTATACATAATATAATGGTATAGAGTCCTGTGGTGATGTAGTATGGTAGTAGCTGTGTAGGCTTGAATGATTCGTTTGTCATTTTAAACTGCAATGAACACCAAATCCTAATTAAAAATTGCTGGTGTGTAAATTTATTAAAAATTAAATTCTTACGCAATATTTGATCTAGTGTTTGTTTAAACTTAACTAATATGTAAATTCCAATAGAGAGGATGGTATGAATTTTTAATGAACTCCACAAGCCACTCTGGTTTTACTAAAGAGGGATACATGACACATGAATTTATGTCTCATCTCCAATAGCCATCTTCAAGCTAAGAAATATTACACAGTGTTTGGTTAGTAGTTGTGTACAATTAAAGCACCCAAGTCTAAATCTATTCTAGTATGAATTTATATACAAGTGATTGTAAAGTTTGAGAAGAATGTATTGAAGGAATTGTTAGCAGTTGAAATTGAGCAATCATTCTGTCATGGAGAAATTATATGCCTTTTATGTTCGCTGAGAATTCCTGTGCTGAGTTCAGAGGTCATTGCTGAGTTTTAATGTCTTGGACTTTTTTTCCAGCGGTATGATTTAGACCTGTTAACTTAGTCTTGGATTTACAATTCATCAGTGACTGTGTACAGCATCTGACATTGGCTTAATGTGTGACTACCAACTTAAATAATTATAAAATGCCAAAGTCGTCAATTGTTAGCTCAAATTTAATAGGCACAAAAACCACCATCTATGCAAATTTATAGCCAATAGTTTGTGTGTTTGGAATTGTGATAGTTGTTAATTTAATTATAGATAATTATAATTGTTTGTTTATCAATCAAGTACAGTTATAAAATTATTTTTACAAAATAATTGCCACCACTGAACATGTTACATACGAGTATCTAGTGTATAAGATTTTGTATAAACAGAAAAATTGAATTTTTCTTGGAAAAGATATCCCCAAAATAATACACATAATTTTTCAAAATTTTATAGGTACATATTTCCTTATAAGAAATTTCCAATTAGAGAAGAATGAAAGAAGATTTATTGATCAATTAAACCTATCAGTTGGAGTTTCTCTATACACATGGTTATAAATCTTAAGATACTGAGCACAAGCCTGATTTATACTTGTATCTTTCCTAAATGTTACTTAGTTGTATTGCTGTTAAAATTTTCTATCATATCTAAAGTCTCTAAAAGGAATAATGGTTTATTGTTTGTTTTTTTTTTAAGAAACTCTTAATTTTGAGGAAAACTTCATGTAGTAAGGGAAAAATAAAGGCATTTCTAATATTGAATCAAATTAATCCATTCCTGTGCCTTACATCTCAAGTGCTGTTAATAATCAATTAAAGGTACAGAAACTGTGTAAAAAAGACCACCCAGGTGATATGGAACAAAGTTCACACATTGACATGGTCATGTCAAATATACATGTAATCATGCAGTTCTGATAATGATTTCTTTCTGTTTCTACTTCCTCATAATTTCTTCAACACTCTCAAGAATAACTTACTTTTTCAACCAGGAACTTTGTGGATACTTCTACTAATTTAGATGTTTTCCATCTCCCAGTGTTTTAAACACAGTAATTTTTTGTTCTAGACTGTGTGAAATATTTCTTACAATGAGATGAAATTATAAAACTAAAAAGTAAAGCATGCATGCAGACTTATGGAGAACACACTGATAATGAATTCATGCTTACTGTGAAGTGATTTTGTTGTATAAAGCATATGTCACAGAGCTATCCCCAAGTTAATTAAATGTAAATAAATGAGAGAGTTAGAAGGTCTGATAAGGTTGCAGGTGCACAACGCAGGCATTGTAGCCCTGTTTCCCATGGGTGTCATTTTAGCTAGTTAGAGAGAAAGAGAGTTGAGCAAGCATGAATTTATAATTTGTTACTATGTCAGTTCTGTTGTCATTTGTTTATTATGTTTGATAGAGTTCTGAGAGATGAAAGTGAGCATTAGGTTGATTTGTGTGAGAAACTGGGGAGT
The DNA here is from genome assembly GCF_033153115.1 of Saccostrea echinata. Lineage (NCBI taxonomy): Eukaryota > Metazoa > Mollusca > Bivalvia > Ostreida > Ostreidae > Saccostrea > Saccostrea echinata. The sequence goes on from NW_026889778.1 coordinate 29,253,923, forward strand.
AAGAGATTTGGTATGGGCATGCCCTGAGAACATGTGATAACAAGAGTGGAGAATGAGTTTGGAAGTCATTGAGAGTGGATGTATCTTATAATTGTGAACTTTGCGTATTACTATAAATATATTGCGTGTGTTGTAAATATGTAAATAAACTATGTAAATAAAAACAATCGTAATTATTAATCAGTGCCAGTGACAGGGAGGACCCCCGTCACATATTATGGTGGCATTGGTGGGATAACTTAACGGATATTTTGGAATATTAACCCTTGTTCAAATCTTGTGAAGAAAATGCTGCGGAAAAAGAGACAAGACCCAATTGAGGACGTTATTCCTGAAGTTGTTCCTGACGTTAGACATTCATCCACCTTAATAACGCCAGTTCCATTCTTCGGGAAACTTGAAGAGGATTTTGATTCTTGGATTAAAAACTTTGATCGAATATCTAGAGCTAATTTTTGGACTGATGAAAGGAAATGCATAACAATACCTGCATTCCTTCGTGACCAGGCAGCGGATTACTATGAATCCTTAGACGATTATGTCAAAGATGACTATCGCTCAGTTTGTGATGCTCTGCGAGAAAGATTTATTCTGAAAGAACTTCAGTCATTGTATTATTCTAACTTATTCGGATACAAACAGGCAGAAATGCAAACTGTAGAGGATTATGCCACAAACATAACAAAGCTCGCTACACATGCGTACATGGACATGCCTGGACGGCAAAAAGAAACCCTCACTAAGGAACATTTCGTTCAAGGGTTAAAGCCTGAAATCAAGAGGTATGTTTTACTTTCCAATCCTAAAACATTCGAGGAAGCTTTCAGACATGCAAAGAGAGAGGAGTGTAACAACTTCCTGGTGGATGCCCCGATGGCCAGAACAAAAGTGGCAGCTACGTCATGCAGCTCTACAAGAACAGAGGAGCTGGAAAAGTCCCTTGCAGAACTCACAGCTAAAGTGTCGGTGATGGCTACCGAGATAGGACGATTTACCTCTAAGCGACAATATGTTCCGCCGACTTGGGGACAAAACCTTCGAGGAAGAGGCCGTGGATTCCGTTCAAGACCAGACCGATACCTTAGAACTACCGACGGGAGACCGATCTGTAACAACTGTCGAAAAGTGGGACACATAGCGATCCGATGTAATGAGCAAAGGAACACCAATTCGGGAAACTAAAGTCCGCCCTTTTGTGTGGAGGTAAAGGATCAGCGGAGTTCAAATACCCTCCTAGAGAGAGCCGGTCGCGTAAAATAAAGGAAGAAAATTCCTCCGGGAATAGTGAAAAAAGTGTTGAAATTGTGAAATATGTATGTGAAAATATTGTGTCATGTCAGTTGAATCCTAAATTTTGTACCGCCAAAATTATAGGAGATGTGAATAATAAATGTGCTTCGATGTTGATCGACACCGGTTCTAGTGTCACGATTGTAAGCGAAGAATTCGCAGACCAGAGTAGTATGGTGCCGGCTGGGGGAGTGAGTATCACATCGGCAACGGGCAACCGTGTTGACATAATTGGAAAATGCGACTTTAGGATAAGAATTGGTGAAAAAACTGATATTGTGTATAATGCATTTGTTGCTTGGGATTTCCCGTACAATTGTATTCTAGGCTTGGATATTCTGAGAGACTGTGCATGCTATATTGATGTTGCAAATGATTCTTTGTATATAAATGGTGAGTGTATTTCATTTAGTCCTAATGCAAGTTCAGTTAGTGAGAGTGTGCAAGATGCATGTAATTATGAGAACTTGAATGGGATTGAGATAAGTGAGTGTGTTGAGTCTGATGAGAAAGAAATTAGTGATTTCTGTGTATCGAGTGATTTAGATGAAACAGAATGCAAGTCTATTACTAAGGTACTAGAGAAGTATAGAAAGGTATTTGCTTTCAATGATAATGAGTTAGGGAGGACAGATCTAGTGGAACATTCAATAGATACAGGGGACAGTAAACCTATTCACTTGAGGCCTTATAGGATTCCTCACAGCCAACGGAAATTACTGGAATCTCAGATAGAAACCATGTGCGCTAATGGAATTGTGCGACCATCTAAGAGTCCGTACTCCGCCCCAATCGTTTTGGTGCCGAAGAAAGATGGCAAGATCCGCATGTGCATTGATTTTCATAAAATAAATGAAGTCACCAAAAAGGACGTTTACCCTCTCCCTAGGATCGACGAAATACTAGATGCACTAAATAAGTCCAAGTACTTCAGTGTCTTAGATTTATGTCAAGGGTACCACCAAGTTCCGATTAAGGAAAGTGACAGAGAAAAGACAGCGTTTTCCTTTTTTGGAGGGCATTATGAATATAATTATATGCCGTTCGGACTGTGTAACAGTGCGCCAACATTCCAGAGACTTATGGACTCTGTGCTTTCAGGATTACTGTGGAACACGTGTCTTGTGTATATAGACGACGTAATTGTCTTCTCGGAAACTATTTCCGACCATGTCGAAAGACTCGAGGAAGTGCTAAAACGATTTGAGAATTCGGGGTTAAAGCTAAAAGTGCAGAAGTGTTACTTCGGGAAAATGGAGGTCACGTTCCTTGGACACAAGGTCTCAGCTGAGGGAATATCACCGGACACGGAGAAAGTCAAGTCGATTCACAACTTTCCGAGGCCAACAAATGATAGTGAACTTAGAAGCTTTTTGGGACTTATCTCGTACTACCGTAAGTTTATAAAAGACCTTGCTAGTAAGGCCGCGCCCTTACACAAGCTCTTAAGGAAAGGTGTTGAATTTATCTGGGACAATAACTGCGAGAGTGCTTTTGAATTATTCAAATCGGCCTTGACAAGCTTTCCTATTCTTAGATATCCAGATTTCTCACTCCCTTTTGTACTGTATACTGATGCATGTGACACTGGTGTAGGTGCAGTACTAGCCCAAGAAGGTCCAGATGGTGAGCGGACAATAGCGTATGCGAGTAGAAGTCTAAAACAAAATGAACAGAACTATGCAGTTATCGAAAAAGAGGCATTAGCCATTGTGTGGAGTGTGAAATACTTTAGACACTATCTATTTGGCCGGAAATTTACTGTGATAACTGATCATAACCCATTACGGTGGCTTATGGACATTAAGAATCCAGCTGGACGCCTAGCACGGTGGTCATTAACTCTTCAAGAGTATGATATAACCATAAAACACCGACCTGGAAAAGTTCATCAAAACGCAGACGCTCGAATTCGAATCCTCTGTAGCAGCCACCTGTGCTAAAGCAGACACAGATGTAATACCAGAAAGGTCATATCAGGACATCCGCCACCGTCAGAAAAATGACCTTCTCCTAGCAGCTATCATTAACTACTTAGAGAAGGGGGAGTTGTCGGAATTATCCTCAAAGGCCCTGAAACGGTAATATTATCTGGTGATTATGAACTCAGACAGGACGGTCTGCTATACCACCTTTGGCAGCCTGGATCTCATAGACGACGCCAAGCTATTAGACGCCAAATAGCCATTCCAAGGAGCATGATAGATGAAGTCATGTATGCCTGTCACGACGATCTGACAGCAGGACATCTCTCCTTCCAGAAAACGTATGACAAGGTCCAAGAGAGATTTCACTGGAAGGGGATGTATTCAGATGTAGAGTTCTGGTGTAGATCATGCGTAGACTGTGCCACCAAGAAATCGCCGAAGAACAGACCAAAGTTCCCACTGAACCCGCTACCAACGGTTAATGGACCATTTGACAGAGTTGCCGTAGATGTTCTTGGACCATTCCCGCCAACCTACAAGTCCAACAAGTACATTATTGTGTTCAGTGACTACCTAACTCGATGGCCCGAGGTATTTGCTGTAAATAATGCAGATGCAGAAACTACTGCACGACTTTTTGTAGAGGAGGTAGTGTGTCGTCATGGAGCGCCTAGAGAACTACTATCAGATAATGGTAAGAACTTTAGATCAAATCTGATAAAGGAAATCTGTAAATTGACAAATACCAGGAAAACTTTTACTACTGCCTACCACCCGGAGACCAACGGTCTAGTGGAACACTTCAATGGGACACTCACAACGATGTTGTCAATGTATGTGTCTGGACATCAGCGTGACTGGGATACATTTATACCATACATACTGTTCGCATACAGGACCACTATCCACGAGTCTACAAAGGAGTCACCCTTCTACCTTATGCACTTACGAGATCCTGTTTTACCTATTGAAGCTGCGCTATGCCCACCAACATTCTCATAGGCTGTAGCAGATGACTATAAGGAGGAAGCAAAAGTCCGCCTTCAAGAGGCCTACACGCTAGTCAAAGAGAACTTACAAAAATGTCAACAAAACCAGAAGGAACGTCATGACCGGTCAGCAAAAGAGACTCATTACATTAAAGGTGACAAAATATGGTTATTCACACCTACAACTAAACCTGGACTTCCCCTAAACTTACACACAATTGGCATGGGCCGTACGAGATCGTTGAGAGATTATCTGATGTCACCTACAGACTACAGGATCCTGATCACAAATCAAGGACTTTGACAGCGCATGCTAACAGGATGAAGCCGTATCTCGATCCTAATGACCGTCCTGATCACGACTGTATCTCAGACGAGGACGTAGAATACGAAGATGAAACAGTCGACGACAACGGACCGATTGTCAAGGTACTGGATATGATGCGGTCGAGAAACGAGTCAAAACGTTTAGAAAAACATTATTTTGTGCAGTTCGAGAATGGACATACCCAGTGGCTGAGTGAAAACAAAATTAAAGACTTTAGAATTGTGCAAGATTTCATTCAGTCAAAGAAATAACTACTTTTAGTGTATATACGTAGAGTGTGTATATCTAATATTCTAAAATAAACATTTAAAAAAAATGTAAAGATAAAACTTGAAAATCAAAAGAAAAAGGTAAAACATGAAATGTATATGCATGTTAAACTATTTTATTATTTCTGCATGTATGTGTGTAATAAGGTCACTATCTTCAGTTACTATAAACAAATGTGTGATTCTGGTATAGACAGATAATTATGTAAACAGTATCAAATTGTCATTATCAGTCTACTAATTATATTAGTGTGTCGGGATGCCACACTTAGGAAGGGAGGTATCTCACAGAGCTATCCCCCAAGTTAATTAAATGTAAATAAATGAGAGAGTTAGAAGGTCTGATAAGGTTGCAGGTGCACGAGGCAGGCGTTGTAGCCCTGTTTCCCATGGGTGTCATTTTAGCTAGTTGGAGAGAAAGAGAGTTGAGCAAGCATGAATTTATAATTTGTTACTATGTCAGTTCTGTTGTCGTTTGTTTATTATGTTTGATAGAGTTCTGAGAGATGAAAGTGAGCATTAGGTTGATTTGTGTGAGAAACTGGGGAGTAAGAGATTTGGTATGGGCATGCCCTGAGAACATGTGATAACAAGAGTGGAGAATGAGTTTGGAAGTCATTGAGAGTGGATGTATCTTATAATTGTGAACTTTGCGTATTACTATAAATATATTGCGTGTGTTGTAAATATGTAAATAAACTATGTAAATAAAAACAATCGTAATTATTAATCAGTGCCAGTGACAGGGAGGACCCCCGTCACAAATTATGAAAACTTAACAGACATAACAAATTACATTAATAATAAAGCAAAAATATTCATCCCTAGCACTTTGTAATAAGCATTTTTTATTGTGCAGTGTCAAGTTTGTAGGCATTAATACCAAGGATTTCAGGTGACCTTTTGCTCTCTGTGTCAATGTGTCATTTGAGAACCAAAAAATCTTTTTTTTTTCAAGCTTTTTTTCTTAAATGGCTAAACTGATATCAACTATATTTGGTTTATAGTGTCTGGGAATGAAGGAAGCCATAAAAAAATGTGATCTTTATGGACGACATCCAGTAAAAAAAATTCCAGCTAATGTTATATTAAAATCAGAGACATCTTGCAGGAAGAAAATTGTTAAATTCATATACTTTGGGTCCAGGCTCCAGGGTGGAGAAAAGTTGGTCATATTGAAATTCATAATTTTTTTCTTTATTTCTTAGCATTTAACATACAAACTTTATGCACTGTGATTATGAGAAAACGGGTTCCATACCAAAATTTAAGAATTGTCGCTTGGTTCAAGAGTTTCAGACCCACCTATGTCTTACTTGGCCCAATATTTAGCAACTTTTGAAACAACTTTTTTCTTTATTTGTTTACAGTAACTGTAGATTCCTAAATATATGCGAGGAATAAATTATTGCATAATTATGCGAGAAGCACCACTCATGAAATAAATATAAATTTACTTGCTTTTATTTTTATGGTGTTTTAATGTATGTAAATTTTCGAGGTAAATAACCCAATCGCGAATTATTGTTCTTGTGATTTGATGTTTTTGGTCCATTTCACGATATTAAGTACTCATGTAAAATAAGGAATCTACAGTATTTGAGATAATGCAGAAATCATTACTCAAGGCATAGATATTGATCATAGTTTAAAAAAAATTCTGTTCTAACCAAAGGGTGCAGATACTTTCACTGGAGAATTATCTCTAAGGACAAGGTTTTTTTCATACAAAGTCCACAATTTGTAATCTATCTTTTGATGTGGATCATGTTTTACAAATACCCAATTGGTGTGGTAACCTCAAAGTCATGACTTCAAGGTTATAAGGATTGTGAGACTTGAAATCTAATTGAATCTTATCTCTGAAGCTTAGACAGATAACATGTTCATTTACTGTCTATCCTTTAGCCTAGTCATGAGTACAGATACTATGTTCATTTACTGTCTATCCTTTAGCCTAGTCATGAGTACAGATACTATGTTCATATACTGTCTATCCTTTAGCCTAGTCATGAGTACAGATACTATGTTCATTTACTGTCTATCCATTTACCTAGACATGAGTACAGATACTATGTTCATTTACTGTCTATCCTTTAGCCTAGTCATGAGTACAGATACTATGTTCATTTACTGTCTATCCATTAACCTAGACATGAGTACAGATACTATGTTCATTTACTGTCTATCCTTTAGCCTAGTCATGAGTACAGATACTATGTCCATTTACTGTCTATCCTTTAGCCTGGTCATGAGTACAGATACTATGTTCATTTACTGTCTATCCTTTAGCCTAGTCATGAGTACAGATACTATGTTCATTTATTATCTATCCTTTAGCCTAGACATGAGTACAGATACTATGTTCATTTACTGTCTATCCATTAACTTAGACATGAGTACAATACTATGTTCATCTGTTGTCTATCCTTTAACCTAGACATGACTACAGATACTATGTTCATCTATTGTCTATCCTTTAGCATAGACATGAGTACAGATACTATGATTGTCTATTGTCTATCTTTAACTTAGACATGAGTACAGATACTATGTTCATCTATTGTCTATCCCTTAGCCTAGACATGGGTACAGAGACTATGATTGTCTATTGTCTATCTTTAACCTAGACATGAGTACAGATACTATGATAGTCTGTTGTCTATCCTTTAGCCTAGACATGAGTACAGATACCATGATCATCTATTGTCTATCCTTTCATCTATTGTCTATCCTTTTGCCTAGACATGGGTACAGATACTATGATCATCCATTGTCTATCTTTAGCTTAGACATGAGTACTGATACTATGTTCATCTATTGTCTATCCTTTAGCCTAAACATGAGTACAGATACTATGGACTGTCTATCCTGTTTAGCATTATAGCTTGACTAAAGAGCTTTTCTCTTATCTCAAAATTAGTTGGCAATTATTTTTATTATTTTTTAAAGACGGGTTGCAAATTATGCTGAAGTATAATTTTGACTCAAATATAAATAGATTTTTGCTAGAGATTACTGCTGTCCTTGAACCAATGGTTTTCCGTGATCTGGAGTCATGAACTTGTTACTAAGATAACAGGCTCATGCCCATAGGAGTATGTTTGGGAAAGAAAAGAGAAATGTTTGTGTTGGAAAAAACCCCACAAAAACAAAACAAAAAAACCCCCCTAATTTATGTGGTTTGATGGTCCAATTGAAGTATATGTGTAAGTATGTGAGAAACTTTGAATATGCCTCTTAAATCTGGAAAATTATTTTTCGGATTATACATTAATAATTCAGGAAAGCTGAAGTGTTTCAAGGAGAATTATATACACAGTACATATGAGGCATATATACTTCATTCAACATTGATTTTGTGTTTCCGCATAAAATTTAATGAAATTCAAGCTTGTGTGCACTTTGTTCTTATCATGATTATAAGAGAGGTACACATAAAAATCTCATACCAATTGGAAAGATAAACATTTTCTGGAAGTATTTCTAAGTTTAAAATTTTGAGTATAATTTAAGTATTTTTTTTTTTCATGTGACATATTACACAAAATCTCTATCTTGTGCATAAACTTGTATAATTATGGGTTATGTTGTGACATAAATACATACTTCCTTTTTCAGTATCTGTGAAGAATAAACAAAACATATGTTTATGTTAGAAAGAAGCATGTCAAATAATAAACCAAGGTCCTTAAGACATTTACTTATATTAATGCATTGGACAGGAAAACACTGGAGTGGCCTTAGTATTGGATTAAGTATAGTCTGTCTTCTATGATAGGCTGGGAACATCTCATGATAGACAACTTATCTGTGATTTCTACATCACGGCTCTCAAGTTCATCCTCAAAAATAAACTTATGAAAGTTTTTTTTCCATGCTGTTTGTTTGTGTACTTTTAGATGGTATTTGTTGATTATATTTTATGTGTACTTAAATTGTAGAGAGAGCTTTTTTTAATCTCAACGCTCTAGGCTATATTACATGTTATTAAATCCCGCTTTCCTGTACTAAGAAAAGTGGTGTATAGTCACAAGATGATGTGTAATGACTTCTGTCTACGGTCATTTGGAAAAAAAAAAGTGAATGTTAGCCAGATAAGTACATGCATATCGAAATATGTTGACAGAACATGAGTTTTCCATTATATATCATTATTGAAAATTTAGTAAGTGAACCCCCCACCCCCTTCTCATAGAGATGAACGATAATTTTGAGCAGGATAATTTAATTTAATTTATTTAGTAATTAGCAGTATTCACATTCAATTTAAAATGCCTCTTAATCAGCATGAAAATTTGCATGTCAGTTACCGCAGAGTATTTAGAGTTCAAAGTGAAATAAAATGCCCCAAATACAAAGTAACTGTATTTCTACATGCTGTTTCAAACTTCTTCTGTTGTGCTTGAAGGCCTTAAATGGTATATCATTTTGAGTTTTTGGTAATGATATCTATTTTTTTTTTTTATTTGAAAATAAAAGATAAAATATTTTTTGACCAGTTTTATAATTTTCGGTAATGCAACGCAACTTATTTAATTTCTTACCAAATAGATCTTTTTGTAGATTCTTTCAAAGAAGAATGGTTAAATATATACATTTGTGATAAATTTTGGTTGCATTCTTTTCAATTCATCAATAATATTTTCAGCCATCTGTAGTTTTAAAAGTAAAGTACAGAAGAGTTTGAGCCTGACTGTCGGAGAAACTGTACATATTCTGGAGGAATATGGGGGATCCAATGGTGAGTAAAAAAAAGAAATACGGACCACAAACTAGATCCTCAGATATAAATTTGAGAAGAGTAGAACCACACTTACATGACCCTGTGGTGAGGAAGAGGAAACCGAGGTATCATTGTGAGAGATTTCAGTGTTGGACCCAATGCATGTATATGGATGCTTAGTGCCTATGAATGGGGAGAATCTAGTGATGTAGGTACAAGAGTTCTGGGGGGAAATGGAGAAATATACAACTGTAGACAGAGAATGTGACTTTTATAGTAGAGGTTTCAGATGAAATCTATTGTACTTGTAATCAGTATTTAAAAGTGCATGTCCAATATTGATTAACTTGACAGAAAGCAAGAATGTATTTACCGGGTACATTAATGGACGAATTGGATTTTTCTTTGATAGGCTGGTTTTATGGAAAGTCCACAAACAGAAAAACAGGATGGGTATGTGGTGAATCTTAATAAAAAATGAAAAAAATATGAATCATATGTATATATTTAACACCAAAATTGGATATTGCCCAATTTATGTATCCAAACATGTTTAAAAAAAACATTGCTTGGCTCTTGGGGCATTTTTATGAATTATCAACATTTCTTTGCAGGGAATATTTCCAAAGAGTTTTATTCATATCAAGGACTGCATTACAGAGGGAAAGGGGTAAGAAAAAAAACTATTATATACTTAAAGAGTGATCTATAATTCAGGCTTACTTAAAAATTAAATAAAACTAAAGTTATGTTGTTCTTAAATATATTGATGTTTGTGGTTGATATATTGATAAGTGTGATCACTCAGGTTTGCTGATACAAATCTTGATGATCTAAAAGGATTATTATTATTTCAAACACAAAAATCTGTATTTTCACACAAGTAAATCGAAGTACAACTATTATTTTTGTATCACAGACGATATCAGACAGTCATTCCAAAAGAAGATCACATGGTCAGAGAGTTGACCTTTGGCCTGAGAGAATGGTTCCAATCTTGGAAGACCAAATACCTCAGTCAGGTAGCATTAAAACACTTTTTTCATAAGGGATATGCAGACCTGTTTACTCTAACGATTTCGCCGTATTTTGTTTGGATTTTAAGTCCAAAATACGTCTTACGTTTTGCTATAACGAAAATATGGAAATCCGTTCATATGGATTTTAGCAATTAGTTTTCGTTATTTGTCTCAGTTTGACGCTTTTTAATCGCTAAAGAAGAGAAAATTTTCAAACATTTAAGTTGTCAAAACGCGGAGTGACAGAAATCACTCAAAGAGAGCAGTGTATGATGTTTTGCTTTGTTATTAAACTATGTTTTGGTAATCAGAAATATAGATGTTTTCTAGTAATAGATGTACAGTCGATGAAAAGTGAAATCTTACGGGCAAATGCCAAATCTCACTGACAAATCTAATGAAAAATACTGAGAGACAACAATTTGGGTAAACAGGTCTGGATATGCATTAGAATTGTGATTACTTTGCTGTCATTGCCTTCAAATACTTTTATACACCAGCTCATCTTGAAATGCTTTGTCGACCCTTTGTGGTGTTTGAGGAATGCCAACTATAAGCAACACCCAAATACTCAAAACTAAGAGCCATTTTTACTTTCATATATATATATATATATATATATGTCCTCACATAACAATCAAAAAGTAGTTGTAAGAATTCATTAACAATGAATTATTACTAGATTGTTATGTTTGTTCACTCTATATCTGTTTTTAGTTAGGTCCAGTATTAAACTGTTGTTAACATAGCTGTGGTTTATGACAGGGATGGAACCAGATGCTGGAAGATGTAGAGAGGACGATGGCTGAGCTGGCAATGTTACGGGGGCGACTCATCAAAGACACTCTGTCAGTGGAGCAAGCTTCCAATCTCCGCGAGGAAATAGCTACACTGGTGGACTGGGGAAATGGGTAAGACAGTTGTGTAGGCTGGGGAAATGGGTAAGACAATTGTGTAGACTAGGGAAATTTGGTAAGACAGGGAAATGGGTAAGACAATTGTGTGGACTGGGGAAATGGTTTAGAGAATTGTGTGGATTGGGGAAATGGGTAAGACAATTGTGAAGACTGGGGAAATGGGTAAGACAATTGTGTAGACTGGGGAAATGGGTAAGACAATTGTGTAGACTAGGGATATGGGTAAGACAATTGTGTAGACTAGGGAAATGGGTAAGACAAGTGTGTGCTATTGACAAAGAAGATTTTAGTGTTACAAGAACACAATAAAAAGTGGAGTAAATAACAATATTATTTTTCTCTCTCTCTCCAAAAGAAGTTTAGAAATATTAAGATGTGAATGATGTTTGTTTGGTGTTGCAGGCAGCTAGGTATGGATCTTATTCCACGTAAAAATGGCAAAGAGATAAATCCTGATGAGTGTAGTGTGATAGAACTACACAGGGTCCACTCACAGGGCGTGGAGAAATTACGCACAAAATCAGTAAGACAGTTCTAGAACCAATTATATTTTCAAAAAGCTTCTGAACTTTTCATTCTTCAAAACAAAAAAAAATTTAAATTATATTTTTAAGACCTGAAATTTTGATGAAATAATAAAGTGAATCAACTTAAATTTGTGATTTTTTATGGTATCAATTTTTCAAACTTAAATTGCACATGTAAAATCATTTCTCAAACACATACATGTATTAAATATGATTTTATGAAAAAACGATTATTTATTAGAAATATTTTTACACAAAATGTAATGAGGGAAAAAATTATTCAATGTTAGAAGAGGTGACTTTTCATTTTGTACTTGAATCTTTCAGACAAAGCGGACTAGATTACCAACACAGTCCTGCTATACAGACGAGGGGAATATTTACAATCTTCTGGTCCATTTTCGTAGCAGTCAGTGTAATATAGGAGATGACTCTGTAGTTTATTTATCTTTATTCAGTGCCAAAGATGACAAATTTATCAGGTATCATTATATTTGTAGGTGAAATTTTTAGTATTCCTCAAAAAGCAAAATTTTCAAAAGTTCCTACATGTTACTGTTAAGAAATGGATCCATTAGGAGCCTAAAGTCTGAGTCTTTAAGTCAGCATGAGATTTAATTGAATGCAAAGAAAGGATCGGAGCCAAAAGAATTCATGGACATGTATTTATTAAAAATTAATGGATTTGATTAGAGAGTTATAGAAGAATTTACACATAATATGATTGTGCATTTTAGTTATGTAATAACTAAGATCTGAACTTTCATCATTTGTAAGGTACATTGCAGAAGTTGATTTACAACTGTTTTACACTTGCAGTGAACAATATGAAATAAAACTGAACAAGACGGGATTTCCAGTAGATTTGGAAAAGTCAGACAACCTGAATGCTCTTTTCACAGTAAGATAGTGATATTTTCTGACACCTTGGTACTATAGCACCATAAATTTGAATTAGAATTCGGAAAGATTTTGAATCTTTACTCAGCAAAAAGTCTTCCCATTTTTAGTTCACCTCAGTCAAGTAACCTGATGATATCCATTTTCATCCATTGTTTTACGTGTGTCGTGCTGGGTACTGGATTTGGCATCAGGGTGGGGCTAAAATAATCATATTATTATTACTTGTATTGAAAAAAACACCTTCACATATGGAATTTTAGTATGCAAACTGTTCGCATGATTATAATAAAGAGCTAGCTCTTTACAAGAATTAGAAAGTTCATGTTCCCTGCCCCCAGTGATCTGACTCTACAGGGTAAAGGATATCAATCATTATATGAATATAATGAGCTGATAGCCCTCTGCCAAAATTGTGATATTCAGACCCCCCCCCCCCCTTCTTTTTTGGATCAGGCTGCAGTGTGGGGATAAGGTAGTCTTGTACTAAAAATTTATTCAGTATCTGTTTTATATTCTATTTTCTACTGGAAATACAGCAAGCAAGCTGTATGTATGATAACAGTATGTCAATTATAATGACAATAAGACAATAATACTCAATTTGTAATCAATTCAAGCATTCTTAAGATTTATATAGGCCAAGATAAATAAAATTTTTCCAGTTTTAATTAAACAACAAATATTTCCTTTCGGAAATACATGCACTTCCTTTTCTTTTAAACATTTTTCCTTGGGGTAAATTCCAGGTATTCTCTGTTGAAAATGAAAAAGTTAAGTTCATACCTTTATGCAATATGATTTCCTCAAAGTCCAAAAAGCATTTTGCTTTAGTGTCTAGAAGGTCCTATATAGATTCATGCAATATGACAGTAAACTTTGAGTCCTGGCCAAATTGTAAAATTCATGTTACTAAAGTTCAGAGTGCCTTCCCAGGTAGGGATGAGTTGATCACCACTTTAGAAAACATGATACTCCAGCTGGTAACTGTCAAGGCTCATAGGCCTCATATTTTTTATTTACAGGACTTGTCCCAAGAAGATTTTCACAGAAATTTATTCCTAGTTGTTCGTATATACAGATATGGTTAGTAAAAAGAAAAACAAATTATAAAACAAAGTACCTTAACAAAACTGATGTTGATTGATAAAATGCTGCTATACTGTAAGGTGATGTGTATAATTGTGTTTGTAGGTCGTATGTTACAAGACCATAAGGAACACAAGAAGCCCCCATCCTCACCATACAGAAGGCCCTGGGGGGTTGGAGGTAAGGATTGTGTAATTGCTGAGTTTATGTATTTATCCTTTTGTGAAGTACACTCACTGACCCTATCTCTCTGTTTTGCCCTCTGCTAGTGTTCAGTGTACGAGAAATCCAGGACCAGATGGATATGGTAGATGATCAATACGAGTGTAACATTAAGGTTGTGAGGTAAGTGTAATTCAAAAAAAAATTTTCGTATGATAAGAATGAAGTGAAATAAATTCTCCAAAAAAGAAAAAGAGATCTTGGTTACTCGAGTTACTGAGACATTAACATTTTTGCAGCTGTGCTGATGACAGCACTTTCTCAGAGTATCACGAAACATTGATAAGACGTTACAATGCTGCCCAGTTTGGTAGCTCCAGTCAACTTAAAGCCAGTGTGACCAGTCCAGAGAAAACAAGCTTAGGTGAGTAGATGTACTGATATAGCATTACAATACTGCTAGTGTGTGTGAAGAAAGCTAGTTGATTTCACATCTGTTTCTGGTCATAAACCATAGCAGTATTTGTGAACTTCTGCCATAATTCAGTTGTGAACTTTCACCTCTGACCCTGCTTTCAGGCCTTCATTTGGCTGTAAAGATCATCACAGGGGACCTGAAGAAATGTCAGACAGAACATCCCGTGTTGTTCAATAAAGGGCTGGCTGTGATTCAAAAAATGGACTTCTCTGATGTCATTAATCCTGGTATGTGTGAACAGTCTAAGTGATGAACTTACATAGTTTGTATATGTATATATTGCATATAAAAAAAGGACCTCATTTAAATAGAATGTAAATGTACAGGTGATTTTTTTTATTTTGTGTAGGGGAGGTCCGTAATGATGTATATTTAGAACTCCATGAGGGAGATTTTGACAGGGATGGTAAAAAAGCTCAGAAAAATGTGGAGGTCAAAATCACTGTATTGGATAGAGAAGGTCGCCGCATTCCTGTAAGTCAAACACAAGTAAACCATATCAAACTAAATTTGTCTTACAGCTATATTGATTTAATTATGTTTTAAAATGATTTTAAGCATCCAACTTGTTAATGTTTTAAATAATTTCTCATACATAACTTGAACTTTCATGTAAGCATTCAAATAAATGATAAGCATAATTATTCTGTACTATTTCCAGTAACATAGTGTTCATTGTATTCCAGAAATGTATAAGTTATGGTTGTGGAGAAGATTTACAAGATACATTCCGATCGGCTGTATTGTACCACAGTAATGGACCAAAGTGGGCAGAAACTGTTAGGGTTAGTCAGTTTGTAATGAATCACTCTATATTTCTCTTCTCTCAAGCACAAAAGCCATTAATTATCTAAGAGAGGTTTTTTTTCTTTTTATGTGTATTAGATTTCTATACCCATGGAAAAATTTCCAGGATCTAGTGCTTTGTTTGAAATCTCACACTGCTCAAGTAAGTTTTATTACTGTAAGCATTATAACAAATAGAAGTAATGGTCTGTTGTTCAAAGGTAAAAATGTTTACATTATACATTCCAGCCAAATCCAGTAAAGCAGAGAAGAAGCTTTGTGGATTTGCCTTCATGAGATTGACAGATGACGAAGATATTGTGATCAAAGATGCATATCATACACTCTGCATATACAAGGTTCAAAGTATTATTTGAATTCTGAAATCGGAACATGAAGCATGACAAAAATGTGTCAGGTTTTGTGAAATTTGAGTGGCTACTGCTTAGCCAGATTAAAGTAGCTGACCTTTTTTCTTATTTGGCTTGCATGTTACAGTGTGAAGACCCCAGTAAGATTAAGTATGAGAAATACAAGACAATGCCGTTCCTTGTGGATGACTTTGGAGACCCCCGCCAGTCTGTGTTCATAACAAAGTCCCTCCCGTACACTCGCAGCGCTAGGGAGACCATTCAAGTTTCCACGAAACTGACCTCCACAAAATTCACACAGACGTGTAAGTACAAACTGTAAGCAGATATCACACCTTGACAAAGGGTTGATAAAGGACAGAATTTTAAGTTTATTTCATTGGTATTTGATATATTGATTTTGGAGTTAATGAGGCTTAACTATATTTTATTAGCTGAGCTTCTTGGAGTTTTGAAATGGAGAGATTGTATGAGTGACTTGGAAAGAAACCTGGACAAATTGATGAATTTACAAGGAGGAGAAATTATGAAGGTAATTTAGATTTTGGACTGTTCTGTACATTATATAAGCAAACTAACACCTGCTGAATAAGTGTCGGTATATATACATGTATATATAGTAATGTCAGAAGTAGTCATTTAATTTTTTTTCTTGCCATTTAAGAAGCATGAAGTCTTTTGACTTTCAAGAAGTGATGTATTAAAGAGCTGGGGTCACTTTCTGTATAAAATGACCCTTTGTATAGACCAATTAAGCAAACAATTTCCAGTGTCCAAATTCAAATAGTAATACAGTCAAACCTCATTATGTCGAACTCGAAACCGAGAAAAAACAGAGAGATATCCAAGGATTTGAGATATCAAGACTAAAATACTTAAAGAGTAAGGGGTTGGGACTTCCAAATCTGTTTGACATGGTATTCGAGTTATCGATGTTCGAGATACCAAAGTTCAACTGTATGAAGTAGAGACTTTATGCTTTCATTACCTGTAAAAAGATCTGCTTGATCTAGAACATAATCTATGAAAATGCAACATTTTACAATTTTACAGAAAATGCATTTGAGTACAGTAAGCAAAGAAATGAAATTTAAGCATAGTCCTCAAACAAAAATAAAACATGTACATGTATAATGAAATTTAGCAACAGTTCTATTTAACAAGTATTGTGATACTTGTAATAATATTTGGATGGGAGATTGTGTTTTGTTTGTAATACTGAAAAACAGCTCCAAATTTTTTACCATATTCGTGAACATTCATTTAAATTTGATCTAGTGTTATTTTCTTTTCAGTTTTTGTCAGACATTCTTGATGCTTTGTTTGAAATGCTCCAAGCAGGCAGTCAGACCCAATACTATACCAAAGTGTTTCATGCTTTAGTAAGTTTGCTATAAAAAAAAATATGGATTTTTATGGATTGCATCTTATAAAGACACAAGTGACTGTATATTTGTGAAAACTTAAAATTCAAGGATTTTCTTCTTCCTTTCAACAGATTTTCATTCTGAACTTGCTGTTGGACAGCAGGTTTGAGAACTTTGTACCCGTGTTAGACAGCTATCTCCGAGAAACATTCACGTCACCTCTAGTCCATACGTAAGTTTATATAACACAGGGATCTCCGAGAAACATTCACCTCACCTCTAGTCCATACGTAAGTTTATATAACACAGGGATCTCTGAGAAACATTCACCTCACCTCTAGTCCATACGTAAGTTTATATAACACAGGTATCTAAGAGAAACATTCACGTCACCTCTAGTCTAGTCCATACGTAAGTTTATATAACACAGGGATCTCCGAGAAACATTCACCTCACCTCTAGTCCATACGTAAGTTTATATAACACAGGGATCTCTGAGAAACATTCACCTCACCTCTAGTCCATACGTAAGTTTATATAACACAGGTATCTCCGAGAAACATTCACCTCACCTCTAGTCTAGTCCATACGTAAGTTTATATAACACAGGGATCTCCGAGAAACATTCACCTCACCTCTAGTCCATACGTAAGTTTATATAACACAGGTATCTCCGAGAAACATTCACGTCACCTCTAGTCTAGTCCATACGTAAGTTTATATAACACAGGGATCTCCGAGAAACATTCACCTCACCTCTAGTCCATACGTAAGTTTATATAACACAGGTATCTCAGAAAAACATTCACGTCACCTCTAGTCCATACGTAAGTTTATATAACACAGGGATCTCCGAGAAACATTCACCTCACCTCTAGTCCATACGTAAGTTTATATAACACAGGTATCTAAGAGAAACATTCACGTCACCTCTAGTCTAGTCCATACGTAAGTTTATATAACACAGGGATCTCCGAGAAACATTCACCTCACCTCTAGTCCATACGTAAGTTTATATAACACAGGTATCTCCGAGAAACATTCACGTCACCTCTAGTCTAGTCCATACGTAAGTTTATATAACACAGGTATCTAAGAGAAACATTCACGTCACCTCTAGTCTAGTCCATACGTAAGTTTATATAACACAGGGATCTCTGAGAAACATTCACCTCACCTCTAGTCCATACGTAAGTTTATATAACACAGGTATCTCCGAGAAACATTCACCTCACCTCTAGTCCATACGTAAGTTTATATAACACAGGTATCTCCGAGAAACATTCACCTCACCTCTAGTCCATACGTAAGTTTATATAACACAGGTATCTCCGAGAAACATTCACCTCACCTCTAGTCCATACGTAAGTTTATATAACACAGGTATCTAAGAGAAACATTCACCTCACCTCTAGTCCATACGTAAGTTTATATACAGGTATCTAAGGTCAACTTAAAAATCTTTGGACATTCAATTCACTTCTAGTCCTTACATAAGTTTACACACAGGTACCTAAGGTCAACTTAAAAATCTTTGGACATTCAATTCACCTCTAGTCCATACATAAGTTTATACACATCTATCTAAGGTCACCTTAAAAAATCTTCAGACAATTTTAAGGGTTGCCCTGTTTTATAGACCCAAAATTTTTTAATGTCATATATTTTATTTTGATTTTATGACAAATTACAGAATCAGTAAGAAACTTGATTGTGACTGTGCTTCTGGTTGAGCTAAGAAATTTTGAATTGACCTTTTTGCAGTTAGAATTCAACTTGGTTTACATTTACCATAGGTTTATCAAAGCACATGAATGACAACATCAAATACTGCCACAGTTTATATATGTCATGTAAAAACTAATACTTCTCTGATGAAAGAAAAGGTGACCTTTTTACAGTAGATCTTTGTTTCTCTGATTAAAATTAGAATCAGATTTTATTTGTGAACTCCAAGTGTGATGATTGTGTAGACTTAGTTTGTTTGGTGGCCAGTTTTATTTACCTTGTTTACCAGATAAGATGATGTCTATATTTCAGCCATTTGATGTCCTTGTTTTCGGACGGCATTCTGCGGGCAGTCAAGGGTGAGACCTTCCCTGTGGCCATGTCACTTAAGGTAAAAAAAACCCAGATTCCACATTCATGCATAACGAATGTACTGTAAATTGAAATGGTTTGGTTTTGTCAAATGATGTAATGAAACACTCATACTGTACTTAACTAAGAAAACCAGAGCAGGAGTCATGTTTAAATGTTATTGACTGTTCCTTTGTTTTTTTACAGTGATGTTTGCCTTATACTGTATAATAATTAGAGTAGGTACTTGTTTACATTGTAGTTAGCAACTTCGCAGGTTTACATGTATAAACAGTTGCTCTTTTGGTTAAGTGCTTATACCCTGTCTGTCAGACTTTTTCAGGGTGTGATATTATGGATGTTTAAATATTGGAGTTTGCAGTACTATACTGAGATTTTTTTCTTTCTTGGCAGTATGAACCATTATTGTATTTATGAGAGATAATTTAAAAACAATGTAACTATATAAGACTATCAAAAGCAGTAGAAAAATAAATAGAAATGATTATTAAGGAATTCAACTGCTGTAATCGCCTTTATTTTATATTAATCTATATACAGAGTGGTTATGTGTAGTATTGCAGCATTATTACTTTACTTCATTAGAATATTGCAGTTTCATGATACTGTTAACTCTATTATCTCTATGGATTTATTTATGAGTTGCAGTCTTTTATCTGTGAATTTATTGTGTTATTAGTTTTTCCATGACGTAGTAGTGTTGTTTATTTATGTATTTATGATCTTTTGCATGTTGTTTATTAAAATTACTTTTTACCAAATTTTATACTTCTTTAAACTTGTTCCATTGCAAAAAAAACCCCCAAAACCAAAAAACCTTGCAAATTTCCCATCATTCCTATGATCAGTAAAGAATTGAGAACATTTCACAAGTTTACTCATATGGGACATCAACACATTCTTGTTGTATGGTAGATTGTTATGGATTTGGACTTTGATATTGAGTTGTTCTTATCCCTAGGTGCTTGCCCCACTTGTGAGATTTATTGTGCGATCTCGGGAACTCGAGACATTAAAGTAAGTTTACCTCTGTATCAATAGTCATAAACTTTACTATCTACATGTATATGTTGTCTTGTCTATAACTATTTGCCAACATGAAACATTGTATTGTTTTTCAGTCTGATATACTCTAAAAATACATTTCATGATCTGAATGTTATCTCATATTGTCTATTGTACAGCCGTTTGTTATTTTAGACACAATAAGCGTACCATTTCTTTTATACCTTTAAGGTACATGTAGTTGAATGTGGTTGATGATAATTCCGCTATCTTATTTCATTCGTACTGAGTGCATGTTATTTTTCTCATGCAGCCCCATGTGTCGTAACTCTAAGTCAGAACATGACTATCAAGTCCAGATCTCCCAGCTGTTTGACAGCTTTGGACGGCTCCTGGCCTCAAAGGACCAAAAACTCAAGATCTCACAGGTCTGTCCAAAAAATTACCTACTACATCATTACATTATAATCATCCGTGGAATGTTAAGGGTTAAACAAAGATTGATACATGTATATTCTTAGATGAATTTTGTAAATGATGTGTATTTTTAGGGAAAAATAGATGTTTTTAAAAAACTTGAAATTTCTGCTGTAAGAATTATAGAGAAAAAAGAGAGACTAATACTTTAATATTTGATTTCTCAAGATGGCTTTGCTGTCCAATATGCGGAAGTCATTTGAAACTTTTGTCGTGATCATGACCAAGAAACAGCTTGCTGATTACGTTAAAGCTGTCATTTCTAAACTGCCTCCCCAACGGGAAATCTCTGAAGACGTGGCTAGGAACAAGATGGAGTTTATCAGGGAGATTGTCAACTCCGACTTATTTCTGGATGATGGTAAATAAAGAGGAAACCACTTCTAATTAACTGTTCAGATATCGGTAAATTAATTGTCATTGACTAATTACTGTATGATGTGATGTTTCAGAATCTCGCAGTGTTATGCTGCCGTTGTGTTTAAGTCATGTCCGGCAGTGTCTGCATCAGAAACAGTTTCTGCAGCTTGTGACGAGTACGCTCGGAGACATACTGGACAAATTGTTCACACTCAAACAGGTACTCAGCATATCAGATTCACTCAGGAAATTCTTAATAATAGAAAAGGAGTTTATTTATCTGATTGCTTACCCATTCCTCCCCCTTTTTAGCTCACCTGGGCTGAAAGCTCAAGTGAGCTTTTCTGATCACATTTTGTCTGTAGTCCGTCTGTCTGTCTGTCCGTCTGTCTGTAAACTTTTCACATTATCGACTTCTTCTCCAGAACCACTGGGCCAATTTCAACCAAACTTGCCACAAAGAATCCTTGGGTGAAGGGGATTCAAGTTTGTTCAGATGAAGGGCCACACCCTCTTTCAAGGGGAGATAATAAAGGATTAGTGAAAAATTAATAGCATCTTTTAAAAATCTTCTTCTCAAGAACCACAGGGCCAGGAACGAGGAAACTCATGTGGAACATCCTCATGTAGTGTAGATTCAGGTTTGTTCAAATCATGACCCCCGGGGTAGTGCGGGACCACAATGGAGGATCAAAGTTTTACATAGAAATATATAGGAAAAACCTTTAAAAATCTTCTTCTCAAGAACAGCAAAGCCATGATGAGTCATATTTAATTGGAAGCATCCTCAGGTAGTGTAGATTCAAGTTTGTTCAAATCATGACCCCTGGGGGTAGGGCGGGGTCACAATGGAGGATCAAAGTTTTACATAGAAATATATAGAAAAAACCTTTAAAAATCTTCTTCTCAAGAACAGCAAAGACATGATAAGTCATATTTATATGGAAGCATCCTCTGGTAGTGTAGATTCAAATTTGTTCAAATCATGACCCCTGGGGGTAGGGCGGGGCCACAATGGAGGATCAGAGTTTTACATAAAAATATATAGGAAAAACCTTTAAAAATCTTCTTCTCCAGAACAGCAAAGCCATGATGAGTCATACTTAATTGGAAGCATCCTCAGGTAGTGTAGATTCAAGTTTGTTCAAATCATGACCCCTGGGGGTAGGGCGGGGCCACAATGGAGGATCAAAGTTTTACATAGAAATATATAGGAAAAACCTTTAAAAATCTTCTTCTCAAGAACAGCAAAGCCATGATGAGTCATATTTATATGAAAGCATCCTCAGGTAGTGTAGATTCAAGTTTGTTCAAATCATGACCCCCGGGGTAGGGCGGGGCCACAATGGAGGATCAAAGTTTTACATAAAAATATATTGGAAATATCTTTAAAAATCTTCTTCTCAAGAACAGCAAAGCCATGATGAGTCTTTTATATGGAAGCATCCTCAGATAGTGTAGATTCAAGTTTGATCAAATTATGACCCCTGGGGTGTAGGGTGGGGCCAAATGGGGGATCAAAAGTTTTACATAAGAATATATAGAAAAAATATTTCTTCTCAAGAACAGAAAAGCTATGTTTAGTCATATTGATATGGAATTATCCTCAGGTAGTGTAGATTCAAGTTTGTTCAAATGATGACCTGTTGGATAGGGAGGAACCACAATGGGGGATCAAATTTTTACAAAGGAATATATGGGAAATTTTTTTTTTAACTTCTCAAGTACAACAAAGCCATTTGTTATATTGACATGGAAGCATCATCAGGTAGTTTAAAATTCAAGCCCCCCCCCCCAGGTGAGCGATGTGGCCCATGGGCCTCTTGTTTTACTGTTATGCTTAATCTTTTTTTCAATAACTGAATTTTGAGTCCAGACTGATATTTATATTTTGATCTGTTCCTCACAGGAGAAGGACATGTCTGACGACATTGAAATGTTTGCCAAATACATGTTTCCTGTTATGGTGGACACGACCTTGACCTTAAGTGAGAAAGTGGTTCCCCACTCCTTTTGTGCTACGGTAATTAAACGTTACATCTATATCTGTCTGTTGTGTTAGCAATGGTGGGTGTGTTTCTAACTTTTGTTTGATGCAGTGCTCCTCCTCATCTAATCCCTGATTAGTAATATTGGTCATTATTTCAATAGGAAAATTAAGAGAAAAGAAATCCTGATATTTGAATATCAGATAAGGGGTGGGAGCACTACAGTAGAGCTGAATAATACACTTTATTTACTTAGTTATCCATGTGTATATCTGTTTTCATTACACTAATACAAATATTTTGTTTAAAAGTCATATAATTTTTATGGGTATCATGGGACACATGTTTTGCTCTATCTAAATACTATGGTATATGAATCTTAACTAGTGTTCATAAAAATGTTGAGGAAATTGTTTTTTTTTTTTTCTAAATTTTAATTGGAGACATCTTTTATATAAATTCTGATAAATAATGAACAGTTTGTGATAGCTGGATGTTGTGTGTCTGAGTAATACACCAACAATTTTTAGTATTTTAAATGATTTTCCTACTGTAACCTTGTGTTTAGAAAGATAAATTTTATATTAAAAAGAATATGATCATATATTTTGTGTTCAAAAAGGCATGTTTATCATTCATGTATTCCTGGCGACTTAGTCACTGCAATCTCAGTCTTATATACTGAGTGACATAAGAAAGGATACACATTGACTTCTTGTCAAATGATATACCTGTACTTTGATCCTAAAACAAACTCAAGAAATGATAATTATTTGAACAAAACTGATGTCAATTATGAAGCATCAGGCATGTGTTTCATTCACAAAAAACTAAACTTTGTACCATTACTATGTAGCCACCTTATAGCAGTCCATGACATGACATCAGCTTCTTTAAGTCTGTCATGTTCTTGCATTCAGAAAATGATGTATCTTCTGTCTTTGATCTAAATTAATGATCATAACAATGAGAAAGAGAAAGAGCATTTCATACTTGAAAGGAAAAGAGAGGTTATACAACCTCTTAATTTCTTATTGATGGCATTAGGTGAGAATAAGGTGCAATTAAAATGTTGAGACTAAAAATTTTCCTCTTGAAAGCAACTGGGTTTATTGGGTATAGTCAAATGTTGGCAGCCAATTGTGTAGACTAGTTACCTTACTCGCATACATCTCTATCATCACACTACCCCACCTCCCCCCCCCCCACCCCCTTGAAATTAGGGTGATAAATAGTGATGGGGGTGTCCATCTGTCCGTCTCTACGTCCATCTATCCATTATACTTTGGCATTATACTCGAGATGGGAGCGGGAGGTATCGGTTTGAAATATCATTGCTCATAGTACCTCAGTTTTAATCACAGTTCTTTTAAGAAAGCAGTGACTAATTTTTCATGCAATTCACCACTTGAAGCCTTTTTTTTTATGTTTGAGAAATTACCTGCTTACTTAAGCAAATAACGTGCAAAATTCTATGGATTAATAATTATTAATAGTTTGCATCAAGCTTGATTGCTTTTCACTGCAACGTTTTAATACAAGTATTACATTGTTGGATTAAAGCCCGAGATAATAAGGACTGCCCTCAGATTTATCTAGTCTGTATACCCCGTCAATCAAGTGAATTAAGGTCGGCTCCATCATTGGGTGATTGAAATTGATTGACATTTAACTACTAGTCCCTGTATATAACTTGTACACTTTGTTTGACACTAGTGGCGACCTTCAAATTAACTTGCGATCTTTTGATGTTTACCACATATATATATATATATATATATATATATATATATATATATATACATATACATATATATATATATATATAACAGCACGATAAAGAAGCTGTATCAATGCAAAAAATTTTAACTTGTTTATATCTGTAATACAAACACATCAAAAAAATCTGAAAATGATTCAGTAAAATAAATCATGCTTGTGTATGATACTTTTTTCAACAAGTAAATTCCAATTCAAAGTACAATTAGGGCCTAATACATAGGTGACTGAAATCTTGTTTTCACTTAATTTGTAGAAGAATTTCTTTTGAGACATGGCGAAAAATTACGACGGAAAAAAAATATAGAGAAGAAAAAAAGCTGCTAAGACGACACTTTTTGCTTATAATGGATAGTGAAGCTGAAAGCAAAATGACTGTTCAGTAACAAGGGTTTCTTCTTTTTTTTACCCAGCATTTCTCGCTACGTGGTTTGTTACCTCCTTACCAGGATGTTAAAATATTTTTTTAAGGAAATACATATGTTAACAATTAATATATATTTCGTTTAAATTGTTTTATATTCTAATTTTAGTGAAATATATATATTTTTAACTCTATGAAAGCATCGTTCTCTCAAATTTTTCCACGCAACTTTTATTCATACAAACGGGAAGTAACTGTTCCATGTGTTCACATTAACTGTGATCGAAGCTCAAATGCTACAATATTTACGATAATAATTTTTAGCTCACCTCAATGAAGTTAGAGATGAGCTTATGCTTTACCCCGGCGTCGGCGTTAGCATCGGTGTCCCGGTTAAAGGTTTAGGAGCAAGTCCATTCCCAAGTAACTATAAGCCGTATCTGGACCAAACATGCATGGATGATGCATCTAGGGATGGACGCTACCACACTTGTTTCGGATGCTGGATCTGACCTACATTTTCCGATTGAGTGACCAGGTTAAAGTTTTTGGAGCAGGTTCATTCCCAAGTAACTATAAGCCCTACCTTGACCAAACTTGCATGGATGATACATCTAGGGATGGACACTACCACACTTGCTACGAATGCTGGATCTGACCTACATTTTCCAGATGAGTGACCAGATTAAAGTTTTAGGAGCAGGTCCATTCCCAAGTAAATATTAGCCCTACCTTGAACAAACTTGCACGGATGATGCATCTAGGGATGGACACTACCACACTTGCTTAGGATGCTGGATCTGACCTACATTTTCCAGATGAGTGACCAGGTTAAAGTGTTTTAGGAGCAGGTCCATTCCCAAGTAACTATTAGCTCTACCTTGAACAAACTTGCATGGATGATGCATCTAGGGATGGACACCACCACACTTGCTATGGATGCTGGATCTGACCTACATTATCCAGATGAGTGACCAGGATAAAGTATTTGGAGCAGGTCCATTCCCAAGTAACTATAAGCCCTACCTTGACCAAACTTGCATGGATGATGCATATTGGGATGTACGCTTACCATCCTGCTCTCGGATGTTGGATTAGACCTAGATTTTCCACATGAGTGAATTTTAGCTAGATTTTAACCAAATTAGCATGGATGATGTAGCTAAGGATGGTCACTTCCAGACTTGCTTTGAATTCTGAATCTGACTTACATTTTCCAGATGAGTGACCAGGATAATTTTTTTGGAGTAGCTATATAACATTATGGCCTGTTATGATTAAACTTGCATAGATGGTGCATCTAAGGATGAAAACTTCCAGACTTACTTTGGATGTTGGAACTGACCAAAATTTTCTTGATTAGTAAACTGGATAAACGTTTTTTGAACAGGTCTATTTCCAAGTAACTATAAGTCATACTCAAACCAAACATGCGTGGATATTGATCTTGGGATGTACACTAACTAAAAAAAGAATATGCTGTGAAATTTGCCTTACTTAAAGATAACATTCGTCAAGGTGAGCTTCGTAATCTTTAATTACCTATGTTTAAAAAATTGAAAAGGATAGGCAAGGATGAATATCTTACTTTAAAAACTGTACATGTTTTTAATTTTAACGATGAACTCTACTCATTGTTACAATGACATATGGTACATAGATTTTTAGAAAAAAATCGATGGGATTTCTGTTTGTTTCATATTGAGTATAAGCATGAAATTATGGAATTTTACAAATATTAGTTAATACTAATGATATTTTTTCTCGATGTAGAGATCTAATAATTTTATCTCCTGGTGAAATGTAGACCAAACAAGCTGTACAGGTAATACTTATGGACTTCCATAGGGATTAGCGCTCAGCATGGTCTGCATGACTGTCGATGCCTCAGGGTACCACTCATGTAAAATTAAGTCCCGCCCCTTACCTGAGAAAACTGTACGGTTAAAAATCTCAGCCTTTAAACATCTGGTACATTGAAAATTATGATACAGAGATGTTTTAATGGAAATTGATAGTGTATCCTTTCTTTTGTCCACAGTTACATACATATATTCAGTACATGCTAGTATTTCTTTGATGTAGAAGATTATGTTTCTAGTCATTCCTACATGTCATTGTCTGCTCTGTAGAGCTTTGTATTGATACGTTGTTGTAGCCCGCTATTTCACCACAACAAGAAACTCAAGATTTTGACTGTGAGGACGAGGAGGTACAGAAAAAAGGAAACAAACGACAGGTCGACCGTGATCGCCGCCGCACTCTGACGGGAATTAACTTCTTTACCTCCAAACCAAGACCGCCCTCCATCTCAATGCAAACTCCTACCCATAGTTTGAAAACTATTGATAGTACCCCAGTCAAAAGTGTAGGCATTCGGAATATCATTCTTATTTTTACTTTACAACAAAATACAGTAAAACAGTATCTAGTCAACATATTTAGAGTTAATATCTGCTAAAAGTCAAATATTGTCCCAATCATCTGTAAATAACAATATTCTGTAATGAAATTCTGTTGTCTTTTCCTCGTGACTTAAATTGTTAAAAGTTTGTTTTACTGTATGATTTTAAAATTAAAGTTCATAATTATCACGTTAATTAAACTAAAACATTAAAATATCAAATGTTTTTAAATAAAAAATACTTTTTTTATTAAATCATGATGTGAGATAAAAATTTTTAAATCAGATTTGTAATTTTGGACAACTGGTTTTATGTGATTTGATGTAATTTTAATTCATCAAAATAAAATTGAAAATGCTACGTAGCTAAAATGCCCATTTTAAAGAGTAAATTATGAAAAAATTATGAAAATGTTCACCTTGATTTCCTAAACCCTCGATCTTTTTTGTGAGATGTTACAATGTTCATGCATTCATTCATTGCTAGTTGGAAATTGGCGAAATCTTCAAGAAAAAAGCCCCCACATTCTCCATGGAGGACCTCGGACTGAGTGTAAATTTCACATTGAAATACGCATGATAACCACAGGACAAAGCTGCCGCATGCTGTCTTGTAAATGCTTTTCCTTAGAATATAAGCATTCTGACAATTATCTTAGGAAATTTAAGATCTTTTAACACATGTCTGATATATTGATTTTTCCAGGGATTATTTTTCTTGCATCTGTTATTGTCTGTGCTTTTCTGTGATGCATGTGTCAAAAGTTATTTAATATATGCTTCTGTCATTGTCTGATTTGCTTCTCTCTGAATATGATTGAGAGAACCTGCTCATTATCTTAAAGGACAAAATGTCCAACACTTAATATTAAATAAATTGCAAGTGATACATGCAAGACCTTAATTATCGTACATAAAAAAAATAAATGTATCATATAAATGTACCATGTACATGTGTATATGTTCTTCAAGACATTTCCCCCCAGTGCATATCCTTGAAAAGCCATTATTTTAGATATATGAAGTAGGGTACCAGTTGGTGTGTGCATTTAGAATGTATTCAAGGCCAAACAGCAAGGTTTTTTTTACTTCTATGCTGACAATAAAGATTAATGCAACACTGTTTAACATTCATCTTTTCTATAAAATTACCTTTATGACTGAACTAACAAATTTGTTCTTTACAACACTCTAATGCTTTGAAGGCAGAATGACTTGTGCTCAAAAAAATCAAGTTTTCTGTTTGATGGCCATTTTCTGTTACGGAAGATGGCAGTTTGATTAAAATTCAAGCAAAGCTAGTATACAGTATGGGGTAAAATCTTAAACAATTCATTGTTATAAATGAAAATTTTAGAAAGGAACAGTGATTTAATAAATATAAGAATTATCTCCCTTAGGAGAAGGTCATTGCTCCATGAAAACAGATAAATTCTTTTAAGTGTGTGTAAAATCTTATAAAAGAGAATAAACATATCAAGTTTTAGTTTTCTTTTTTTTCACCAGAATCAGAAAAAAAAAATGTTTGAGCTGCTGGTCTAAAACCATTTAGCATACATATCCAGAGGTACTGAAAAGCTAACCTTTAATGGCTGTTTTCTTTAGGGAGAAATGATCTCTTGTATGGCTGAACTGCTGAGGCTGATGGACCACAGACAATACAATGTAATCCTGAAACCAACACAGGTCCCACTTAAGGTAACTGTGACAGTCCTGTAAACACACTTAGATTTGCAAAATAAACATTCCAGGATATCAAAGTTTTAATATGAAAATATTTTGGATGGAAACAATGTCTGAGTATAGATATTAAAAAAAATGTAAGCTGTGTATACAATTTTATATAGCAATGCTACACATAATGTAAAAAGTGATAAATTAAAGCATTGAAATATGTATGAGAGTTATTTCCCTTTGAGAGTAAACTGGTTAATCTTTGCGAAACGAAACCATTTTAGGAGTTTCTGGGTAAAGTACTACTGACCTTCAGAGAGTTGATCAAAGAAGACTTATTCCCCCCGGGGTGGACAGTCATGAGGATGGTTATCAATAAGTAAGGATTTGTTACTGATGGCTATTATTAAAAGAGTTAGAAAGCTCCGTATGTGACTCTTTTTCATATAAATCTGAAGTTGTGTACACGTATATACAGTATGAAATACTATATCTGTTTCAGTGCTCTATTTACTGCAATAGAATACTTGTCTTCAGTTCTCAGTGAGCACTTCCTCAAGAAAGATCAGTTTGATATGCAGGTATCTATGTATTACTCTTAATCCAAAATTTTATAGTTGAAACATGCTTTGTCTTATGATGAATGTATAAGAGATTGTATAATTTGTTGATTAGCTGTGGAGTCATTATTTTAACCTGGCGGTAGCCTTCATCACTCAGCCCAGTCTACAGCTAGAGAGGTACTCCGAGGCCAAGAAACGCAAGATCATCGACAGATACCAGGACATGAGGATCCTAATGGGGCAACAGATACAGAATCTCTGGGAAAACTTAGGTCTGTGATTGACAGTCTGTTATCACTGAAAAATAATTTTACTTCTTTGGTGGGGGGGGGGGGGGAATGAAAGATGAATGTTGTTAGATCATATAGTGTTTCAAAAACTTCTCAGTCCTTAATGTGTCGTAACTTTTTTCTTTTCATCGTACAGGTGCCAATAGACGACATTTTATTCCGTCTCTGATTGGTCCTTTCCTGAAGGTGACTTTGGTTCCTGAAGAGGAACTCAGAAAGGCCACCATTCCAATATTCTTTGACATGATGGAATCAGAGATGAAAACCTGTGGAAATTTCCAGTTGGTCAGTATCATATCTGTAACTGTAAATTTATGGAAATTCTTATGTTTATAACTTTCTTTTTTTCAAATCTGCATTTTTTTTAATTTCTGAAAACTGCTGTACTTTGTTTTTAGGTAGAGAATGAGATGATAGAAAAACTGGATGAATATATCACCACTGAGAACCTAGGAGACACAGATTACATGGCTCTGTTCAGTACAATGTAAGTAAACACACATCCAGTAACATTAGTCCTCCACTGTTCAGTACAATGTAAGTAAACACACATCCAGTAACATCAGTCCTCTACTGTTCAGTACAATGTAAGTAAACACACATCCAGTAACATAAGTCCTCTACTGTTCAGTACAATGAGAATTAACACTCATGCAATAACACCAGTCTTCTAATGTTCAGTACAATATAAGTTAACACACATCCAATAACACCTGTCTTCTACTGTTCAGTAGAATGTAAGTAAACACACATCCAGTAACATTAGTCCTCCACTGTTCAGTACAGTGTAAGTAAACACACATCCAGTAACATCAGTCCTCTACTGTTCAGTACAATATAAGTTTACACACATCCAGTAACATTAGTCCTCCACTGTTCAGTACAATATAAGTTAACACACATCCAATAACACCTGTCTTCTACTGTTCAGTACAATTTCAATTTTCAGTTTGTTTATTTACCAATTATTTACCAAGTACAATATACGTCGTCTCACATCCAGTTGCAGTAATCCTCCACTATTCAGTACAATGTAAGTTAACAAACATCCAGTAAACATTTAAGTGCCAGTAAACTTCCTAATCAGTTCAGAAATCTCTCTGGGTTGAAGTTCAGTGTTCAGTGAGTGTTTTGTCTTATTTTACACTCTGTGTAGCTAGCACGGTTCTCCTTGGGTTGTAAGGTGAATCAAATAGAAGTATTTCTGTTGTGGGGGCAGGGATGGGGAGGGAGGATCATGTAGAGTCAGTATGCTTCAATTGTTCATCTGGTGGTATGTAGAGGTTGCTCCCCTTTGCCACTGTTTTACTATGGTTAGATGGTGTGTCAGGGTTTGTGTGAAGACAAAGTACCCAGTAGTACAATATTGTATTGTCAGTGTGATTACATTGTATGAGTATCATGTTTATTACCTTTTATGTCTAGATAAAGGAATTTCTCAACATACACATGATACAAGTACTTGTCCATCTATATCCAGTTGTGTTAAAGAGTTTTGAGTCACATGATTTTGTTAATAATGTTAATAATTTATACTTACCGGTATGTTTCATGCAACAAAAAAATCATTCTTTGTTTAACATGATGATTTTGCTTTACTAATTTACTCCATTTGAAGAGAAAACACTCCTGGATATCAACCACTGTCCTACCACTGATCCGGGTAGAACTCACTGTAAAAATTTCTGATATTTTTTCATGACTTCATTGGATTTGAATCATGATTAAAAAATTTAGGAAGCCAACTTAGTATAATTGGTAAGTAAGGGCACTTAAAATTAATATTTTGACTCCAATTCCCCAGTCTCTTCACTCGTTCTGACTTTCCAGTTCAACATTTTCTGCAGTCCTACTAAACAGAGAACCCTAGAGAACTCTAGCTATATTTGGTTAGTTCAAGTAAGTATTCTGCGTAATTGAGTTGATAATCACTTTTTATATAATGTTTAATTAATAAAATTAATAAAAAGTTTATTTTAGGAGTGTTTTCCCATGAAAATAGTGGAAAAACGTAATAAAGTATTAGACGGTGAAATATTTTTGTCATCCCGATCCCGATTGAATTTCCTATTTAGTATTTCATTGATTCTAACATAGGATGTGTGAAAAATATATTTTTAAAACATTATTTTGTTTTTGTATGATATATTAACTATAAGAAAACATAAATAAATCACTGAAATACAATAAATAATTAAAATCATTAGGGTTCTCTAAGGTTCTTTAGAGTTCTCTAGGGTTCTCTGTTTAGTAGTACCCCATTTTCTGCCATAAAGATTTGAGGTTTGTTTTAGTGTCCAATCTCTGCTGTTGTTCAGATGAGAGTAATTTTTTGTTCAGCTGTGAAACTGCACAACACTAGAGGAAGTTAAGGTGGCTTGTTCAAGTCTTTAGGTATTGAATTCACTGAAATACATATTTTGTTGTTAAATCCATTTTACTATACATATTAAAATCAAGAATGAAGTGGGAATAAAAAAAACCCAGATATCTTTCATTATCAGTGTACTATATTGGTAAGCAAAATGACTTGCATATTTGACTTGTAGATACATGTATATTAATTTACAGATATGTTAATTATTGATATTAAAGACAATTAAGTTGGCTTTGGAAAAAAATCATGAATATTACCACTTTCCTCATTCCTTTAAAGGTTGAAGGATACAATTAAAAAAAAAATTATGTGGATGAAGTATTCCAATTGGGGGGGGGGGGGGGGGGGGGGGTATGATTTCTTGTTTTATATCACATTTTGCTAGCTGCACAAAATCATTTATAAAGTTATAAATGAAATTACAGAGGTAAAAAAAAATGGTAGAAGGTTCATTTAGAAAGGTGGAACAAAGGTTAACCAGAGTTCTGGGCCCTATTTTACAGACTGAAGAATTATACTTATGAATAAGACCAAAATGCAAATAAATTTCTTTTTTGCATTAATTTTAAAATTGGTTTTAAACTTTTTAAAAAGAAATTTTTATGCAAGCAATTTTGAATTGAAAAATTAGTTTTGTAAGATTTTACAATCAACTGATGTTTTTTGGTCTTAGTCGTAAGTTCTTTTGTAAAACGGAACCCTAGCTGGATTGGAATGTTTGAACAGGGATCAGATAAGTAGCAAGATTATCTTCAAATTTCAGTATGTTGAAAAAATGTAATACATGAAAAAATGACCAAGTAAAATTAATTTACTGCTACTTCCTCAAATGTAAAAGCCAGTATTATGTGTTAATACCTTGAGACAAAATAATCTTTGATAGCAGTTGAATCAGGTAAGACACAGAGGATTACATACTAGACATGTGTTTTACTGAGTAATCCTAATTTTTACAGCTGATCGTCCTTTGAGATCAAACAAACAATTGATGATATGATTATGACACCTTGTATAAGCGTGGATAAGACACCACTTTATATTTTATGACCAGAGGTGTTAAAATGGTCCACACAGAGGGAATAATTGTTTAACATGTAAACATAAAAGACAGGCAAGGTGCAATAATGATTGCATGCTGTGTTAGATGTAGGAACCGTCTGCCCTATATGGGTGTGAAGTACTCTCAATTATTGCATGACAGCCTCGGGGCATTCTAGTACGACTGTATAGAGTTTCCTGACCCCTCATTGTCTGTTGTGACACTAAGATATTTGTTTTATATGAAAGCCACTAGGGTTTTTTACTTCGGTAGTATTAAAGATCACTAAGGACTGTACCCAATACCAATATTTTTAAGAGATTCTCTTTTTTTTGTGGCAAACTTTAAAACCACTCAATAAAGTAATATTTGGAGCATTGAGGCCTGACATCGGCAAAAGAGGAGATTTTGTGTGGAGATAATTTGTCCTTTAATGTAAACAGAAGTTCCCAATTTAAATATCCATAATTTGTTATCAGCTGAAAGCGTAACCTAAGTGATCGGAGGGTCTGTATTTAGCCATTGTGAGAGGGTCTATTATACTGGTGTTGTGTTGACTTGGGATTATTGTGACAAGAACAGTGTGTCCTCGGAAAGCGTCAGTGCCCCTCCAGACTGGTGGATGAGGTATATCCCACATGAGGAATATAATGAATCCCGGCAGAAGGGCCTCTCAGAAGGGCCTAGGGCCTGGCTGTCGGACCGAGAAAAACTTCAGATCACGGAGTAAGTCACAGCCTAATCTGTACCCATGGAGGAGAGGGTCCTGTTCTAAATACCAAAGTGAGGAAGGTAGTGGAGATCAGAATTTATCTGGATTGTCTGCATCCCAAAACAGGAGGAAATCTCTATCTAGATTTTCAAGGTTTGTAGGGTCTGAGTGAAATTATGCCTCAGAGAAAAAAAGTAATTTTTATTGTGGAATTCAAACTTTTATTAGCTGAAAAAAATTGGACTGAAAATTTCAAGAAATTTAAATTTGAATAGCCCGCTTTCACATATATAGTTTTATATGTGTTCACCTCTAGTGTTTGGTTAAATGTCTCAGTAGCTAGTACATGAAAACTCACTTTTCCTGGCAAGAAAAAATTATTTCCAAGGAAAAAATGTTTAATGATACATATGTTTGTACACCAAGAAGAAATTGCTACAAATAAATCCATTACTTGGTTTAAAAGGGGGAGGGATATTTTAATTTATCAGTATTATGTTCTCTTGTGTTACAAATATATTTTCATTATTAATAATATATTTGCCCAATTTTATTTTATGGTGCATGATTTAATTTCATGATGCTTCAATATAAAGGTGTTAAAAATATTTGTTTCACTGGTATCCATAAAGAAATCTTGATGTCTTCTCTATGTCTCAATGCACACTATATGTATGTCACAATTACATCTTGATAGAGACAGAAAAATCAATAGATTATGAATTAAAGTTGATACCAACTTTTTTCCTAGAAGTTTATGGTGGCTTATTGATAATGCAGTATAAAATTTAGTATTTAGTCATGGTAGGAGTTTACACATGTACGAGAGTAAGCATTGCTTTATGCCATTATAAAAGAGTGACATGTTTTATTTTCTGTTAGATTTCTTTATTTTGGCCTTTGAACTGAAGAGAGGAGTATTTATACAGATGTTTTCACTTATCAAATTTAAGATCAAACAACCTCACACATTACTGTACTCTATTGCTGTCTACCATCAATCAATTTGTTATTTACTTCCAACAGACCAAAAATTCACAGCTTTTAATTACTTCACTTTCCTGCTGTTTGTTTAGAAGAAAGAAGTTGGTAACTTTATAAACAACATGAGAAGGCAAATGTCACACTTCATTATGAAATTTTAAAATTAAAGATTATTAAATTGCATTTCATTAAAGTACATTGTTTAATTGATTTATCTAAGGACAACCAATTACTTGCAATTTAGTTTACATGATGGATGTTCCATAGGAACGTGTAGACAAAGTCAGCTGGTCAAATAAATTCTGTCCTTTCAGACTGCAGTCTCATTTTCTTTCCACTATTTGCCAACAAAAGTTGAAGAAACTTGTGCATGAAAGCTATTACTGGAATAGGTTGTTGTGATTTATGAATGGCTAGGGAACTGTTTCTGTGGGGAGACAGACCATTGGCAGCTCCCTCTACTGATAGCGCCAACCAGCAGGTGCTCCCCTGCTTCCTCACTACTGAAGAACAGCCACAAAATCAAATACTTCTCAAATTCTACAAAACTTAATGGACAGCCACTTTCTTCTTCTAAAGACAAGCTTCTGTAGCGCAATGTAGGCTTCTGAGAAAATCTTCTCTGTTCCTCCTGTGTTGGTGAGATGTCTATTTGATTTGTGTCTATTTGGGGAGCTGTTAATTGATAAATTGTGAAATAATTCTGTGTTTTTGGTGAGGATGAAAACACCTCTGATGTTTAAATTCAAGAAATTTGATCAGGCAAAGTAAGTATGATGGTTTAATTAATATTGATGCATTAATGGAATTGCATATGATTTTCTGAGCAGTCTCTTTAAAGAGTATGATTTGAAAATCTTGCAATGAGTTTTATAGTGAACTGATAAAGACAACTCACTTTTTGCACTTACCTCCCAATTTTGTTAACGCAAGTTATTGAAAAAATTACTTTTTGAAACTTACAATTTCAATAGAAGTATTTATCATGTAAAAAATCTTGCTGATATAAAATTGAAAGTTATTTGTAAATTCAATATTAAAAAAAAACGGAAAAAGAGGGGTATTTGATCAACCGCATAGCATTAAGAAAGTGGTAAAATGATAAAGCCAAAGAAAAAGCAACAAATGTTATTCTTTTCTCATAAAGCAGGCGGTACTGTTAAATGACTGGAAAATAACGGAGATAACACCCCTCATTAGAAGCAGTGCAAATAATGACTAGAGCAGACAGATCCCATGTAGTGATGACCCATACTCTTACTACAGGGGGGTTAGGAGGAGATTAGCCTCCAATCTAGCTAATTTACACATTTTCAATTTCAATGGCATCCAATACACAGAATTTAAAACGTGAAGTTTGTATTTACCCTTGTTTGAGTTTATAGGTATTTGATGAGGGGACATACCTATAAACTGAGTGAATTGGGGGAGTGCTATACATGTAAATACATATAAAGTCCTGGGGAGTGGTGGTGTACCTATAAAGGTTTTGTTCACTTCATTAAGACCCAGACTCCTTGTCACCTTTCAGCTGAATATAAATAATCCAAGTCTGTATTTCTAAGACCAAACCCTGCTCCTTTGGGAGTCCTGTAGAGGTTGGATTCAGGAAGTGAATAGTTGCTGCAATTGGCAGATTGGATTAACCCACTGCCATCTTGTTATTGACAGTGGATATATTTGTTTGACAGGAACCATTTTACACTTTCTGAGTGATGACACATCACTAAGCATCTTGGCAAACAATAAATTCATATATCATATTTTGTGTGGATTTTATTCTACAAAGGAATACTTTCAAATTGTACCAACAACACTGGTGTATACAATTTTTCAGTTAAACTTCAGTGTACTATATATGTGTTCTGCAGCATTATTATGGGACTAAAGCACAATTATATAAACATTTAGATGATAAAATGGTAAAATTCTTCCACAGATTGTTGGATAAAGTTGAGAAAGAACCAGAATTGAAGGAAAATGGCCGACAGTTTGTCCTATCTGTCACCAACCTTCTGGAGAGGCTGCTGGACTATAGGTAAGATTTGAGGGGGTGAGGACATGGGGGGGGGGGGCTGTAAATGTGATTTATTATGTCAATACTTCTAATATTTGAAAGGTAACATGAATAGAGAAATATTTTTTCTTTTACGTATTGGCAAACCAAAACATTGATTAACTTTGTGTAAGAAAAACTACAATAATTGTTTATTAAGGAGAAGCAGGAACTTGAGCCGAAGTCAAAGAAATCTGGTCCATCGAATTTTTTCATATTTTATATCTTACTAATTTAGTATATCCTACATATCTTAAAGCAGTTTTGTCATCAAATTTCTTCACTTATTTTAGAGAAACTGCCAAAAATATTGCTACGTTCAGTTTTGCTACTTCATGTTTATGGGTCCATTATACTGGCCTTTCTTACACAGAAATAATATGAATGTGGATATGTGCCTCTTCAAATATTTCTGAATATGAATTGAGTTCAAAATTTTTATTTCACATTGCATATGGATTGGATTAATTATGTTCTTTTTAAGAAAACTTTAACCACAAAAACATGTATGAAAAAAAAAAAAAATTATCAATCAATATTTCAATATTTATAATAGAACTAAAGTCCTTTATATTATTGTCTAACTGTAGCAATATTGAAAGGTTAAGCCTACCTCAATGTTCTACAGGACATCTTTAAACACGACGTAAGCGTGATAAAAACACTTCATGTTTACATTCTCCAAGTATGAGAAAAAACAAATATGACGTCACATGCAACTTTGCAAGCAAAATAAGATATACAAAGAAACACTGTTACCATCCACGAAAAATTATGATTGTGTTCCTGTTTCAATTTATCTCAAGATCACCATGCATTCAGGGTTCGACACTAACTTTTTTACCTTGGTGGACCGCAGGTCCACTAGTCAAAAATTATTGGTGGACCTTCTTAAATTCTGGTGGACCTTCATAAATGTTTGAATTAATGAATGAATAAGAATTCATTACACAAGGCTTGAAACTAACTTATGTACTCAGTCCAGTCAGACTAATAAAGTATAAGTTAACCAGTCAACAGAATCAAATCAATTAGTCAGGAGTTTTCAGCAATATTGTTAAACATATTTTCAATAATTAAAAAAAGAACACAATTTATATCTTCAAACAATAGTAAAAGCCTGCATTTATTTCGCTTCCAACGGTAGATAAAAGTTGAATCCTAATTGTTCATATAAACAGGTGAATATAAACAAGTGAATTTTTCATGTATCTATGGCTAATTTTTTTTTAACTACGATGCAAAACAAAAGTATATGTATTTATTTATTGTTTATATGTATTTATTTATTATTGTTTTTAATTATTATTCATTCAAATAAACTGCGATGATATGATTCTTTTATGTGATATTATGTATAGCAGAAAAAAAAAACAGGAACTGCAGATACATGTAATGTATTCATAAAATATAAATCACGCCTGTTTGAAGATCTAAAAAATAAACAATGCATAAATGCAGCTGTCAATCAATTCTAATTATCTCCAAACCTGGCCATCAGTGTGCGTTCAGGCGTGAAGTGATTTCCTGTTAGCCAGTGTACATTTTCACACCTTTCTGTGCATTAAACAAAGGACAGACTGACTAATTTGGCACGAATTTTACATGCTACTTTTTCAAGGTCCGTGTTAAATGTTCTTGCGTCTCAGTGTTATTGTTATTCTGCAAGTTTGTAACAAGTTTGGATGAATTAATCGTTTGATTTACGGATGTCGATTTTTAGGGGGAAAAAAGGAATTTTACCGTGTTTTTTAATACAGTGTTTAAATTTTAAGTGGACCGACGGTCCACCTAGTCCAGAACATTTGGTGGACCTTCCAATTTTTTGGTGGACTCGGGCCGCCGGTCCACCGTTAGTGTCGAACCCTGTGCATTGACTATCACCTGTTTGATAAAATAAATTTGATTGTGTAATCAATATGTACATGATCTTTTTGCACTAACAGATCAAGAATTGGTAAAGGCGCAGAGTAGGGAAACAGAGGATTGGACAAATCTTCTTCAGAATTTATAAATATTGATATGAACATTTGAACTTGAAATATTTTTATATAAGATGAAGAAGCACAACAATTTGTACAAAGATTGTACAAATATTATCTTAAGCATCAACATTAGCAGAGATTGTGACGTACTCTATTGCGTCATGAGTCCTGCTTCCCTTAACTCTGGCGCTCGTTCCATGATCGGAAGGTCATGTGTTCGAATCACAGCCGTGACTGACCTAAGTCGATAAAAAATAGGTAGCAACTGTTCCTTTGCCAAGCGCTCGGCACTTTGAAGTGAAAGTTGCGGGTCCTTAGAATGAGACTTTAAAACCAAGGCATTGTGTCACAGTAAGCGTTGGCACGATAAAGAACCCTCACTGCTCAATGGTCCTGAGTGTCGAGTAAAGGTCTAAATTTGAAGCCTTTCACCGGCATATAGTGACATCTCTATATGAGTGAAAAATTCTCAAACGGGACATAAAACAACATACAATCAATCAATCAATCAATCCCTTAACTCTGTGGGTGAGCAATTCAGCTGCAAATAAAAATAGTTTCCAGAGATTTTCTTTTAATTCACCAGTGTATTATTTTCTACTTTGTGGTGTCTGTATAGTAAGAAAAGTGTAAATTCATTGGAATCTGTTTATAAATAAAAGCTGTACAGCTGCCCTTAAGATAATTTGTTTCATTGTGGATCTGTTTCTGTTACAATGTGGAGCTGCAGAGTTACGTGGGTATATTGTATTATGGCTGTTTCTTATGTTCCAAAACAGCTTTTTAAATGCACAAAATGATAAATTCATGCAAATATTGACTCAAGTTTTTTTCTTTTTTAGGCAAGTTTGTGGAGGGGAGGACCATAAAAGCAGTCATATGAAGTGTACCTTCAATATACTGGTAGGTATAAAGTAACAACTATCATACAAATCTGGTAAAGATCTAATCTACCAATGTACAGTCTCATCTTCAAGGCCAAAAAAGCAATATGACTCCTTAGATAGCCCAGTGTTTGTAATTTTGAGTGGCGATTAATTAACTTTTGGGTGGTTCTGGAATTTTGAGTTGAGATTAATTAACTATTGGGTGGTTCCGGAGATGTAGGTAATGAACCTTGTGTGCTATTGAGAACTTTGTGAGCAATGTGAACAGAGAAATGGCAGAGTTATATGTTGCAATGGTATATAGCTTGGTGATTTAGGGTGGACATGGATCAGAAGAGATTCTAGGGTGTCATGGTAGTGTCTGTTTGTACTTTTTGTTCCACAATCATGAGATTTATACAATAATAATATTCACATGATAAAAAAAAAAAGAAATCGAAAAAAAATAACTTGGTCAATGATTTAATTTAGCCTTGGTGCCATACCACACTTATCCCTCAGTAAGCTGTTTAATAACCATACACTGAAAACAACATATGGTAGGCCTCTTAGAATCCACTCAACCTCCGAGAAGTTGTAAATTGTCAAACGGAATGAAATTTGATGTGATCAACTGTAGCTTAACAACTTGAAGCTTTTCTTTGGCATGGTTCATTAATTAAGTCAAAATCGTTAGACTCTGCAGGCTTCCTCTGCCGACCCTCCTTAAAAAACAGAAGAGAAGAAACACATGGAAACCATTCATCTGAAAGAATGATCTATGGTGAAATACCAAAAAAAAATTCACTGCCAAATTTATAAAAATAAAAATCTATTTATGAAGCCGGAGATGATCAATCCAGGTTGTATTATGTAATGTGGAATGTTTTAGCTTGTTTATAAAAAGGAGATTGAAACACCCACCCAATGCTGTGTGTATGAATTCCAGTCGCTTTTCCAAGCAGCTTATTTTGTAGTCAAATAATTAAAAGTAGTGTTTTATATATATAGTATTCATAATGGCAGCAGAAACTTATTAATAATAAATCTCAAAGGATCATTGTGAAAAAAATTGCTTGAAATAAGTTTTGTTTAGATGAAGTGAGCACTATTCAGCATCATTTACTTATCCAAACTAAGAATGCTGTATACATGTATTTCCTTTATAAGTTTGGTACATATAATCATGATAATACTGTATGTGTACTTAAAAAAGCGGGCTTATTTTAGCGGCTTTGGCGTAGACAATGATGCGCTAATTTATGAATACTGCCAAGAAATCATTTATATATACAATACAGGACACAGACCTGTGTAGCGCTAATTCCTGATTATGATGACAAGTCAATACCCAATGATAATGCTAAATTTTAAATACATCAATTTATGTCCACATACAGTATTGCAAGAGGTAATGTGCTTAAAGTACCAGAGGTTTTCCCTGTTCTGTATTTATACTGACATAGTTTTATGATTAGTCAAATTAATTTGATTTTTTTGTAGAATTTTTACAAGGACAACACAAACAAAGAAGAAATGTATATTCGGTACATTAAGAAGCTATACGACCTTCACCTCACCGCTCAGAATTACGTGGAGGCAGGGTTAACTCTGAAACTGTATGCCCAGCTGTTACAGTGGAGGGATACAATGAGGAAGGAGGAGCTAGACTACCCTAACCAACCAGAGTGGGAGAGAAAGGAGAGGGTCTACCTTCAAATCATGGACTGTTTCGACAAGGGCAAGGTTAGGATTTATTTTTAACTATAACAGTGAAGTGCTACATAACGGTGTATTTCTGTAACATTCATTTTGACTAGGTATGTACTGGAACTTTATTTTGGGTTCTGATTACATTTTATTTTGTCTGTAAATTGATAAATGTCCTTGTATTTTAGATTGCATAATAGATATATACACCATAAAAAAAATTCGAAACTTTTTCAGGTTTGGGAGTATGGTATTCCTTTGTGTAAAGAGTTGGCAGAGGTCTACGAGAAGAAATTTGATTACAGGAAGCTGAGTAACGTTCTGGCAAGTATACATCTAGGTCAAAGGTCAAATCTGTCATTCATCATATTTTTTGAAACTGCATGGATAACTTTCATAGAAAATAAAAATTTAATGAATAAAAAATGTATGCTAGAGTTTTTCCTTATGTAAGTCATAGATAACCTTTTTATCATTCTATTTTGCCTTTAACAGGAGAGACAGGCTAGATTTTTCAGTAATATACTAGATGGGGTCAAAGTTCAGGAGGAGGGGCAGGACAGACCCGTTTTCTACCCCCGACAAGAACCAACCTACTTCAGAGTGGCCTACTATGGACAACTCTTCCCACTTTTTGTTAGAGTGAGTCAAAGTTTATAAGCTAGGTTATACAAATAATGATGCTTGAAAGTCCTGGTTTTCATACAGGCAAGTGGTGTATAAAAAACTGACTGATCAAGAATTAAATTCTTTCAGAACAAAGTGTTTATCTATAGAGGAGATGAGTGTTTAAAGCTACAGGACATAATTAATCAACTGAAACAGGAGTACCCCATGGCTACCATCCTACAGTTCACCAACACCATTGATGAAGACAAGAAACAGGGGGAGGCTCAGTGTAGGACATTAGTTAATTCCCTTTGTATATTAAGCCTTCATTAAATCTACTCAGTGTAGGACATTAATTAATTCCTTTTGTATA
Source organism: Saccostrea echinata (assembly GCF_033153115.1). Lineage (NCBI taxonomy): Eukaryota > Metazoa > Mollusca > Bivalvia > Ostreida > Ostreidae > Saccostrea > Saccostrea echinata. Next base: position 29,296,784 of record NW_026889778.1, read on the forward strand.
TTAAGCCTTCATTAAATCTACTCAGTGTAGGACATCAGTTAATTCCCTTTGTGTATTAAGCCTTCAATAAATCTACCTGGTGTGGAGAAAAAAAAAAAAAAAGCAACACATGCTCAACAATTAACTTACTATAATTATTTATTTTTTACTCGAATAAAGGAGACAAGAATAAGATATATTTCTGCCTGACATTTTCTGTTTCAGACATACAGATTGGTAGTGTGAAGCCTCGACCTGAGGACAAGCCTGAGTTTGTATACAACACAAATGTGGCTCCTGAGATTAAGAACTTTTATGCAGTTAATGATGTCAGTACATTCCAGTTTGACAGATCTTTCCACAGAGGAGAAAAGGATCCCAATAATGAGTTCAAGGTATCCTCATAAAACATTTGTCATCAAAAATTGGGGCTGGTAATTGGTCTCGTTGCATTATGAAAAAACAACATTTTCCTCAAAAACTAAACATGATTTTCTAGGTGATAAAATGGTGACTTAAATTAAAAAGATTTAATATTTGATATTTATGGATATTAGGAAGCAAATTTCAATAGCGAATAATGTAATCAATGTTTTGATGTTAGTAAATTCTGATGTCCCAATTGTTTTCTTTTTACCCAGACCCTTTGTACGGAGAGAATGGTGATGCACACAAACTACTGCTTCCCTGGGATTTTACAGTGGTACGAAGTAATTAGAACAGAACATGTGACTCTTAGTCCTGTGTGTACCGCTAACGAGGCTGTCAAATCAGCCTGTAAAGAATTACAGAAGGAAATTGACAAAACTAAAAAAGACTCTTCAATTGATGCCATCAAGTCTCTGTCTATGAAATTAAATGGAATGATTAGTGCTTCAGTTCAAGGGGGAATTCCTAAATATCAGGAGGTACGATTTTCAAACTTTGAATGTATTAATTTAAAATAAATTGGTTTACAGCATTGTGATTGAAATAAGGATAGCCATTTTTATATTTGTAAATGTCATATTTGACAAGGCTGCAGTGTAAAGTTTTGCACACATGGACATTTTTAGGTTTCTTGTTTCATAAATTAAACTCCATTTTACAGGCCTTCTTTACACCAGAGTACGAGAGACTTCACCCCGAGGAAAGGGACAGAATCCGAGAGCTGAAGGAGCTACTGAATGAACAGGTCAAGCTACTGGACGCAGGACTCCACCTGATGAAGACCATGGACCGAGTACACGGGACGGGTTTATCTGACATGCTGCGGTCACTCAGTGAAATCTTAAAGGAGATTAAGGAGAGTCTAGGCATGCAGTCATCATCTGTCCACAGGACTTCCTCTCATCTCTCTATGACTTCAGTAAGGGTAGGTATCCTCAGTAACTAAAAATGTCTACAGGTTTTTCTTGCTCTTTTAACTAGACGATCCCTGAATCATTATCAAGAGCAAAATCTTAACTGAATTTCATGAACTAAATTCTTTACATGTATATATAGATTAACCTTGTGAAAAGTATTTCTTGTTATGTATTTTAAATCATTGCCTATAGACACAATGATAAGTGCATTCAAATATTTTTTTCCTCGATGATGAAAATTGTTTTAACATTGCTTAAAAATTGTCAAGGTAAAATATGAATTATAATACAACAGGAGGTGAATCGACGGTCGGACTCTGGAGTGGACAGCATGCTAGTCGAGATGAGGCCAGGGACCCCGGGCAGTGGGTCCCTCCATTCTTCCAGCAGGTAGGTCAAGTAGTAATTAAAATCCATGTAGTTCACATGGTGTGACTGTTTTGTTAATTAAGAAATGATAAAAATACACAAATATATAAATACATTAACCATAATCATATACTTGTTCTTTGATATAGTAACAAACGCAGTGATGATCCTTACTTATTTTTTTCAGTAATCGTTCGTCTGGTTACTCGGCTGATGCAGTGTCAGGAGACCTGGTTGACTTGTCAGAACCAGAACCAGTTTCAGCACCAGAGGTTAGTTGTCTGTCCGGCTCTGTTGATTTTGGTGTAGCGCTGTAGTATAGCTTCACTTTTTGTACACCCTGTAGATTATAACATGTAGATAAGGAATACTTGATATTTCTTTTCTTCAAAAAACTGTATTTCATGTACATAAAGGATTTGATTTTAATCTGATTTAAAAAATTTTTTTAAAGCAGTTAAACAAATTTCATTGATGCCCTTAATACCATAGCAATTTTTTTCATATAATTAATACTAATTTTTTTTTTTAATAGGACCAACAGCTTAATATTTACATTAGAGTGAAAATAAATTATATATTACCTAATTTGAAAAAAATGGACAGAAAATACTTAATCAAAACAAAGTAAAAATATTTATAGGAAATAAATATTTATACAATGTAGTGAAATGAACACTAGTGTAATTCCTATATCACACCAAATAGTCCATAACTTGCGTTTGTGCTAAAATTTGTATGTGCACATTTAATAATATTTTTAAACTGAAATCACCAAATTTTGTTGTTATTTTTTTTTATTATTTAATTGGCAGAATGTGCTGAAAAGTAAAAAGAAGAGAAATTTGTAACGACAAGCACTAATTTGTTAATACTTTAAAATATCTATTTCAACCTGTCAAACTTTTTTTGATGAATAGCAATTCTTGCATTGCCTTGGATTTTCTTTTTATATTGTACTAATCTCACCTACTATTTATGTTGTCGTTATATTTTTAATTACTTATTTATTTAATTTTTTTTTTCTCTAAAACTTACTTGGTAATTTGTTTTTGATTGTTTTGTGTTGTTTAACTAATTCGTTTATGTCACCGTACTCTAACTGTTAATAGAATCATTTGTCTTGTAAATAATATTAAACATTCAATTTTAATAGATATAAATTATTGATCAAAAAGCCTTATGTGCCCCATATATTTGAAACTTGTAAATATTGAATGGGAACGTTTAAGTTGAGAATCAAAGTGAAAACAATGGATGGACTGTTGATTTCAAGTTTGATGTGAATACATATGGACTTGAAGACTTTTATATTATATGTTATAACGTACATGTGTTTATATACAAGACTAACAGAAAAATATTAATCCTGTATCTGTTCCTTTCTTATTCGCTAATTATACATATATCAACTGTAGTTTAGCTACAAATTATAAGTACCGTAATAGTACCATAGAAGAAACTAATAACCTGTTTTGTGTTATGTAGCAGTGCATGATTCTGTGTATGTAACAGTGTACCCACCTGACTGATAGGTCCCTTAACTTTTCCACAGTGTTTGCCTGAATAGCATGCTTTGCTAGTTTGTCTGTGTAGATATCCATCTCACTACTTTTTTCATGTCTGCATGTTCAGAACTTCACAAATCTACTTGACCTCTCACAACTCAAGGGAGTGAACTCCAACAGCAAGCCAAAGAGGCCATTGTCCTTGATACATCCATTTAGATCAGACAGGGGACATAAAGATCGTTCCAAGTCCGTCTGGTACGGTTCAGGATCTACAAATTCTATGCTTCTTGAGGTAATCATTATTCCCTCCCTTGCACCAGAGTCGGGGCTGGTTTGACGTTGTTGATTTATTGTTGGCCGTTGACATGATGCAGATGAGCATGTTGTAGTAAGAGCTAGATGTGTCTGAACTTGGATAAGAGGTTTGCCCTTTGGATTCGTTTTGCAGTTTCCACAAGTTAATTTTGACAGTGGAAGGTTTGATAGTAAACTATTTGTATTAAGTATTTCTACACATTTTTACTATATAATCCTTTACAAACTTTCTATTTTGAAAATTTCACGAAAATTTCATAGTTATTGTTATCATCATGAAATTTTCACTTTAACTTTTATCATATGTCTTTCATAAGTTCTGCAGAACTTACGAAAGACTTGAAATGAAATTAAATGAAATTTTAACTGTTATTTGTAGTATTTTAATGTGACTTTAAGAATGGTTTCTTGGTTAGACTTTTGTAGTTTTGATTAATAGGAATTTACATAAGATGAAGCTCAAAGTTCTGACAATGGTGCATGATTTGTGAATTTGTTATAGTGATAGGTACGGTAGAAATATTTTATCAATATTGTTATAAAATGCAAAGTTTGTAATGAATTAGTAAAATTTAACAGTGTAGAAATACTTTTGATCCTTGAGTATATAACTGACCTGTGTTTAATGTCTTCCCTAAGCTTACAGTATGAGGAAGCATGGGTATGAAATGGCTGTAGTCTTGGGCTGTAATCTTAACTATTCCACATATACTCTCTTGGTATGGTATTCTTTCCAATAGAAATGTATTGTTCCTTTCTTTGCCATAAACAATCATCAGATGTGTGCTTACATGTAAACAGAATAGATAATTATGTAATGCCTGAATTTAGCCAGCAGTCAACAGTTACCTTGTATGTAATAAAGAAAAAAAAATACAAGGGCGTCATATTATTTTACTGCCAAACAAACCTGTAAATTAATTAACAGGAGTCAAGTGAAAATTTACATTCAGTTGATGTCATAGAAAAGGTCACACCAAAATATATGTTGCATAAAAATTGCACTAATTCTTTATCCAGATTTAATTTTCAGAATCTCTCTTTTAACTATTGATGAAATGGGATGAATTCCATGGCAGAAATTTAGTTTATTTTTATAATAACATAGGTAGTTAAGCAAATTTGTGTTGTGTTTGAATTTGAGCATAACAATCCTTGGAAAGTCAATTATGCTCTCAGTACAGAATAAAGAATTAGGAGATGTGTACAGTTTTCTCCCTTTGTGAATATTTTATGGAAGCAAAGTGGGGGAGGAATGATATAGGGCAATATCATTAATCAATAATAGCTGTTGTATAAAGCAGCCAAATATAAGCAGATAGAACGAGATGATACATCATGATTTAAACTTTGAATACTGAATATAGAGACCTGATTTCTTATGTGAGTGAGGAGGACATGCAGTGTTGTGTAGATTGCTGTGACTACATAACTCTATTGTGTGTGACTTAGTCTAGACTTCCTGCTTAGATATTATATATCTGTCTTTCAGTTTTGACTTTATGTGACAGTAGTCCTTTATCATAGGCCACTCGTGATTAATGTGTGTTCTAGAGCTTTTACATTTATTACTGATATAATTTTCAATTGATTTTAGATACTTTAGGTCTACTTGTTATATATAGCCTGTTCATAATTCAATGTGTTTGTAGGTCTTGAAGAATTTTGTGCTATCTTGAATGAAATCTGTCAGTGTTAGTCAGATTTATATGTTTAGCTTAAGAGACCCAAAAGTGCCAAAATATAAATAAACATTTTGGTATTGCTTCTACAAGTACATACATAGTATATCATCAGTATATATTGTAATTGTACTATTTCATCATTAGTAGTTTCTTGACTTCTAAAAAAGCAATTCCTTTTTTTTCGTTTACACAGAAATCAAAGTTCGGCTCGGAGCCAGACATTACGCACCGTACTTCTTACAAACATCAAGGTAAGTCATAATAAGTACACACAGAGACTTCAAGGTCACGGTTAAAACCAATCATTATCTGCCACTTTTCTCACAAATGTCAAGATAAGAGACATCAGTGTACAGTTCACCAGATACTAGACATTGTCCATTCATTAAAGCAACCATGTCTGGTTCACAATTCAATTTTAGCGATAAACGATAGATTTACACTGAGAAGTCGTAAGTTCTGAAAGAAAATTAGTTATGTGAATAATAATACAAACTTAAAGTAATATTTGTACTTTTACTTTGCATAATCTTAGAATACATAAATAATGTAATATGTCCAAACTTTTGTCAACGGTAATCGTAGGAAAGGTTTGAGAAATACTATATATCACTGTCCAGAAAAATACCAACTTTTTATGACTCGCCGGACATAGAGTTTTGGACAAAAATTCAACTCTTAAAATACCGACTTAGCATATATGGTAAATACCAAAATATTATCACATTCAGAACCAGACGTTACCACCATCCTTCTTATAGACTTCAAGACATTACACACTTAGAACCAGACATTACCACCATCCTTCTTATAGACTTCAAGACATTACACACTTAGAACCAGACATTACTACTGTCCTTCTTATAGACTTCAAGACATTACACACTTAGAACCAGGCATTACCACTATCCTTCTTATAGACACTAAGATATAACACACTCGGAACCAGACATTACCACCATCCTTCCTATAGACTTCAAGATATTACACACTCAGAACCAGACATTACCACCATCCTTCTTATAGACTTCAAGATATTACACACTTAGAACCAGACATTACCACCATCCTTCTTATAGACTTCAAGACATTACACACTTAGAACCAGACATTACCACCATCCTTCTTATAGACACTAAGATATTACACACTTAGAACCAGACATTACCACCATCCTTCTTATAGACTTCAAGATATTACACACTTAGAACCAGGCATTACCACCATCCTTCTTATAGACCTCAAGATATTACACACTTAGAACCAGACATTACCACCATCCTTCTTATAGACCTCAAGATATTACACACTCAGAACCAGACATTACCACCATCCTTCTTATAGACCTCAAGATATTACACACTTAGAACCAGACATTACCACCATCCTTCTTATAGACCTCAAGATATTACACACTTAGAACCAGACATTACCACCATCCTTCTTATAGACCTCAAGATATTACACACTCAGAACCAGACATTACCACCATCCTTCTTATAGACCTCAAGATTTTACACACTCGGAACCAAACATTACCACACTCTTTCTTATAGATTTTAAGATATAACTCACTTAAAACTAGACATTACCACTGTCTTTCTTAAAAGAACACAAGAAATTACACGCTCAAAACCAGGCATCACACCATTGTTCTCTTAAAACTTCAAGGTTACCACTGCCTGGCATACATTAGATTCAGGTTCACTTGATATGAATGTAATAAAAAAAATGTGCTTTCTTGTTTCTGATTTTTAGCTCACCTCAACGAAGTTGGGGGAGCTTATGTAATACCCTCGGCGTCGGCGTCCCAGGTTAAGGTTTTTGGAGCAGTTTTCTTTTCAAGTACTTCTATGGCCTATATTAGTCAGAGATGCATGGAGGATGCTTCTAGTGTGTTTCATTGTACCAGTCAAGGTTTCAGATGCTGCAATTTCAGCTAAAGAATGACCAGGTTAATGTTTTTGGAGCAGGTTAAAGTTTTTGGAGCAGGTTAAAGTTTTTGGAGCAGGTCTCATTTCCAAGTAACTGTAAGCCCTATTTTGACCAAACTTGCATGGATGATACATCTAAGGATGCACACTACTGAACTTGCTTCGGATGCTGGATCTGACCTACATTTTCCGGATGAGTGACTAGGTTAAGGTTTTTGGAGTAGATCTCATTTCCAAGTAACTATAAGCCCTATATTGACCAAACTTGCATGGATGATACATCTAAGGATGCACACTACTGGACTTGCTTCGGATGCTGGATCTGACCTATATTTTCCGGATGAGTGACCAGGTTAAAGTTTTTGGAGCAGATCTCATTTCCAAGTAACTAAAAGCCCTATATTGACCAAACTTGCATGGATGATACATTTAAGGATGCACACTACTGGACTTGCTTCGGATGCTGGATCTGACCTATATTTTCCGGATGAGTGACCAGGTTAAAGTTTTTGGAGCAGATCCCATTTCCAAGTAACTAAAAGCCCTATATTGACCAAACTTGCATGGATGATACATTTAAGGATGCACACTACTGAACTTGCTTCAGATGCTGAATCTGACCTATATTTTCCGGATGAGTGACCAGGTTAAAGTTTTTGGAGCAGATGTCATTTCCAAGTAACTGTAAACCCTATATTGACCAAACTTGCATGGATGAAACATAAAAGGATGTACACTACTGGACTTGCTTCAGATGCTGGATCTGACCTACATTTTCTGGATGAGTAACCAGGTTAAAGTTTTTGGAGCAGATCTCATTTCCAAGTAACTATAAGTATTATATTGACTAAACTTGCATGGATGATACATCTCAGGATGCACACTACTGGACTTGCTTCGGATGCTAGATCTGACCTACATTTTCCGGATGAGTGACCAGGTTAAGGTTTTTGAAGCAGATATCATATCCAAGTAACTATAAACCCTATATTGACCAAACTTGCATGGATGATACATCTTAGGATTCACACTACTGGACTTGCTTCAGATGCTGGATCTGACCTATATTTTCCGGATGAGTGACCAGATTAAAGTTTTTGGAGCAGATCTCATTTCCAAGTAACTATAAGGCCTATCTGAACCAAACGTGCATGGATGATGCATCAAGGGACGAACAATCTCAAACCTTGCTTCGGATGCTGGATTTGACTTACATTTTCTGAATGAGTGTCTAGTTTTAAGTTTTCAGATAAGTCCATTCCCAAGTAACTGCAAGCCCTATCAGACCAAAATTGCATAAATGTTGCATCTAGGGATGCACACTCCTAGATTATTAGTTTAGTGTGGGACTTTGCCTTACTTAAAGACAACATTCGTTGAGGTGAGCTCTGTTATCTCTGATTACCTATGTTATTAGCTCACCTGAGCTGAAAGCTCAGGTGAGTTATTCTGATTACCTTTTGCCTGTCATCCATCTGTCTGTCCATCTGTCTGTAAACTTTTCACACCTGATCCCACCTCTGATGTTTTTGGAGATCTGTTTTTGCTCTGCTCCCGATTTGTATTGTTTTAATGGAGCTTGAATACTGTTCATTTTCTCCATATTTCATTATCAACTTCTTTTCACAAAAAAGGTGAAACTTCCTGAGGTAGTGTAGATTCTAAATTGTTCAAATCATGGTCCCTGGGGGGGGGGGGGGGGGGGGTGTTACATTTAAATGTATAGAAAAAAATGTTTAAAAATCTTCTTAAGAACAGCAAAGTATTGGTCGTATTTATATGAAAGCATCCTTAGGTAGTGTAGAATCAAGTTTTCAAATCATGACCCCATGGGGTAGGGTTGGGCCACAATGGGGCATCAAAGTTTTGCATAGGAATACATCGAAAAAATTTCCTCAAAGAACAGTGAAGCCGTGATTTGTTCATATTCATATGAAAGTGTCCTCAGGTTGTGTAGATCAAAATTTGTTCAGATCATGACTCCTGGGGGTAGAGAGGGGTCATAATCGGCCATCAAAGTTTTACATCGAAAAACCTTGGAAAAATCTTTTACTTAAGAACAGCAAAGCCTTGATTGGTCATATTTATATGGAAGCATCCTCAGGTAGAGTAGAATCAAACTGGTTCAAATCATAACCCCCAGGGGAAGGATGGGACCAAAATGAGCGATCAAATTTTTACAATAGAATAGCAGATAAACTTTAAGGAAAAAATCTTGAAAAATCTACATAAGCCATTATTAGTCATATACATATTATGGAAGCATCCTCTGGTAGTGTTGATGCAAGTTTGTTCAATTCATGACCACCTTCCTTCCCCAGACCACTTTCTTATTTAAACTTTAATATATAATGACTGATTTCTGCTTTTTCCTAGCCGAAGTTCTCTGGTGAGGGATGTGGCCCATGGGCCTCTTGTAATTGTTGTTGCTTTTTTGACATTTTCTCTAATGAACCGTTTCCATCAGAGTCAATTCTTAAAACTTAGTTTAATTATTTTGTAGAACACCATGTCTTCCCAGTAATCAGTAACATCCCAGTCCTCCCAGTTAAACACCAGCTCGCAGGTACTGCTTCTATTGTATAAAGGTAGTAATGAATGTATAGACTGAAAATGTTGACTATTGAAGACATATAATATATTTGTCCATTATATCAGGACCAGGAAAAATGTTTTTCTCAGGCATCCATTATGAAAAAAAAAGTTTCAAATTGGTCTAATATTGACTTGATACTTACATCAAGATGAGGCCACAAGGGGGTCCAAAGTTCTTCATATGTTCGTAAAGCTTAAATGTTATTTTTGTTCCCTGTAGAAGAAGCTATACCTGAGAAACCAGAGCCCCCTCCAAAAAAGAAACAGCCTAAACCAACACAGGTAAATATCTACCAGTATATGTACCTATCTACACCAAAATAGGTATTGTATCTATATACATGTATATCTGTATCTATAAATATCTGTACCTAACCAACACAGGTAAATATCTACCAGTATATGTACCTATCTACACCAAAATAGGTATTGTATCTATATACATGTATATCTGTATCTATAAATATCTGTACCTAAACCAACACAGGTAAATATCTACCAGTATATGTACCTATCTACACCAAAATAGGTATTGTATCTATATACATGTATATCTGTATCTATACATACCTGAACCCAGACCAACACAGGTAAATATCTAAATGCCATCTTCCCACCTTTATTTTCCACTTTATGTTCATTAATTCCACTTCCCCCCCCTCCCTTTTCCCCAAAGTTCTCCCTTCTCTTTGTCTCAGATCCTCTTTTCTATTGTTCTATGAAAAAGTTTGAAGGTGGAGCAAGGTCAGGTCTTTAATCCATGTATTCACTCAATATTTTTGATGAAGAAACAGGCTGTGGCCTGCATTGAGACAAGATTATAGCTACGAGGTCATGTTCTGAATTTGTGACTTTTAATCTTGCTTGTAAAGTTTTTCAGAAATTTGCAATTTCTTATTACATGTACAGGTGAACTTCGGTATCTTGAGCACTGATATCTCAAATACCATGGATATGTCGAAGTGATTTGGAAGTCCCAACCATATATTTTTTAAGTATTTCATCCCTGATATCTCGAATCCTCAGATATCTCAAAGTTTTTTCTCAGTCCCATCTTGTTCGAGATAGGGAAGTTTCACTGTATTATAAGCAATTGCTTTAAGATTTTATTGTTCAGTTTTGAGCATAAGTTTAAAATTCCATGCTTTTGAAAAAAAAAATTAATTTTTAGCAACTGCTTAAAAATGTTCTTGTACAGTTCTTGTATCAGAATTTTGGTTCTTAAATTGAAAATTCCATTTTATTCTTAATGTATTTTCAGGAATTAGTTGGATCCAGTTCTAGTGCTTCATCAAACCCTGTTCCCCCATTACCTCCTCGTAAACCCTCCCTTGTAAGACAGACTAATGGACACCCTCGTGCCTCAGTGTTTGAGAATGTGGTGTCCTCAAGAAGTGGGGATGCTCCTCCCCCTATTCCTCAAAGGACCTCTGTACGTGTGCCAAAGCCTGTTCCTCGCTCAACTGTTACTAGGCAGGATGAAAACAGCCAGCTCTAGGGATAATCTGTCTCATGGGTTTTCCCAAACACATGAGAATCCCTTCAGAGAAGATTTCCCAATGTCCTTCAGGGATAACAATTGTCCCAGATGAGGACTGTTTGAGGACTACATAAACAAGTGCTAATATCTGGAATCCATTTCAACTATAATTGGTGTGCTATTTGTTGAATTTTGTACTTTCCTTTTTGTAAGCATAATAGGAAACAATAAGGGTGCCTACTTTTAGTGATCTGTACTCAGATTCATCCAATTTGAAGTGATTCTTGGTATCTGTGGGTAGATCCACTGACAATACTTGTTATGGGTGGTCTCTCTTGGCATAAGGCTGTGATATCTAGACACAACATTTGTGTTACATATTTTCATTTTTATGCCCCGCCATGAATATGGCCGGGGCATATAGTGTTTGTCATGTCCGTCTTCCGTCCTTCCGTCCTTCCGTCCTTCTGTCCTTCCGTCTGTCCTTCCGTCACACTTTGCGTTTAGCTCTGTTCAAAGCTCAGTTTCAAAGAAACTATCCAAGATATTTTTATCAAACTTCAGATGCTGATAGATATTGATGAGAGCTATGCAACTGCATCAACATTTTTTGACCTTGACCTTTCTTTTGACCTTGACCTCACTTTTCTTAAATTAGTGTTTAGCTCAGTTTTAAAGATACCATTCAAGATAGTGTAATCAAACTTCATATGTTGATACATACTGATGTAAACTATTCAACTGCATCAACATTTTTTGACCTTGACCTTTCTTTTGACCTTGACCTCACTTTTCTTAAATTAGTGTTTAGCTCAGTTTTAAAGATACCATTCAAGATAGTGTAATCAAACTTCATATGTTGATACATACTGATGTAAGCCATTCAACTGCATCAACATTTTTTTACCTTGACCTTTCTTTTGACCTTAACCTCTGAATTAGTGTTTAGCTCAGTTTTAATGAAACCATTCAAGATATTTTTAACAAACTTCATATGCTGATACATACTGATGAGAGCTATTCAACTGCAGCAATATTTTTTACCTTGACCTTTCCTTTGACCTTGACCTCACTTTTCTTAAATAAGTGTTTAGCTCAGTTTTAAAGATACCATTCGAGATAGTGTTATCAAACTTCATATGCTGATACATACTAACGAGAGCTATTCAACTGCAGCAACATTTTTTGACCTTGACCTTTCCTTTGACCTTGACCTCACTTTTTAAATTAGTGTCAAACTTCATATGCTGATACATACTGATGAGAGCTATTCAACTGCATCAATATTTTTTACCTTGACCTTTCCTTTGACCTTGACCTCACTTTTTTAAAATAAGTGTTTAGCTCAGTTTTTAAAGATACCATTCAAGATAGTGTTATCAAACTTCATATGCTGATACATACTGATGAGAGCTATTCAACTGCATCAACATTTTTTGACCTTGACCTTTCCTTTGACCTTGACCTCACTTTTCTCAATTTGTGTTAAAATGTTGTGTTACTAATATACCCTCGGCGGGGCATTCATGTCCTATGGACATATTTCTAGTTTTATTTTTTTTTTTTTTTGTGGGACAGCTATTTGAGGATCATTTTTATTTTACATGCCCCCCATCATCAAAGGAATGATATTTAGTTGTTTCTATGTGAATGTTTTTTCAAGAATTTTATTTTTATGATGTGAATCAGGATGAACAAGTTTGTTTCGTTTGTACATTTACATTTCTTATTACTGGACAGCAATGTTTGTACATCGAAGGGTACAATTCCTTTCAGAAAGAATTCTCATTAAAGAGTTCATAAGTTCTGTAACATATTCTTTACATAGTCATCTTTTTTTTCTGTAGAGAATAACATTACTTTCATTTTACTCTTTTTAATGTCTAGAGAGTATGTCAGTATTGACATTGTTACGTGCTTAATTTATGTAAATAAACATATGTACATGAATAATGTTACAAGTTTGTCTTTTTTTCAAAAGAGGAATGAATAAAAAAAATTGTTAGATTTTATAGATAGATCATAGATATCGATTTGGTATAAAGTTGTACACATATATATACTATTCAGGAATTGATCAACAGTTGAAAGACATGATATTTGACATACCTGGTGATGGTGCATACTTATAAATAAATTTATACTAGGGTCATTCAAAAATTACATTGACAATGTCGCACATCATATTGTTTTCACAAGATTTAAGATGACATTTCAAACACAAAAACATTTTGTTGATGTGTGAAAGTTTAATTGCATTTGAATTGATAATGTAGAAAGTCGTGTTAAATCAACATCTTTTCTCACCACGGAACACTCTTCTAAACAACTTCGTTACATCAAAAACAAGGTCATGAAAGTTGCTCAAAATATTCTCCCTTGTCATTTCTTACATAGTCTGCAGTGCTTTACCCACACATTAAAAACATTGATCTCAACACTTGACAGTTTGCTAACAATGGTGTAAGTTAGTTTATCAAAATTTTCACAAGTTTTGCAACAGTGATGGAGTAAAATGCACCTTACTTTCCATGACATCACCATCTTTTTTTTTTTTTTACCAGATTTTGAACTATATTCTGTTTCCTCCCAGACCGTCCATCTGATTTAGAGTCTCTACCACTCAAAAATTGTCCTAGCCATTTCTATACAAATGCACAGCTCACCTTTTAGCTCACCTGAGCCAAATCCTCAAGTGAACTTTTCTAATCAAAATTTGTCCCTTGTCTGTCGTCAAGAAGATTTTTAAAGATTTTTCCTATATATTCCTATGTAAAACTTTGATCACCCATTGTGGGCCATATACCCCATTCCCTAGGGTCATGATTTGAGCAAACTTGAATCTACACTATGTAATAAAGCTTTCATAAAGTTCTATCTTTTCTGGCCCAGTGGTTCATGAGAAAAAGGCTTTTGAAAGATACAATTGAATTTCATCTCCTTTTGGAAGGGGGGATTGCCCTTCATTTGTATAAACTTTAATCCCCTTCACCCAAGGAATTGCATTGTGGTAAGTTTGGTTAAAATTGGTCCAGTAGTTCTGGAAAAGGAGTTGAAAGTGTGAAAAGTTTAGAAAACAATTCTCAAGAACAGTAAAGTCAAGGTTAGTCCTATTTATACAGAAGCATCCTCAGGTAGTGTGAATCATGACCCCTTAGGGTAGGGTGGGACCAAAATGGGCAATCAGTTTTACCTAAAATTATATGAAGGAAAAAATCCTCTTACAACTACAGGGGCCTGGACACGTGCAGTTGCATTTTTTACAATTTTCAAAAATAACTTCAGTTTTATGATTTGAACTTGCATGACTATTCTAAGAATTCAATGACAACGACATTCTTTGTTACATCATGTCAAACACCTGTGTCTGTAAACAGGATACAAGCTAGGTTATTGTTAGTGTTTACATTTTACCGGGTGTGTTCAATTTGTTTAGTCTGCACACATCACTGAGCACAGACTGACAATACTGGTGAGTTGATTTTGCTTTCTCACATTTCTACTCTGAACTATCTGGATTATAGTTTTCATATTTTTCATTAATACACTTTTCTTAAGTACTGTGGTATCATTGTTGCAGAGGTGGTTTATTTATAGGATGTAAATAATAAACCAAACTCCTGACTTAGGGATCCAATAATATTTAATATGGAAATAGAAAAATGAATACATGGCTCTATAAAATAAAAATAATAACAATGAATATCACAAATGTATACAATTATATTATATATCTTACTTATCCCAGGCCCATAGGGAGCAATTTCAGTTTGGGGGGCACTATCAACTACCGAAAAGTGAGCTTGTCTAAATTTTATGGCTCTGAAGCCAGGTCTAAAGGTCTCAAAGTCTTTGTCTTTGTCACCTAAATTTCTCTGAGACTCCAATTTTCAACACAGCCAACCTGACCAAAATCTCTGAGTAGTCTGAGAACAACTCGGAATGACTAAAAACTCTCAACCAATAAAATTACAGAACTTCACCTTTGAACTCAATCGCTCAACTATGATACTTGGTGAATAAAGGGGCGTGTCCGGTGGATCTGGGATTTGTAATAAATTATAAAATCTGCTTTGAAATTTATTTATATCAATATTTATTCAGTAGTGTATTGAATATATATATATATATATATATATATATATATATATATATATATATATATATATATATATATATATATATATATATATATATATACATATATATATATACAAGTAAAACACACTGCTACATTATGGATAAAGTTTACTTTGTGAAAGGGTAAGGATATATGTGTCAAACACGTCCCGAAAATCATAGTTTTAAAAAATCAAGATAAAAGAATTTTCTTAACATGCTTTTAAAAATTATTTTGGTGTGAAATACTCCAGCAACATATGTATAGGTCATGATATTTAGAAAATGTAGAAAATAGGAGCTTCAAATCTGTGTCCAAGCCCCTTTAAGAACAGCAAAGCAATGTTAAGTACTAGTGGCAGATTTAAGTTGGGATGCGCACCCCTTAAAACTGTCAAAGTTAGCGTAAATCATAGTTTCGTTGAGAAAATGTAAAAATGTCTACTCGGTAGACCTCATTTTTACCCTACAAAATCTCTAGAATCCAGGAGCTTCCAGGGGGCAAAGCCCCTGGAAGCTCCTGGCGGCCCCCAGACCTCCTGCCTACTTTTTGTGCTCCCTAACTTCAATTCCTGGATCTGCACCTGAGTACTATTTATATAGAGGCATCCTCAGATAGGGCATATTTAAGTTTTGTTCAAATCAAAGGGTAGGGTAGGTGGGTAGGTCAACAATGAGCAATGAAAGTTTTATATAGGAATATATATGGAAAATCTTGAGAACAGAAAAGCCATGGTTAGTCATATTTATATGGAAGCATTAGAAGCATGACCCCCCAGGGGTAGGGTGGGACCATAATGGGGTATTTGTTATATGTTCGATACTTTCAGTACTTCGATTGATGAACGAATTCACGGAAACTAAATTTCCCTCCGTTATGTATTCGTAAATTAGATACGTCCAATTATGGCGCCAAGAAACAAAAAGCGAAAGTAGTCTAAGTAGCCTGGTCGGTGTGAAATAAAGGGACAGGATAACTATAAGACCTATAAGCGCAAAAATCTTTAACTGAGAGGTATCAAAACACAGAATGTTGATGTTAATTTAATAGAAATATCTTCATTCGTGTAAGTTCAGTTTGTTTCACCCGTTTCTTGTAAACATTGGTAAAGTCATTTTACCGGTAACGAATCTCTTTGTTGTTACGTCTTGCATGCAACCTTCATGGTCGAAGTTCCAAAAGTTCTTGGTTGTTTAATTTGTATTTCTAAGCTTTTCAAATAAGTGGTACCAAAATTCCCAATATATGAATGGTACAGGCACATAGATGTCAACAAGGACCTATATACTAAGTATAGTTAGTCAGTTAGTTAGTATATAGGTCCCTGATGTCAGTTACAACACCACCCTATTATCCTAGTTTCGGATCGATTTTTCAGTATCGAATCGAGTGCCTTTTACTATTGCTGACCCAATAAATAATATAGGTGGATAGAAATTATTGTTAAAATATGCCTTTAAGAAAATTACATGAAGTATATAAACATTACTTGTTGATTTAAATGATTTTTTTGCTAAAACTAAACAGTATGAAACATTTTGTATTTTATGATAAACTTTTTGTGATATGCTTCATTAGAATTAAATCAATCATCTCTGAGACATAATTTTCATGGAATATCTTTGCTATTAATTTGTTTTGTATTTTCACTTCTGTCAGCTTTTCATGTTTTCACATCCCGTAAAACGACCTTTTTCGAGCTTCCAAAATTCTTGATTTGAAACTAGGAAATCAACACGTGGCTAGTTTAGATGTTATAATTTCATTTAAAAATCAATTAAATTAATTAATTGTTCATTTTAATATATTACCTTGTTACAGTTATCATAAATTTTCATAACATACTCAATCTGGATCAACAACACACTGAAAGTTGAGTAAGACGCATTTGTTTCCACACTTTCATTTTCTATGACTTGCACTTGTGCGTGTTCAAATCTGGGATATTGTTTCAAATTGTAAATACTGTGGAAAATAATCATGCAGATGTTACAAAGACACAACACAGGGGTAAAATATTCATCCTTTTATTGTATTTACCGGTACCTATAGTAAGAAATTTTTAAACCTGGCACTATGTTTTTCAAGAATGATTCAATAAAAAATTATACAATATTGGCAAATATTCGTTACCGGTAGCATGACTGTACAGACTATTATGCCGATAAAATACTGAAATACAGACAACAAAAAATTATTTAACACCTATTATGGAGGACTGTGATATTTATCTTGGCATATCTCATTCAAACTATAATATTTCCGTTTAAACATGTTAACAGATAAATTCAAGTGTCCAATGTTGACAAAAGTCACAAAGCAATATTTTATCCATCTTCGCTAGCCATTAAGAGTTTCTGATCCAAAATTTACAGTTGTAGAGTAGATTTTGGATCAGGAACCCTTGGCTAGCGAAGATGTATTTTATTTATAATTTTTCATTTTCTCTAATATTTACAGGAGTGAGCTCAGGTGTGGAGACTCTACAATGTCAGGTTGGTAATGTTAACCAATTTGATGAACAATGTTAAATTCAGATAAAATATATCTGTATACATGTTAATTATAATTGTAATGATATATATGTGTTGGTTAAACCATTTTCCAAGACCTAGTACATGTATTAATGTCCTCAGCTTTAGTTAACACATCAAAGGTCTTCATCTCATGACCAGCCTTGTTTTGCTAGCTAGCTTACCTGAGCTGATAGTTCAAGTGAGCTTTCCTGATCAAAATTTGTTGTCGTCATAAACTTTTCAAAATTTCATCTTTCTCTCCAGAACCACTGTACTAAGGCCCAAAAAAATAATATTCTTGTTTCCTGCTACCCGACCTACCCTATTTTTTTGCACCTGACCCTAAAGTTTTTTTTAAGTTTTGGAAGAAAAAAAATCGGGAATTTCCGGAATTTCATCGTTCTGTCACCGTGATCGGTTTCCGTGTTAACACAAAACAAGCATTTCATGAAATTCTTGGTTTAAATATGGACTTTCATAAAATACCACTTGAATTGTGCATAAAAAGACATGAAATTTAATTTTAAAAGACAATATTGCCTGTGACATGTTTTATTTGATCTTGTATTAGTTCATATCCAAAACATGCTGTCGAAAAAAAATAAAATAAAATATAAATATAAAATAATTTTCCTACCTACCTAACCTATTTTTTTCAGGCTGGTAGCAGGAAACAAGACTATTATTATTTCTGGCCTAAATTCATTTAAACTTACCACAAAACATCCTTGGGTGAAGGGGTTTCAAGTTTGTTGATGGGTAGGGTGGGGCCATAATGGGTGATCAAATTTTAAAAACTTTTCAAGAATAGAAAGGTCATGATTAGTCATATTAATTTGGAACATACTCAGGTAGTGTAGATTCAACTTTATTCAAATCATGACTTTGGGGGTAGGGTGGAGCTACAATATGTGATCTCATTTTACCTAGGAATACTTGTAAGCAAAATCAGCAGGGCTATAGTGACTCAGCTGAGCATTGTGGCTCATGGGCCTTGTTATTTTTATAAATAAGCTTTATAAGTTAATTTTATTAGGTATATGTAAATAAAATCCTATACTTTCTTTTGAATTAGATGATGAATGTGAGTTAGATGCCCTAGTTTCACTTTTGGATGACAACAGTGATGCAGGGGGAGTTGAGGAGCTTCAGTTGAGTAGTAATGAATTAGAGGGGGATGCCCCTGCCCCAGACAGTCCCAAAGAGGAGGAGGGGAATGGTGCCAAAACAACAGAGAACCCAGTAGAGGAGGAGTGTGATATAGACACCTTAACAGAGAACCCAGTAGAGGAGGAATGTGAAATAGACACTCTAACAGCATTTTTGGAGGAGGAGGACAGTGAGTTTGAAGAGGAGGAATTCGGTAAAAATAGTCCAGAAAAATCAGTTGTGGACTCCAAGAGTGTCCCCACTGTAGAGTGTGATGTATCCAAGGCAGGAGGAGATTCCTCAGGTCCTCAGTCTGCCAGTGAGGAGGAGGAGGAGGAGGACAACTCAGATATTCAAGGTGCACTCTATAATACTTGTTGATTAAGTAGTATGATTTGGCACACATTGTAATACATTTGCTTGGTACATATACAGGTACTTTAAATTAGGGCTGTCACGGTTCCAAAATTTTTTGGGTCGGGTCGTTTCTGTAAAATTTTGGTTCGGTTTCGGGTTTTTCAGTTCGGTTATTTACATCTATTTTAAACTTTAATTTCATGAATTTTACTTGAAAAATCTTTGTTACATTAAATATACATTGAAAACAAGTCTTAACCATGCGAACATCTAGACATCGGTGGGTAGAACTACTTGGCCTACTATTAGCCACAACCTGACCATTCCTGCTCGTTTTGATAATTATCTAATACTTCTGTGACAAGTGTTTTGTCATGGAATGAAGTAGATTTCAGTTGTGATGTTTATTTTTCACAGTTATCGTCATCATTCCTTTGATTTCCACGCCATTTTTTGTATTGAACAGACTCTAATATATAAATCAGACCCGAACAGAAATCCGGAAAAATGGAACCAAAACCGAACTGAACAACTTGGACCGCGGTTCTCAGTTATTTCGGGTACTCGTGACAGCCCTACCTTAAATCATATTGATTTTACTCTTAGTTTCAGGAAATCAGGTTTGTCAAAATGAAGTATCAGGCCATTTTGAAGGGTGATAATCAAGAAATCATGAAAATAGGATAGGGTTATTAAATTTATTTTCTCGAAAGATGTTTATCGTCCCTATGTAGTACAATAGGGTTTCAAAGTTTTACATAGGAATGTGCAGGAAAATCTTGAAAGTCTTTTTCATTGAAACAAGCCAGAATTATTCATATGCAAATATCCTTCTGCAGTATAGGTTGAAATTGGTCTCCATACTCAGGATAGAGCTGCCTTGAATAATCATAGTAATTAGAAAAAAATGCTATTTACAACAGGAAGGCTGCAGTTAGTTAGTTCAATTAACAAGTATTCCCAAAATGTAACAATTTTTATGAGGGCTACTCCTCCCTTTCCATTAACCAGTCATGGAGGAGTCTTGAAATGTTCAGAGATACAAGTGTGAATAAATTCTCTTAACAAAAGCAAAAATATACATGTAATTTGCTAGAATTGATAGACAAGTGTCAGTATATATTTACCAAAATAAGAGCTTTTGACATGGTTGTGAGCTCATTTGTCTCGATGAAAGTTGTAAAGTGACCTTCACTCTTTGCATGCAAACTGAAGGTCATTCTGTAAGACTGTAAATCCTGTGTAAACAATACAAATAATGAAGATTGTCTTAATTTTCACAGCTGAACTTCTTAACATTCAAAAGAAAATGTTAGAACTACAATCTCAGTTGAAAATGAAAAAGAAAAAGAAGAAAACTCCAAAATCCCCTTCATCCATAGTTCCTAAGACAACAGAGAATGGAGAAACAGATCCTCCCAGTATCACTCACATGAAGAAACAGTCCTCCAGTGATAAACAGGGACAAAAATCATCCCCTCAAATGTCTAAACAGAAAAATGTCACTCAGAAACAAAAAACATCAGATCAACACTGTACAAAGAAAAGTCCAAAGTCCAAGGAAGGAAACAGTCATCAAAAATTAAAAGAGACATTGAAAAATAGGGAACGGAAGAATGATAAAAATGCTGGAAAAGTAGTGTCTCCAAAAAATGACTTGGGTGTTAAAGTTCCAAATAAAAAGAAAGGTAGGCAATTCCAAAGTTTATTATTTTTTTTTATGATGTGAGGAGTTTCAATTAATTTCACAATTTTGTGATGGGTGTAAACAATTTGCAATTACATCAGAGCTGACTACAGATCAGGACTTGGGAAGAAATCCATTTTTTGCTGAAGACAAAAATCCAGACCCCGGGGATCCAAATGGAGGGACAGCGGGGCTGTTTGGAGACAGTGACAGTGACTGGGATGAACTTGATGGAGGTCAGGAATGAAAGTCAGATTTATAAATTCATTATGTTTAAGGTTCTTTCTATTAATTATATAAGAAACTGTTTAGAGAGCACTGTATACATTTTTGCTCTGTGTTATTTTCACCTTTTCACTCCTGAAAACAATTTTGCCCCATTTTAAATTCGCCAAAACACAGTTGTAATTTTCTTTCCATTTGCCCTACCGTATTTTAAATTCACCCACTAGCAACAAGGGGAAAAGGGGGGAAATGGGGATGAAAATTTCTCTGTATACAGCAATTTACAGAAATTTGGGGAAGAATTCACGATGATAATTATTTTAAATCAAAAGCAGTATAGAAGATCAATGTACATGTTCTATGATTGCTGAAGAAATAAAATTTGAAAAATCAGAAAATGTACTTTAGAGGTGAAGTCAGGATTAAGTGAGTCAGGCCAAGTCATCCGAGACCTGATGAAGAGGGAGAATGGTCAGAGAGTGTCCCACGCCTCACAGGGCGATGTTCAAGAGCTCAGACAGAGAGCACTCAAGTCAAACTCATGTAAGGACTGTTACCAAGTGATATCCAATTCATGTCTTAAATCTCAGCTTCATTATCGTGACATTGTGTGTTTGTCTCTGATTTATTCTTTCTATACATGTACACAGAGATGATTTCCGTACATGCTACAAATACATGTACAAATTGTAGATTAAATAAATTAACTTCTTCATCATTTGTAGGGAAAAACCGTCCTTTTGCTGGACAGGAAATGGTTGATCCACCCCGCAAGAAAGCTAGTGATGATTACATGAGTATAACAGATTCATTCTCAGGAATCAGAATCATGTATGGGTTCTTTTATATTACCTGTGTATATATTTTTTAACCTTTTGCATAAATGTTGAAATCTGAATTATAAACTATGGCTAGTAGATTTTCAAATTCCAAACATAAATGGGGAAAATTTCTGTTTGTGCTTACAAGAGCTGCTCCAGTATAAACATTGGAGGTGAGTCAGAGGGACTTTATTTCAGAAGCCCAACCTGTAGAATAATATCAGACAGAACCCCAGTAGAATAATTTTCATCAGCCCCCCTCCCTCCCTTCCTCCAATCACTTACACCAATAGGAATGTAAGAATATTGTTATTGTCTTGTTCATGAAATAAATTTTTTAATCTCTATGGATTTAAGAAAATTAAGTAGAAAATTAAATATTTTTTTTACATTGTGTGACCAATCATTTTCTGCAATTATAAAGTCTTTATCTTAGAGTAATATCAAATTGGTATCACATTTTTCTCCGCCCCAGAAATTAAATGGCAAGAAAGATCCTTGGTGTTTCCACATGAGATGCAAGGTCATTTAAACAAATGTTTCAACTGGGGAGGGGTGGGGGGTATGGACTTGACTATCTTCTTACACCAAAACGAGTAAATTTGTTAAAGCCTTATGTTAGTCAAACAGTCAATATCAATTATCTTGTCTTGAGTCTAAGCAGACTTCATACTCTGTTGCTCCAGACTTGACAAGCCCTTGTCCCAAATCAACTGCACCAAAACATTATCTACCCCAAACCTAGAGAATAGAAATAATCAGAACACCACCACCAAATGGAGTAGAATTAATTTACATTGTACCATCCACTGGAATAGGCTGAAATAGTTTTCACAGTTTGTAGACTTTTCATGGCATTATATGTTCTTTTGCAGCAATCCAAAGATTTCAAGCATGGAGATGAAGTATAAAATGGCAGACAGAACTTTGATTAAACTGTCCAAGATTCATTTAAAACTTAAGAGTGCTGATCTTCAGGGTAACTGGGTGACAATAGGGGTCATTGTTCATAAAACAGAGCCTCGTACTTCTGCTACGGTAAGTTAAGTGTGGTTCCATAGAATTCTTAGATTTCAATGTGCTACCTACATGTTTATAATTATAAATAAATAGGCTAATAGTTAACTATTTTAACGTTACAGTACTTAAATTATAGATTAATAGTAAGGGAAGATCTCCTTTGGAAAATAAGGTAGAAATGTTCACAACAGCAGGAAAATGGTTTTGTTATTGATGATTTAGAATCTTTTTCTGTGTGGAAATATATTTACATGTACTTTCAGACTTAATTATGTGACAGAAAAGGAAAAATTGAATGAATTTATGACATGTACCGGTACATCACTGTTCTCACAAAATATACATGTATGTAGTTGCACCAGGGTATAAATAATCTTAGAATTTAATTTTAGGGTAAGTCATTTTGTATCTGGCGGATGAGTGACCTTGAAGATTGTGACAGGACCATTAGCTTCTTCCTGTTTGGGGAGGTATTCAAACAACACTGGAAGAATGAAGTCAAGTCAGTGGTGGGCATCCTTAATCCTCACAAGATGGACAAAGCTGATAAGGTAGTTATGTATAATGTCTGCTAGCTGTAGTGATGAAATAAAGCTTATATCTTTTGAAAGAATTGTTGTAAGTGGAATGAAAAAAGTATCCATTGTATTGTTATTTTCCTTAAAACATGGGAATCGAGTGCGCAAGTGAGACAAGGCAATGTGTGGGTGTTCCTATGCAAATGAGATTATTTTTAAATGAGAAATAGGCATATCAACAATCTAGTACCCTTATAATTCGGTTGTACTAAATATTGACTATTGTAAAGTACATGTAGACAGATGCATGTTGTATAACTTCTTCTTATAACTTCATGATTATTTACTAGTTACTTCTGAGTAAAGTGAATGTCAACAAAAGTGCTGCAGTGAAAGGGCATTCTCTGTTTGACCTTAATACTTGACATTTGTAATCGGTTGATAATTACTTGTAAAATTGCTAAGTTCATCACTATTTATATACATAATTTGCACATCTAAACAAAACAAAACATTTCAACAATTCTGAATTACCTTGCATCAAATTTTAAAAATGAATGCTTCAGTGAGCCAGTCAGCCAATGTTTTGTTACTTTCACCATACATTGTGTTTTTGATATCACTAGTCCATATGACATCATCTAATACAATTTAGTATAGTACAGTATATATTATCATTTTACTAACAACGTGACAGTTTGCTTGATGGGGCCTGCTAAAATTTTGCATGCTGATTATCATTTTACTCATTGATTGGATGTTTGATTTCAATGAAATCAATACATGTACTTATTTGCATATGAAACTCAGAATACAACAATACTCTGATAATACTGGCCAATCACATTGAATGATTGTTTACCATTACTGCATTTGTAGTCAGCAGCAACGTGTGGTAAGTCAAAGCCTGTTTTCTGTCCTCAAAAAAGCATGTGTCATATTTTTTGTGATTTGACCGGATGGAGTTTTAAATATGCATAAGAAAATTTAAAGGATGGAATAAGTAAGGCTTCTCTGCTACTTTTGTACTATATAGCTATCAGTATCATCATTATAGGAAGTAAAATTTGCTTTGTCTGTCCACATTGTTGTATACTGCATACTAGTGAACAATCATTCAATTCGATTGATAAGTATTGTCAGTGGTATTGCTGGATTCTGGGTTTCATATATGCAATGTATTATTGATTCCATTGAAATCAAACATCCAATCGATAAGTAAAAATGATAATCAGCATATAAAATTTTAGCATGCCCCATCAAGCAAACTGTCACGCTGTTGGTAACGATAATAGTTGTTGTGCTCTTAGATGCCTTAGATACACTTAGGTAAAGAATATTGTAAACTTTTGATTTATAACATGCTTAATGACCACAATTAAACTAGGCCTTACCTGCATAAACAATGGTGCATGAAATCTATAAACAGTGACCTCCCTTGATTTTCTCCACAGAGCCAGCAGGACATGGCTTTTACAGTGAACCATCCCAACCAGATACTGATAATGGGCTACTCCCAGGATGTAGGCAAGTGTGCCGGAGCCAGTAAAGCGGGCAAACCTTGTACTAACTTCATCAATAGGTAAATGTTTGGTTGATATTAATAATGGGCTACTCCCAGGATCTGGGCAAGTGTGCTTGGAGCAAGCAAACCTGGCAAACCTTGTACTAATTTCATCAATAGGTAAATGTTTGGTTGATACTGATAATGGGCTACTCCCAGTATCTGGGCTGGGGCAAGTGGGCAAACCTTGTACTAATTTTATCAATAGGTTATTACTGTATGTGATTAAGAGTGTGGATGATTGTTACCGTATAACAGGCATTTTCTGCAGTTGGAAATTTTTGCAATTTGTCCCCCGAAAGGTAGCAAATTATTTTCTGTGTTTTCAATTTCTGCAGTTGCATTCTACCACAGAAAATATTTATAGGATATATTGTAAAATCACTTATTTTTGTGGGTTCAAATTTTTCGTGGTTTAAGGAAAAAATATTGGCTCGAGGGGATTTGATTTCGTGGGTGGAGGATAGACTTTATACTGTTGTATAGAATTGTATAGAATTTTGATATTTTGTTGGGAACATGAATTCATGGGTCTCCTCATACCATGAAATCAACAAAATTAAAAACTCCCACGAAAATTAGTGATTTGACAGTCAACACCAGATTTTTAGGATTTGGCAGAATGACACTGCCATATTTACCTCCTTTAAATTCATCTATTAAATACATGTTGATCAAAGGTGCATGAGAACTAATTCAATGCCCTACTATCTTTTAGTTTATCTTCGTAAATTATTTTCAAATCCTTTTTTTTTTTTTTTCATACATCATGCATAGTTCTTTTTTTAGAATACAGAGTAAGAAGTTTTGAAATGACATTAAATCAGGTTGACTGACATATGCACCACCTATGCATCAGACTTGCATGTAAGAAATATCTGAATTCATATTGAACAAATATTTTGTGATTGTAATTTTTTCAGATTTGTTCTATCCACAAAATTCCACAAAAAATTGGAACTGCAGAAAATGCAAGTTATATGGTATTTAGAGTTAAGCATGAGATATTCGAGTAATTTTCCTTTCCTTAACTTGCAGTAAAAAAAAAAGCATGGTTATAAAGATAGAAATCTTAGACAACATGAAATGCTAAATGATTGTTTTACTTTAGACAACAAGGAGAGTTCTGTGTGTACCATGTACAGTCAGCGTACAAGAAAGTCAGTGCTAAAAGGACAGAGCTGCAGGGAAGGTGAGTCTCTCTCTCTTCTCCTAGGAGATAAGGATTATACATTTGTATGCTTTTTGAAACACATATGTCAGATACCAAGGTCCACTGTGATAGCAACACTTTCATTATATTTGTATGTAGGTTAATTTTGCATGACCATTTTTATACTTGAGTGTTTTAGAGAATGTGTTTATATCAATTGTTTAAGATCAGTGGGAATGTAGCTTTATCATCTCTCTGCTTTCATTATACATTATGCCCCCATCACTATATATATTTGTTATATACCTTTAAAAATTGTTTCCTATATAAATCTATACTAGATAGTCTGACATTTCCAATGTTTTACTGAGCGGTCCATTGAAAATCGATGTTTGACCGCAGAGTGAGATATTGGACCTGTCGATGAGATATTGGACCACTTATGTCACATTGTGGGCGGTACCGAGTTTGACTGCGGTGCAGGTAAAGGAAATTTACATCATGGAAACTGTTACAAGATACATGCATGTAAATAGAATAAAAGGTATAACAAAACATTTATTGACTGTGTTCTCGAGCAAAATGCATTTTGTCAACCCTCGAACCAAATATTTGCCTTCAACCTAACGACCTCGGGCTAACAATTTGGTTCTTGGGTCTGACAAAACGCATGTTGCCCTCGAACCCAGTCAATAAATGTATAACATTATATATAATGATGGGGGTGTTCATCCATCTGTATGTCCATATGTCTGTCCATTAAGCTTTGGGGTACCCATCTCTAATCCACAACTCCTCTTATGCCACTGAATAAAATTCAGAACACATTCTTTCAAAGAACTTTTGTTACATAGTGCCATTGTGCACCACCTCTTTTACTTTTTGATGGGACATATCATATGCTTTGGGCTTCCCATAGTAAAACATGGACACTGCCTTTCTTTCTATAACATTGGAGTTACCCATCTCTTATCTGCAACTCCTCCTATACCACTGAATAAAATTTAATGATACTTCCACAGAATCTTTATTATATAGTGCCATTGTGCACCTCCCATTTTATCTTTTGATTAGTCACATACACATATATTTCAAAATTCCCATAGCAAAACATGGACACTGCCATTCTTTCTGTAATACCCACTGTAATAGTACTCTTTATCATTAGATTTTCTGTGTTCCACTTAATTTCAGGCACAAAAATCTGTACTTGTTTGTTATTTATCAATGTTACCATGGAAAGATTAGAGTTATTGCTCTTGTATAACTTTTTCTTGCAAAGAAAGTGATTAGAAAATAGACTATTACTAATTTTTCCAGAAAGTGTTTGAAAAATTAAAAGGGGAAAATTTAAGCTAATATGTTTGATTTCTGTTTTTTTAATACATATATATATATATTCTCTGTGATTTTTCTGTTTTTTTTTTTTTTAGTTCACAAGTTACTCCAAAAAATCGAATGTTTGGACCAAGGAATACAAAGGAGTCACTTTTCTTTTATGGAGGCGAAACATTTACCAACACAAAGTACAGTTTGAAGTTAATTAGAAACAATCAGATGTTAGAATTTAAAAATGCAATATTTTCTATGTATAAAGAGTTCAATTGTTTGAGTAAATTAAATCCTGTAAAAGAAACAATGAATTGTTTTTAATGTAGAAGAAAGTCCACCCTGAAAGATCAAGTATCCCTGAAGAATCTCCAAGCCAGTCAGCTACAACACAAGGGTAAATTTACCACACTGTCACTACATAACCTTGACCCGGAGGATATAGACAAACTTAAACAGCTGAACCAGAAAAAGAATGACTTGTAAGTTTTTCCTTTAATCAGTCTAGGTTATCTATCTGGTTGCTGAACATGAGAACCTATCTAACAGAATGCTAATTAGGCAGTTTTGTTTTAATTTTTTAGCTCACCTCGACAAAGTCGAGAGATGAGCTTATGCTATACTCCCAGTTTTGGCATTTTGGTTTTAGGAGGGAATCATTCCCAAGAACATGTAATTATAAGCTAAACTTGGATGGATGATGCATCTAAGAATGCACACTACTGATTTGCTTCAAATGATGGATCTGACCTACATTTTCTATCAATTGTGAAACTTTTGTATAAGTGGAAATTTATGTAGATATTTTTAAGAATAAAAAATAAAGTCCACCCATCTGCCTCAATTTTTAAGCAGATTAGGATGTGAGTCTAAAATTTATATTTTTCTGGCCCCATGTAGATGCAAAACATAATTAAAATAAGTAGCTGTGCAATTTTTGAACAATTTGTTATATTGCTACAATTTTATGTTTTATGTCATTGGTTTTTCAGTGTAGAATTATTGTCCACACCCACAGTTGGTTCACTAAACATTGTGAAGCACCTGGTGAAAAAAGAAAACCGGACAGAACCAGGTGAGTTAATAAACATTAAATGTGCTATAATGCATGTACATGTAGAATTTCTTTTACACAATCAATCAGGAGTATCGGTCTCCAGGTTTGAAGTTGACCTAAAATTAGGTCTAAAATAATTATCGGATGTTTAAAAGATGAATATTGTTTGCTAGGCCACATTCTTTAATTGCAGAATTCTCTGAGGATAAGAAGGTAGAGATACAGTCTATATCTCCAGCAGAGCTTCTAAAACAACACAAACTGGACATGATCAGGAAAAAGAGGGCCAAACAAACAGGTGTCTCCTCCCTAGGAAGTCAGGCCAGCCCTACCGCCACAGCACCTCAGTTAGGAAGAGGGGGGCTATCTGATGGATTTATTTCCCTTGACATGACCAGTAAAAGCAAACCTATCTCCAGCAAGGAGCTAGCTAAGGTAATCAGATTGTCAGAAGAGAAAATGTTTTAATGAGGAAATCTAGGCCAATATGTTTCATAACAATGTTCTACAGTCTTTTTATCTTAGCCTCTGACAAATCAACTTTGAAAAATCACATTTTTAAAAATATATACCAACATACATGACATGGTATGTTTAAAAGAAATTTAATTTGTCAAAATTATTTGCCAGATCATTTGATGCTACTTCTAAAACTATAAACCATATTTCACTCTCTGGGTTGTTTTTGTTGCACAAATATGTGAGTATGAGACACTGTATATGATCAGATCTCTGTTGGTCTACAATATAAACTGATAAATATCATCAGGTATTGGAAAAGTGATACACTATGGTCATGGTTAAGGTGGTTTCGAATGAAAAATGATGGATAAAATCATCACTTTAATGCTTCTCGGTGACCATTCAGGCCATTTGATAAACCATCTGAATTCATGAGTCATTTTAGATCAATGAACTTTTTTTATGTTAATGCTTGTTTCATTCATATTTCCTATCTCATCAATACCATTCCATAACTAAAACCTGATACATGTCATGTATTAGTAACAAGTATAAATCAGGCCCAAAAAAATATTAGTGTCAATTTTCTTAACAATGTCCACCTCTTGTAGACCCTATCCACCCCAAACTTTGAATATATCTCTATTGACTTTAGACTCAACTGTTTCATTTACTTAATATTAAAGAGAGAGAGAAAAAGTATGCAACAACAAAAATCATGCAAAGAAAATATTTTAATTTAGAGATAATGAAATGTTATTGTACCTTGATAAAGTTAGTGCAGTTATTGTTTTTGAAAATACACAGTACGGAAATAGAATCAAAATTTTTTTTTTCAAAATGTTGTATATTATAATATGGAAATGTTATTTTCAAGGAAGGTCAATCACAGCAGTTTTAAACATGAAAAAAATTGGATGGTTTCTTCAGAAGTGGCTCACAGAAAAAAAAAAGAGAAACCTATATTTTTTTTTCATTATTATTTATATATAAACACATTGAATCTGGTAGCCAAAATTTAGCAGAAATGTAGGAAAGTGCTTTAAAACTGTTAAATCCCATTTGTTATATACTGGAGTCATTGACCTCTCTAGTGTTCCTAATCACTGAAAAATAAAATATGATTGTAACGGTAAGCTTGAAATAAAAACTGCAATTTTTCTAATGCGCAATTTGGTGATTCATCTATTGTGTGAAATCAGAAATGATTCAGGTATACAAGGAGGATTTCCATATTTCTGTCATTTCTGTAATTATAATGACATTGTCTATGATTTAGATAAATCTCGGATATATTCCTAATTGTGTATTTTAAGTCTTGGACCTTGTATCTCACTGTTAACTAACAGGATAACTTCCATGTTAGATGTAGTGTCATACCCTCCAACAATGTGTCAATGAATCATGATGAATTCTCTGTGTAAAAATCATCAGTATGGTGGTGCTAAAATAGCACAGGATGCAGATTTGCATGAATTATCCATTTCAGTTAAAAATTTTCTGATTTAGGTCTTTATGTCATATTTCCACTGTCCATTGTAAATTTAAGCTTATTAATCCCTCCCTGAGCCTGTGTGTATAGTGGGTGATTATCATTGGCAGCTCTGATTTACAGCCAGTAATGTTCACCTTGGAAATATCTCCCATCTTTCATTCAAACAAAGAGGATTAAAGAGCCTCTTTTTTGTGGTGATGGAGGAAGTTATATTTCCACTAATGATTAGGTCATTCTGTGGAATTTTTATGAATGGAATTGTCAGTGAAGTAATGGTATTGATTGGTTTTATCTGATTTCTGTCTATGGCTACGATTAACCTTATCAAGTCTTTCTGGCCATTCCCCCATCCGGCTGATCTCTGGACCATGATTGGCAGAGTGCATTGAAGGAAAAGGGGAGATAACTGCTATCAGAAGATTAACAATTTAATTTGTTATGCACTAAGATTAATGTGCCTTTTGATTGACAGAAATTAATACTTCATAGAATCTTCTTAGCTTTGATCAAAAGACTGTTGTGAAGGAGACATGATAAATTAGGGGGTGAAGTTGCCTGGACTTGAAGCTTAAGAACATTTGCATAAGGTCAACTAAGTTATAATTTGAAATTATTAGCCCACCACTGTGTGTGTTGTTTGTCGTTAAACATTTTAAAATTTTCACTTTCTCTGAAACATTTTAAATTCCAAGACAGTATTACTTTTAAGTGACAGATAACATTTCAGACCTTGATAAATAAAGTCCCTGTGTCACAATAATGTATAGATTTTTACTTTGTAAGAAAACTAAAATAAAACAAAACATGTATAACATGAAAGTATTGTTATCTTTATGAACTGAAGCGTCAAGACTTTAATCAGATTTTATTTTGAAAAGATCTAGGTAATCTGAATGAAAATATAGAATTCTGCTAGAACTTCATAACAGTAAACATTAATTAGATCATTCTTTAAAAAAAAAGATTTTAAACCTAAAGATTTATTGAGAGTCTCAAGTAAAAATAAAAGTCTACCACATATGTCAGTGTGATTTCAACTTTCAATTTAAATTTCCCCTAAAACTCTGGTTACCATTTTATTATATACAGATGGTGGCTGTGTCCAAGATTAAAAAGAGTGGAGGGATTCAGAAGGATGACCCCAATTCATTGAAGAGGAAGAGAGAATCTCCAAAGGTCAAGGAGATGATTCAGGAGAGGGTTCTATCTAACTTAGGTAGGTAGGGTCAATCCTATCCATTCTACTCACTCTAACAATAGGTCTGATTTCCTTATCAATTCATCTAGTGACTTGAAATAATGATGTTAGTTTTTGTTGCAATATGAAAGAGTCAGTGTGATTCTAAGGGACTCATGTTTTTGTAGGGAGTAATGGAAATGAGGACAAGATACCAGAGGAACCCCCAAAGAAGCGTTCCAAGCTTCTGGGGAACATTGATGAAAATTCTGAAGATTTTAAAAAACTCATGAAGTCTAAATCAAAGCATACTGGGGCCCTTGCTGAGGTGAGTGCCATTTGGAAAGAGATCCCACATTTCATTCACAACTTCTTTTGAGTATTTTAATTCCACTTTTGTGATGACTTCAGGTTGAACAAGAGCAGGAGGAGCGATACTTTATGGAACTGGAGAAAAAAGAGAAGTATGAGGACAAGATGCAGTCAACCATGTCTGTCAAGTGTACCGTGTTCACCTGTAAAAATGTAAGTCAGGTCAACCATGTCTGTCAAGTGTACTGTGTTCACCTGTAAAAACATAAGTCAGGTCAACCATGTCTTTCAAGTGTACCGTGTTCACCTGTAAAAACGTAAGTCAGGTCAAGCATGTCTGTCAAGTGTTCCTTGTTCACCTGTAAAAACATTAGTCAGTTTAAACATGGTTGTCAAGTGTACCTTGTTCTCCTGTGAAAATGTAAGTCAGGTCAACCATGTCTGTCAAGTGTACCGTGTTCAACTGTAAAAATGTAAATCAGGTCAAGCATGTCTGTCAAGTCTACTGTGTTCACCTGTAAAAATGTAAGTCAGGTCAAGCATGTCTGTCAAGTGTACTGTGTTCACCTGTAAAAACGTAAGTCAGGTCAACCATGTCTGTCAAGTGTACCGTGTTCACCTGTAAAAATGTAAGTCAGGTCAACCATGTCTCTCATTTTTACCGTGTCCACCTGTAAAAATGTAAGTCAGGTCAACCATCTCTGTCAAGTGTACCGTGTTCACCTGTGAAAATGTAAGTCAGGTAAACCATCTCTGTCAAGTTTACCTTGTTCACCTGTAAAAACGTAAGTCAGGTCAAGGATATCTGTCAAGTGTACTGTGTTCACCTGTAAAAATGTAAGTCAGGTCAACCATGTCTGTCAAGTGTACTGTGTTCACCTGTAAAAATGTAAGTCAGGTCAACCATGTCTGTCAAGCTAGTGTACTGTGTTTACCTGTAAAAACGTATGTCAGGTCAACCATGTCTGTCAAGTGTACCGTGTTCACCTGTAAAAACGTAAGGTCAAGCATGTCTGTCAAGTGTACTTTGTTCACCTGTAAAAACGTAAGTCAGGTCAAGCATGTCTGTCAAGTGTACCGTGTTCACCTGTAAAAACGTAAGTCAGGTCAAGCATGTCTGTCAAGTGTACCGTGTTCACCTGTGAAAATGTAAGTCAGGTCAACCATTCTCTGTCAAGTTTACCTTGTTCACCTGTAAAAACGTAAGTCAGGTCAAGGATATCTGTCAAGTGTACTGTGTTCACCTGTAAAAATGTAAGTCAGGTCAACCATGTCTATCAAGTGTACTGTGTTTACCTGTAAAAATGTAAGTCAGGTCAACCATGTCTGTCAAGTGTACCGTGTTCACCTGTAAAAACGTAAGTCAGGTCAACCATGTCTGTCAAGTGTACCGTGTTCACCTGTAAAAATGTAAGTCAGGTCAAGCATGTCTGTCAAGTGTACTTTGTTCACCTGTAAAAACGTAAGTCAGGTCAAGCATGTCTGTCAAGTGTACCGTGTTCACCTGTAAAAACGTAAGTCAGGTCAAGCATGTCTGTCAAGTGTACTTTGTTCACCTGTAAAAACGTAAGTCAGGTCAACCATGTCTGTCAAGTGTATTGTGTTCACCTGTAAAAATGTAGGTCAGGTGTTACTGCACCATATTGTAAATGAATGCACTGCTGTTTCCAAGAGAGTTTTATTTGCTCACACCCTAGTAAGAAAATTGCTTTATGTAGCAAACTCCATATATTAAAGTACTTCATTCCATTTTCTTCATTCCAGACATTCAGTAATGTGCTTTAGGTACTTTTTTATCTGTGTTGACAGTGTGGCTACACAGCTTTTAAGTTAGCAGACAGATGTAAGACTGAGAGACATATCATTACTAAGTCAGAAACATCCAAAAGATTCTTCAAATGTAAACATTGTGGAAAGAGGAAGATTTCTATACAAAAGTACCCAACAGAGCCATGGTAAGCATTTAAATCTAGTTTTTTTTTTTTAGCTTATCACAGCTAAAATGAACTTTTTTGTCTCCTGCTTTCAATGAAAATGGGGGATATTAATTTGGATTTGTCGTCCGTCCATCTGTCTGTCTGTCATTGTGTCTGTGTGTAACACTTTCATTTCCAGACTTTATCACAAAAATCATTTTAGCTTTTGCATCGAAATTATCATATATCACTATGGACCAAAGAAGATCCGTATTGATATTGAGGTCAAAAGGTCAAGGTCAGAAATTAATATATATTCTGTCTGTGTAACATTTTTGTTTCTGGATAATATACTAAAAAGTAGGGATGTCAAAATATTTATTTTCTTTAGTCGAATATTCGATTGCATTATTCGAACGATAGTCGAATATATTCGAAACTTTTTCGGAAACTAAAATTTTATTTGAAACTTCACTGGTACATCACATATTTAATCCCAAATCCCCCTTTTTTAAATTGATTAAAAAGTTACAGCAAAAGTTACACACAGATGTTCACATGGACTTAAAATGTGGATAGCGTGTTTATATTTATTTAATAAAGACTTCTAATTTCTCCAAAATGTAGGATTTCACCGTCAATCATGTTCATAAATTGGTCTGTAAAGTCGGTTTTTTAGGAAGCATAAAAAATGACTGTGTGATATATTTTTTTAAAGCTTACTAAAATGATGGGGGCACATACGGTGCCCTTGATAATGTTAAATATTTGAATATACTTTTTGTACCAATTATCAAAATGTCTTTAAAATATGTGAAAGGATATTGATTTTATAATAATTATCGTATAATGGGTACATGGTACGAGATCAAGTCCAATTAATAGTTTTACAAAGAAAGCGCAGTATGGCGAGATAATTTTATTATAAAAACAACACATTAATTGACAATAATTCACGCGGAAGTGAAGCGTTTCTAATCACTGTTCTTTCTACATGAAAAGTCAGCAGTTTTTAATGAAGAAAATTATCTTATCGACTGTGTCTGAGGGAAGACGGTTTCTCAATTTTAGGATGAGAATTCCAACTCTTTATCACTCTTTTATTGAATTTATTTATTCGAATGTCGTTTCGTTATTCGATCGTCGGTCCATTCGACTGATGGTCGAATAGTCGACTATTTGTTGACATCCCTACTAAAAAGCTTTGAAGCTTTTTCAATGAAACTGTATATCACAACTCCCTATGGCCTACAGAAGTTTTTCAATTTTGAAATCGAAAGGTCAAAGTCAAATATTCATAAATTGCAAAAAGTTTCCAGTAATAACATAAATTTTCTTTGAGTGTTTTCAATGAAATTTTATATCATGACTTCCAGTGACTTATAAAAGACTCCTATTGATTTTCAGTCAAAAAGTCCAGATTGGAAATTCATTCTGACTGTGTATAACACTTTTGTTTCCAAAGGATATCTCAAAAAGCTTATGGCCTTTTACAATGAAACTTTATGTCATAACTCCCTATGGCTAAGAAGACCCTTTTGAATTTGAGGTCAAAATGTCAAAGGTCAAGGCCAGAAATTCATACATTGCAAAAATGGTTTCCAGATGAAAACTTAAGTTTTCCTTGAGCTTTATCAGTTAAATCTTATACCATGATTCTCAATGACTTAAAAAGGGCCCTTTTGATTTAGGTCAAAAAGTGATGGTAAAAAAAAAAATCATATCTTGCATAAAATGGTTTTATTTCCTAGTTCTCTTTGAGAATTTGCAATGAAATTTTATATCTTTAGCAGGGTTGTGAACTTGTCTCTAAGAAATAGAAGGGGACGTTAACAAAGAAGAAGGGGGTTTGGGGTCCGTCCCCTATTTGGGAGTTTAGGGGGGATACCAAAATAAATGTGGGATTACATTATTATAGGTGGGGAAGCCCCAGGGTCTAAGGGACAACCCAGCTTTAGTCCATATTATTTAAAAAAGAGCCCTAGTGATTTGAGGTCAAAAGGTCAAAGGCCAGAAATTCAAATACTGCATAATAGTTTTCATATGACAACTAAGTTCTCTGTAAGCTTTTGCAATAAAATGTAAGGTCTTGTGATTCTTTAACTTAAAAAAAAACTATTGACTTTAAGGCCAAAAATGAAAAGGTCAAGGCCAACTTTTTTTGCACTTCCTTTCATGTCTTCCACCATTTAATTTATTTGAAAGGAAATTTGCATTTTGGGGAATTTAATATACTTCTGCAATTAAAGTTTGGGGGGATGGGTATATAAGCATCACTGTGTCTGCCCATCTGTCCTTCTTGTGTCTGTACAATCGTGGTTTGGTCATAACTTTGTGATGAAAAAGATTGAAGTTCACACTTGATATTAAGATTGTTAATGATCTGAGAGTGTGTTTTACTGTATATAATTTGGCTGGCACCATACTTTTTAATGAAGAGACATTGGAATTCATACTTCACTCGAAGATTACCTATAACCATAGGTTGTCTCATGACCTTAAGGTCATTATACAAAATCAAGGTTTCTTTCAGAAAAATGTACAATCCCTGTCCTCACCGTATCTGAAAAACTGTTAATGTACTTATTTTAGTGGTTAATATGAGTCAGAAAGAGATCACATTACATTGTGCCAGAGGATAATAAATATCTATAAGCCTGCTGTAGCAAGATTCAGAATCTAATGATCTGTCAAATTGAACAATTAATCAATTTGTTGGCCATTTCATTGAAGCAGCACTTTATCACTTTACTTTACATGGTTGTATCAATGTTTTAAGAATTGAAATTAAAGAATAAATTTAGAGGATTAAGTTTGGTTTAGGAAAAATAAATTGGTGTAGATATACTTGATTTCAGAACTTTTTAAATGGTTGTAGGATAAAACTCTGTGGATGATTTTAATGAACACTGTAATGTGCTTCAAGTTATGGCACATCGTAATTTTATCTTACTTAGTGCATCATTTAATTTAGAGTTCACATGAACTTTAATCACTCCTTTATATTACAGTGATTGTGGGGAGTATAACTTCCTGAGAACAGCCATGATGGAGGTAGGGATTCTCTTTATGACAGATTTATGTCAGATTTTTTTCTCTAGGCAAAACAAATCTTATTAAATTTACGAGTTTTTATAATGGAGACTGTAGTTAAGAACTTATTTGTAGGAGAGGAAAGGCCCTAAGCTGCCGAGTGAAAATTTGAGTTTGCGGGGAGACGAGGTGGCATATTTAGGGTCAATGAACCAAAAAGTGTATCTGGATATTTAGATACCTCTACGTCCCTATACCTAAAGAGGCAATCTTACAAACACTTCTAATGTGCAACCAGAGGACAATGAAGAAATATGTGTGAAAACTTGAATATATCAAATATCAGGAATTGTACAGATATTTATTTTTCTCGTATTTATATATATTGATTTTTTTTTTTGAAAATTTATTTTTAAACATGAAAAAGTCTAATCTTGGTGCTTGTTAGCTCTAGATTTAAAATCAATATGAAAGTGATACTTTAATACATGATGATTATAAGATTGTTATGAGGCAGTCGTACTGCAGTAGTTCAATATACAGTAAAACATGGTTACAGCGAACAAACATATAATGAATTCATGCCTACAGCAAAGTGATTTTTATTTCCCGTTCTTGTAAAACTTATTTTAAAACTTTTAAACAGGTATAACGATGCACTGTATTGATCCTTGGCATGTGTTTAACTGTGCTTGGCAAAGAAGTCAAGCTTTCAACGCTAGAATCATTTTTAAATGCACTAAAAATAATAATATTGTTTACTTCAATTACTTGTATTATACCATGTAAATAAAATAAAAGCAGGAGTAAACAATATTTATTTTTGATTTGCAACACTTGTAATATTGTACATCAGAGTGAGTGACTCCATCAACCTTTGTACAATCTAGATGTATGAAGTAGAGATTCGTTTTGGGGGCAGATCTTGTATGTTTTCCCTTCAGGGTGAATCATTGTACATATGTCGCTGATCTTGTCTTTTGTTAGCAGACTAAATGATGTGTAATGTTTTTCCGGCAAAACACTGGACAGAACACCAATGATTTTATACGTATTGCCATGGCGATTGTCTTGCGCCAGAATCGTGGCACCCGAGTTGCCACGTGCCGAATCACATTTATTTAGAAGAACATTTTGATTAAACAACGGAAAACTATTCCACCCATTGCACTCCGATTTCCACATCAAATTTTCGTTGTTTGGAAAAGCAAAGAAACAGAGTTTTTCAGAATAAATACTGAATTTCACAGTGCCTAATGGCGAAAAGTCATGACGCCCGAAGACGCTAATATCCAATCGTATGACGGCGTAATCAAACACTACGCGTCGTGCGTCAGACACGCCCTCTGCTTTTTGCCAATCAAAGGGCACGATGATTTCTTTGGCATAGTAAAGCCTATACCCCATTTTGTGTGGAATTAGAATTTTGAGCAGTTCCATCCTTTCATGAAATTTAGTCCCATCATGAACGCAGTGAGCTGCGGTGAGGATATAGGATGGTGTCAGAAGAGTTCCGGTACAACCAGACGACAGTTTGACGACATTAAAATACGGATACTGACCAAGTTTATAATTTTCCACTAAACTTCTGTCGTCACTTCCGTATACAAACTCGCTTTTCTTGGGTTCTCTCTTGTAGGTTTTCAAAATATTGTCTTGCGAGGCTTGTGTATTTTTTAAATAAGACTTTCTGAAGAATACACGTTCATTTTCGTGTTTTCTTGAAGCAACAGACGGGAGTATCTTGACAGTATACACTTGCTGTGATGGTAAGATTAGAAGAAGGTGCTCTGTTCCTAGATCGAGTGGTCTCATGGTGTCATTTAGCAGAAAAGAGTCGTTATGAACACGAGGCTGATTTTCACCAGCATGAGTACATACATAGATTGTATGGAGAACACAGAAGTACAGTAATAACGTCACCTCTTCCATTAGCTTAGAACTGGACTCATCCACCTCATGACTGAAAAAAGAGGAAATGTTAACAACTTCATTAATAGTCGACTACAGTAAACTTGATTCCTCATGTTCCAGAAGTATTCCCATTTCTGTAAAACGTAACAATAGTCTTTATCACAAAATTGGGATGGTATAAAAAGAAAAAAATGAAAAAAAAAAAAAAAACCTCAATACTACAAGTCTTGAGCGTTAAAATTTATATGTCATCATCTCATGAAATATGAATATCTCAAAGTTCAGACAAGGTTGAACTTAACATCTAGGTTTTAAGTATCACGTAAAATTAATACATTTATAAAGCAATTTACACTTGTCCTTCTGGGACTTGCATAGTATCGGTGAAAAATCCGTTTTCACGTTATGACGTAATTAGATGGAAATGGGATAAATCCATACTTTCGCCCGAGTCCCTATGAGTAAAATATAGGCCAAATATAGCACCCATTGCATGCATCAGAAAAAAAAGAACATTCAAAATGATGTACACATTAGGATTGTATACAGTTTATGCTTATAAGCTCAAAATTATTCTAAACGACACTCACTTAGCCTTAAAATCAATTTCCGATGCAGCCTTTGGCTCTTACACTAGACAGTGCATTCAGATATTTGAGGTGTAAGTATGTTTCGGATATAGATCTAATGAAATAATTAAGCTAGAAGCATGCTAATGGTGTACTAAAACCGAGTCATTGAATCGTAAGATGTAGGTCAGACGCAGCATTCGCTGCCTTCACCGGCACACGTATCAAGTGATTAGATGCCTAAATGGTAAGCCTAAATGATGACCAGAAATTTGTGAAGCGTTCAAAGCATGTGTCAAACTAAGCATAGATGCAACATACTGCGCAATATACTCGATTTTGGTTTAGATACCACTTGTATTAGATGTGCAACGTATATCAGAGCAAGTGGCACCATTGGAACCTAAAATATTGCTAGGTGCAGCATTCGGAGCATGCATCGATGAAGATAACCTGCGATCTATGTTTGAATAAACTTAAGATAAACCAGAAATAGACTTTAATGCTTTGATAACCTTTGCTTAACCTGTCACTGGAGCATAAAAATTTACTCATTTGGGACAACCTGATTGTGTATCACACGGCTAATCATATCTGCAAATACAGGGATCTAAGGGTTCTAACAGTCCTACATACACGTGACCTTGGAATGTCTGTTTATAAAAACAAACTTTCCGACATCCATGTTGGAAGCTGGTAAAACACACATATCGAAGGGAATACACATACGGAGAAATTTGAGTAAAAAAAAATTATATCGAATGTGAAAGAGGTCAATATATGTATATAATAAGAGGCCTATGGGCCACATCGCAAAATATTGTTGTTGTTTTTTTTTTTTTTTTTTTTTTTTTTTTTTTTTGGTCTTTTGTTTGTTTGTTTGTTTTTTTTT
Source organism: Saccostrea echinata (assembly GCF_033153115.1). Lineage (NCBI taxonomy): Eukaryota > Metazoa > Mollusca > Bivalvia > Ostreida > Ostreidae > Saccostrea > Saccostrea echinata. The sequence goes on from NW_026889778.1 coordinate 29,337,284, forward strand.
TTTTTTGTTTGTTTGTATCAAAAAAATAATAAGATCGGCACTTAACTGAATTTGGACAAAATTTATAGCGCTAACCAGCAAGAGATTTTTGCGATAAATACTCGTGAAGCGATCACCCGTCCAAGCTAATCCTGTTCGCTGTAGCTTAACCTATATGAAATGGTAGCTACGTGTATAGAAGATTCTACCGCGTCAAAAGATAAGCTAGCTTACTAGCAAAGAGTAAGTTCCCTAGATAATGTCAGCTACATTTCTCTCTAAAGCCAAGTAAAGTAAACAGATAAATAAAAATACCCTTTTATTTGTTAGTGAGTTAATTATATAAAACTAAGTTGCTACATGCAAATATATTGAAAATGAAATTTGTACAAACATTAACTTTTAAACTTTTTACCGATATGTTTGTTTTCATATTTCCTTCATTATTAAGAGAGAGAGAGAGAGAGGTCCCAATAATTGATTTAATAAATTTACAATGAGACATTTGTTATATGAATGCTCATCTCTTATTTAATTTACAAGTTACTAAAACATTGTCATTCCTCAAAATTATTTTTTCTGTTAAATAAACATAGTCTGTAATGTTACAATATTTAAAAATTGTCTTAAAAATCTCCTATTAAGTCTATCTTAGTAAGGACATTTTTAAGAAAGCTTTTATCTCTTTCTTAAGAACTCTCTTAGGACCATCGTAAGTTTTGTCCTAATACGCCTCTAAGTCAAGTCTTAGGACTATTCTTATGACACTTTAGATAGCATGATCACTGGTTTAGAAACCACGTTGGATAAGCCAAGAAATGACCCAAACACAGAGATTTCCGGGATCCGTGTTTTTAGACGGACAGACAGACGAAATGTTGTTGATTCCACTATAACTCCCTTCCCCTACGTTTCTTTGAGGGGGGAAAATAAAACATGAAAACCCTAATAATTGTTAGAATCTGAGAAATTATCAGGGGTGGGTTACTCTGTTGAATTTTTTTTTTTTTGGCTGCCTTTGATTATAAAAACAGGCTCAGTACACTGGTAAAGTACAGGTAGATACAGGTAAATTCTAAGCAGAAAGCATTCTAGGTTATCAAAACACAATTCACACTTATTGTTTTTTTTTTACCTTGAATTTTACATATGTACAATACATTTGCAAAAGAGAAACACACCCTAAGAGTCTCTCCTACAATCGACGTGCGTTTCAGAGATGTTAATCCTGTTTATATCACTATACCACCTCCACTGTTTACCAGAAACTATATTTATGTCAGTTGTTTAAATCTGGCATATGGCATCATATACCACATTAAGTTTGATCTAAAAGCTTCAGAGAAAAGGGAATTTCGAGCGGCTTAAAGCATCATTGCTATACATAGATTGACGTTTTACTGGAAGAAACTAAAATCCTGTTAATTAAAAAAAAAACAAAGCATTTTTGCGTCATAAACCTCCAGACGAAAGGTCTTGTCATATGAATGTACAATTGAACTAAAAAAAAAAGAATCTTAAAATATAAATGTGCGACAGTTGTACAATCTTTGATATAACTACGACAGTTGTACTTTCTTTGATATAACTACACGACAGTTGTACAATCTTTGATATAACTACGACAGTTGTACTTTCTTTGATATAACTACACGACAGTTGTACAATCTTTGATATAACTGCACGACAGTTGTAAATCCAATGTTATATTAACTGTACGACAGTTCTAAAGGCTACGACAGTTGTACAATCTTTGATATAACTACGACAGTTGTACTTTCTTTGATATAACTACACGACAGTTGTACAATCTTTGATATAACTGCACGACAGTTGTACAATCTTTGATATAACTGCACGACAGTTGTACAATCTTTGATATAACTACGACAGTTGTACTTTCTTTGATATAACTACACGACAGTTGTACAATCTTTGATATAACTGCACGACAGTTGTAAATCCAATGTTATATTAACTGTACGACAGTTCTAAAGGCTACGACAGTTGTACAATCTTTGATATAACTACGACAGTTGTACTTTCTTTGATATAACTACACGACAGTTGTACAATCTTTGATATAACTGCACGACAGTTGTACAATCTTTGATATAACTGCACGACAGTTGTACAATCTTTGATATAACTACACGACAGTTGTACAATCTTTGATATAACTTCGACAGTTGTACAATCTTTGATATAACTACGACAGTTGTACAATCTTTGATATAACTTCGACAGTTGTACAATCTTTGATATAACTACGACAGTTGTACAATCTTTGATATAACTACACGACAGTTGTACAATCTTTGATATAACTACACGACAGTTGTACAATCTTTGATATAACTGCACGACAGTTGTACAATCTTTGATATAACTACACGACAGTTGTACAATCTTTGATATAACTTCGACAGTTGTACTTTCTTTGATATAACTACACGACAGTTGTACAATCTTTGATATAACTTCGACAGTTGTACAATCTTTGATATAACTACGACAGTTGTACAATCTTTGATATAACTTCGACAGTTGTACAATCTTTGATATAACTACGACAGTTGTACAATCTTTGATATAACTACACGACAGTTGTACAATCTTTGATATAACTACACGACAGTTGTACAATCTTTGATATAACTGCACGACAGTTGTACAATCTTTGATATAACTACACGACAGTTGTACAATCTTTGATATAACTTCGACAGTTGTACTTTCTTTGATATAACTACACGACAGTTGTACAATCTTTGATATAACTTCGACAGTTGTACAATCTTTGATATAACTACACGACAGTTGTACAATCTTTGATATAACTTCGACAGTTGTACAATCTTTGATATAACTAAGACAGTTGTACAATCTTTGATATAACTGTACGAAAGTGTACTTTCTTTGATATAACTGTGCGATAGTTGTAAAGTCTTTGTTATAACTGTACGATAGTTTTAAAGTCTACGACAGTTGGACTGTGTATGATATAATTATATTACAGTCGATTGTTTCTGTATAGTTTTTCGACAGTTTAACTGTCTTTTACTTTGGAAATACTTTTCAAACTTTAATGGGGTCAACAACTGAATGAAATAAAATACATGCTTCACTGTTAAGTCGAATTTTTAAAATGAAATTTAATCTCGCTTCCATTATTGCGAAGACTAGAAGATCGTTCTTTCTTTTAACAAAGATACATCGTCCCTCATTTGTCCTCTAATGAAAACAGGTAGATTGTGATATAACATGTAATGTTCTTTATGATAACAGTAGTATCATATGAGATTGAACAGATAGAATTTGGTATTTTATTAAAAATGTTTTGTATGTAGATAATACAGTTTTAATCTCGGAATCAACTGAAGATTTTCAGAACTGAACAGTTTTTGAAACTTGAGATTAATTTTTGGGGGAAAATAAATTAATGATTTTTGAAAGGATTTTTTTTTCAAATTAAAATACGTAACAAGGAAACTGAAATATTGTTAAACAAATATCTTGGAGTAATAGTTTCATTATCTGGTTCATTTATTAAGACAAAACAGTGTGCAACCGAACGAGTGGCTGAACCTATACATGTATATATTATATTTTTTTAAAAAATCGCACCTTTCTTTAGCTATAGATTATCAATTATATTTAATTGACAAGCTATTAGAAGTCTTCTCCATATTTTATATGGTGGAGAGGTATGGAATTCCGGAAATGTTGAATGGAAAAGGTGAGGATAACGAACAGTGATCAATCTAAAAACCAGAGGTGGGATCAGGTGTCCATGAGAAGTAAACATCCCTTGTCGACTGGTCACGCCCGCCTCGAGCCCTATTTATTGATCAGTCAAATTTTATATGAAAACAAAGGTCTTATAAAATTAAGTCCCAATCATAGGTTATATTTGCTAACAAGTTCATTATAACGACCATATAATTTGAAATAATAGAAAGGGTACATCAAAAATTCTGTACACTGCTTTTTCATCTAAAATTAAGGACATACGCAACGTACCTTACCTACTGATAATTTTTCAAGATATTCTTAATTTATGATTATAGTGCCATCAGATGTTCGTAGACAAAAAATCAGCATGCATTACCAGGGGTTTTAAAAAGATATCAATTGATGAAAATTCTTGTATAATTCAAAGAAAAATATACAAAAAATACTAAACATATATTCTAGATGTTTTGTTTATCCAAACTTGTTTTAGAAGAAGTGTACAACAGCATATATAGACATTAAATTGTAGCACACGGTTCCTTTAAGTATTGGAACTCTTCAACTCCAGGGGAAAAGACAATAAAGTTCAAACTACGTTGCGTATGTCCTTAAGCACTCCCAATTTCATGATTTATGGTTAAATGGGGGAGAATGACTTTAATTGTACACATCAGAACAAAAAATACTGGTCCAAATTTTTACATGGAAAACTAATAATTTTTGTATACTATTTAAATCAATCAATGCTAAATTTATCACTGGTGATGAATTTGTTTAAAGAATTTGAAATCAGATTTAAGTGATTAGTAGATAAAGTAATATGTATAATCAGAACCAAATATTCAATAGTACTTGACTATTAAAAGTTTAAAACAAAAATCATTAAATCATTTTGAACAAACATAGGAATCAAACTGCAACAATTCTTTATGAGGTGTCACACATAACCTGTTTACGAATTTAATTTTGGATGTCAATGTACCTTTAGTAATCATTGAAGAAGCAAACTTGAGCTAGATTTAGAATCACCAACCTTATCTTGATAAAACACATGCTATTAACCACAAATATTGTGAATTTTTGTTTTCGTTTAACTATTTTAAAAGTGTGTGACACCCCCCCCCCCCTAATAAATCCAGGATCCGCCCCTGAGAAGATAACTGTAGTCTGGTGAGGGGTGTGATCTAAAAGGCCTCCTTTCTGTAATATACAGTCTAAAACTGATTTAGAAAATGATTGAAATGAACTGGAGAATCAAATTTCGAAACAAATAAAAATTCTTGCATGCAGTACCGTTCATTTGTTGATAATATGAAATGTCGATTTAATTCAAAACGTGACGATATATGATGGTTTTAGATTTTCACTCTGATACGTGTTTGCAATCCAAGAAGACATGTATCACAAACTATCAGATATATTAAAATGCATGTACTTTCTGATAATTAAACCGAAGTCTTGATGAAAAATAGGCGATGTACACGTTTTTATGTCTCGAATGAACCTGCGATTTCAAACTGAAAAAAAAAATCTGAAAACTATCATGTAAAAAAAAAAATCCAGTTGTTCGTAAAATGCCAAAATTGATACAAACGCGTAATTCATGGTAGTTTACTACTAAGAAAATAAAAAGAATAATGCGTCGAGCAAAATATTTATATTTTATAAACTTCATGAAATAAATCGTATTCATGTATTATTATATATATTGTTGATATTGCGATCGACAATTGTGCTCATATCTGAACAAAAATGGATTTCAAATGATTATTTCACATGCATTTTTTTCTAGAGATGGGAATTAAAGTAGCTATTTTATAACACCAATTACAACCAATTTCTGAATCATACATGATTTTGATTGAGTTAACATTTGTGAGTTATTTTATTATAGAGATGAAAATGATTAATAAATCAATGGTGTTTTCTATAATTGCAGTAAATACTGTAAAGAATCTCGTTGTTGGAACAAGAAGTTGAAACCTGTAGAGAGTTGTCAAAATCCGGAAAAAATGACATCAAAAAGTACACGTACACAAATTCTTATCCAATCATTTTTTAATGATATAAGTATTGAGGTATTTCACTCACGACACTGGTTATATCTAGGAATTTTTTTTAGAAGTATCGATGTATTTCAGTTATATTTTATGCTATTTTTATATTTCATTGAGAAAGTTCTAATAATTTTTGTACCACAACTCAAAACAACAAAAAATGGCAGTAAAAATTACGAAAAAGAAGCACGTGAAGGTTTAAAATGATATGCAGTTTGACTGAAAATGAGTGCCGAAATGTAACGTCATAACGAGATGGGTAACATTCTTGTCATGGAGCGATAGACAAAACCTAACGTTGTGTTTATCTTAATATTCTAGAAAGTATTTTATATAATCGAATGAAATTTTAAGGCAAAAATCAAAATAGATACAGTTATTAGTATGTTATTTTTTTTTTAATAAAATTTGATTGTTATAGATTTTATGGAACTTACGTATGTCATTATTTTTGGATCAAGCCTTGTATACATGATCATAACTTCAAGAAAATAACAAAATCCATTATAAAGTTATGTGAAGGAAAACTTCAAATCAATTATTTCTTTTATTAAAATTCCTATTATCTCAAAAGAATTTTGTTCAATATAAAACAGAACGAAGTCTTCAGATATAAAATCAATTAAACTTTTAATATTGAAGTTCATTTCAAAGAAAGAACTAAGTTAACTATCGATTCTTATCACCGCTTCCTTACAAGTGATATGCCTAATCCTTAAAAAGTAAATCTCGGAGAAATGTTTAAGACATGAATATTCGCCGATATACATCAAATATAACAGAAATATTAATGAGTTTCTTACTTACCATCTGTAGGCCATGCTTTCATGTCCGTGTCCGATCTGACTTTTATAGTACCAATGTGTCGCCCCCGCAGCACTAAGTAATAGGAGCTCCTACTGAATGGACACCGGAGAGGGAGGGAGAAGATGATAATAATTAACTAAAGTGCTCTGAACCATCCTCATACAACATTGATAAGATTCATTCAATCAAACACGGGGAATAATAATTTAATTGCTTAAATCTTACAGTTTTCTAACCAAACTATCCAGCAAAAATAAGCACATTGAGTTTTCAAGCCAGTTTTCGAAGGAGAAGATTAGTTCTAAATATTTACTGAAATGTTTATGCTAATTTGTAATCAATCGTTCATTTCAAAAAAGATACTATCCTTGAAAATAGCTAAAAGTTTATCATCTAATCCTGCGTTTTTAACGACAGGAAATTAAAAGCATATAGTTTGAATCAGACAACAGGAAATTTCTGAGCACAGTTTATTTCAAGTGCTTGCTTTCTTACATGACTCAAATAAAACTGATGTTTCAAAAAATAATTATGATAAACAGGCGCGGATCCAGGATTTTTTTTCCAGGGGGGGGGGGGGGCACCCCAGTCAAAGAAAAATTCAATCCAGAAATTTCTTGACAACCAAAAAAAAAAAAAGAAAAAGAAAAGAAAAAAAAAACTTTTAAACTCCTTTCCCAAACGTATCAAACCTAGACAATTTCTTGAGAAGCAGAAAAAAAACAAAGAACAACGTAAAATACATTCCCAAACGTAAAAAAAAATGGGGGGGGGGGTTTCCAAAGTCATTTTTTATTTGCCTCAGTATATACTTTTAATAACTCTGCAAATTCCAGGGGGGTCCGGACCCCAAGCCCCCCTCTAGATCCGCGCATGATAACAAAAAGTAAAAAAAAAACAAAAAAAAAAACTTTTTAAGTTTAAAGTACATTTTATCGTTTATCATTTTGACAGTAACTTCCAATGAAAATCACAGTCACAGGGATGAATCCAGGATTTCCATTGCAAAAAAGGGGTGGGGTGATTTCTTTATGAAATTGCACATTTTAATATAAAATCAATTCGTTTTGATAAGCAGTATTATTTATATATTAGCTAAAAATGTATTTCCTATATTGCCTCCACGATAAAATTTTGGGTATTTAGGCACGTATTTAAATTAAGAAGAATTAAACGGTTTTATAGAACTGTAGAAATTTTATACGCTAGAACATACAAGAAGAACACTTCGGAGCGGCAAAAATGTTACAATTCTTCCATGATATATCCGCGTCTTTGGCAAATAAGGTGTCGGGGGTGGGGTGGGGCTGGCCCCTCTTAATATACCCCTGTATCAATTATATTCAATGATATTAAACACTGGGATATTATTAAATGTTATTGATATCCACACAAGTATCCGGCAAATATTTGATTTTAAGGTTCTGCAGTCCTCTGTTCATTTAATGATAAAGATTTTTTCAAAAAGAAAATCTAATTCATAATTACTAGTAAATTGCGCACAAATTCAGCATACCTTGTGGGGCAGAAATGGCCTTTTCACTTAAACTGTTTTTTAATAAGGTTTCAAGTTTTTACTTATGGCAAAGGAATGCTAAGTTTAACACATTGTGAATTATTTCTCTATCACTAATCAGAGGGCCAGGGAGTCTTAAAGATGCAAATATCTTCTTCTTTTTTTTAAATTGGGTTAACAACTCCAAAGCGTTTTGCAGTTTATTGGGCCAAACCCCTTCTAATATTTTTATATACAAGTGTTATGAAAATTGCATGGGCAAAATAAAACCAAGCTACTGATACATGAAGAATGAATATTTCTTTTGGTGCTCACCGAGTTTGAAAGATTTTTTGATTAAAATACTGAGGTTGAAACTGATCATCTGTAAGTTGCCTTGACACACGAATGTTGCTCAGTGTTTATTGTGAGAGAAATGCAGATAAAATAGAAGAAAATTCAATAAAATTAACCTTGTGACCTTTATTAACGTTGATACATGGGTCACATGATATTTTATTAATGATATTTATGAATGGATCCAGAGGATGGGCCGTCCCTAGCGATACTATCATTGTTCTGGCGCGTGAATGTCCTGCGATAGAGCCCTAACTTAGCCGGAAATTTCATTCATAAAATGATGTCAATTCATCTACTACAAGGGTTTCCATTACACTATAAGTTCGTGGCGGACTTTCTTCGTACTAAACGATGATTAATTGAGACATTACAGCACAAAATACCAAGGCTGTATCTAGTGAATGGAAAACATCTTTTCTTCTTCAGAGCTAACGGGAAAAATTGCTTCTAATGAAATCGAGCGCAAAAAATAATGAAAATTAATACGCGCTGTCAAGTTCAATATTCTATCTGATCTACTTGTAGTAATCTTAACCGTGTAATAGACTGTAGCTTATCTATCATTTCTTAAACAAAAACCCCATAATACGAATCACGTAGAAAGGACAAGAGTTTTTTCATGACGTCCAAATTAAATCTAACATAAAAATTGCATTTTATATATAAAACGTACAAAAAGATGAAAGAATAAATTTAAAAAAACATGAATAAATAGATAAGAGATCAAAATGCTACCAGCTTTAACGTAAGTTTTAAATTGATTTTTTCCTCCTAGTGCATCGAGTCATAAATCGGTTACTCTGTGATTTGGCATAGTGCGGTGCAAAAAATAATCATTCAACCTTTTGTCCCTTACATTCACTGAGAGTGGGGGGGGGGGGGGTATTAATTTGGATCTGTCTGTCCGTCCGTCTGTATGTCTATAACACGTTCGTTTCCGGACGATATCTCAAGAAGCCTTTAAGCTTTTGCAATGAAAGAAAGAGGGCGTAAAAGGCGAGGACAATCCCCCACTCTGGGACAATATATTTCTCAATTTTCAAAGTTCATTAAAAAATTATATTTTTCTAAAATTGTGTTCTCATTAATGTCATCTTCAATTCATTTAATTCAATTTTTTCATTGAACGACTTTTTGATTGAAAAGGATGACTGCACTTAACACCTGTTTTGGGGTCTTTTTCGGTTGCTTCTGTTGCTTTTATATCTAAACCTTATCTCACTTTTGTATGTTTATGAAAGAATACTGTCAATTTGGAACCACATTAAAATTTTAAAATGATTTTAGACTGTGATACAATAAAATGATTCAATGTTTTTTGTCCTTACTGCTTTCCAAATATAGTGAATTTACACTTATTGCCCTTGATTGAACATTAGGTATGCATGAGAGGTGGAGCTAACATTGTAAGAATAGGTCTAAAATTAGACTTGATTGTTTGGAAAAAAAGAACGTGATCATGCAGTCTTTCCAATCTCCCTCTACATTCTGTATGGCACAAATACACTTCTGACAAAGGTTTCAAAACGAAATTAACAATATGCCCACGTCAATGTAATTAAAGCAGATTTTATAATATCAATGCCAGATGACTTAACGTGTTCGAACACAATGTCCTAGTTAGCACAAAACATGCTACCTTACAAGTCACGTGACGGAATTTAGTATTCACAGAGTTACCTGAGGTAAGAAATCACGTGGTGAATTATAATATTCAACATGTCACAATCCTTGGTTACAACACAGAGAGCAAATGTAAGAAGAAGCAGTTTTTTTCTCTTTTTAACCATGAGCGCATGTTTGTCTATTAATCTCCTTTTGACTTATTATTATTTAGGCAAATATACAACTACTGTTAAACGTAGAACAATAGACAAACATGCGCTGACTATGTATAAAGTCAGTAAAAAAGTGGACGTCCTCATTATCGAACGGAGATTCAAGAAATTGTTTTGACCCCTGTCGTTGAAAACAGATTCGAACTTCGTAAATACACACTTTTATTAAACGTAGTTGCATAAAATTGTTGATTGGATGTTGACCATTCTTGCAATGAAAAGAAAAATGCTTGTTTTGAAAGTTTTTTTTGTCGCAAATTCCGCATGTCCTTAAGTGCAGTCATCCTTTGTTTTTAAAGTTGACAGTAAAGCATATTTAGTGGAAAATGGGTTTATTAGAGCCATAAAAAAATGATTTTTGAATATGAATGGATCTTTTTTTATATACCTTAAAACATTAGTGAAAAATAAATTATTTGTCAATAATTTATTGAACAAAATATAGGAAGCAAATATGTAAAAGAGTATATTGACAATATAATTTTTGAAAAATATAACTTTTCATGAACTTTTAGAATTGAATAATAGTCTTCTTTCATAGCGGGGGATCGTCCGCGCCTTGCACGCCTTCCTTCTTTTATATCACAACGCCATATGGCATAAGCAGACCCCTAATGATTTTGAGGTTAAAGGTTAGGGTCATAAATTTTGTATGTGTGTAACACTTTCGTTTCCAGACAATATCTCAAGAAGCTTTTGAACTTCTACTATGAATTTGGTCCCGCGCGCGTCCGCCCCTCTCAAAGTGTTCCCACCCCGCTGTTTTTTTTTGTTTGTTTTTTTTTTTTTTTGTTTTTTTTTTTTGGTTAATGTTTATATTAATCGAAAGTCAATTAAAAGTTTGTTGGCATCGATAACTGTCAAAGTTTTATAGCTACTCCCCGTTTGTATTAAAGGCTTATTAGACATTATGTGTTGTGTTAAATTTTGACAATAACGTGTCAAGAACGAAAAATTAGACGTTATAAAGACATCGGAAATCTGTGATATTTTCAGACAAAGCACACGTATTTGTTGGTCAAACGAAAAATATATATTTAGAAAAAGGCTAATGAGAAGCGGTAAGTAACAGGTAAAACACCAATTAATATGCAAAGTATTTGGATCCGCGCCCAATTTTATTTGTGGCGTGCACAGCGCTCTCGTAAAATCGTTATTACAGTGTGTCGATAAATATTTTATGTTAAAAAAGAATTTTCTGTATACATTTCAAAGAATAAGCAATTAAATTTATATATCCATATTGGCATTTACAGTGTGAAAATTTTGTTTAAGAAGATCGTTATATACACGTTTGCAGTAATAGAAAATAAAATCCACCCATCCGCCCCAATTTTTAAGCAAATTAGGATGAAAATCTAAACTTTAAATTTATGTGACCTTAAGACCAAAAGCTGAAAGGTCAAGGTTGACCTTTCTTCTTTCTCCATCTGCAATTTTTGTTTTCCATTTCTTCCGCCCTCTTCTTGTCTCCTTCAGTGTGGGACACAAATTCTCTATATTAGCTTATTGTAGTAGATGAGGTGATGCTAGATTTTTTTTTTGGGGGGGGGATTCTTCATTCATTTTTTCGAAGTGTTCTCTTATATTGAAAATAATCTTTCCTGTGCATAAAATTGATTTTCTATGGACATCAAATTCTTAGCTGACTTAGTGAGTTTTGTTTTTTGTTCTTTGTTCGTATATGACATGTAAAAAGGCGTAAACTTATGTAATTTTATAAATGCAATTGCATGGCAAATGCGTACTTTCTACGATACATTCTAACATAATTAGGGAAACCATCTCTATATAAGAAAAGAATAAGCAATTCAAAAAATAAATAAATAAATAAATAAATTTAATAAAAATGCGGGAAAAATCAAGCACCGGGCATAATTACACAAGTATTAACGCTACGCGGGAAACATTAACGTTGGCGTTTTTATTGTGACGTAAACAAGAGGAAACCTAAGCGTTGTAAACGTAAATACGAATATAAAATACATCACAGAACAATTGTTGGTTTAAAAATGGCTGAGCTCCCTCAATCCCAGGAAACAAACTGTTTAGAACAGAAATCCGAAGAAGGGGTCAAACTTTCGCAGGTACATTTTCAGTTTAGGCCTAGTTCAAAAGCTCTCGTCTCTCCGACCTGTGTGTCCTATGGTTTTTTTAATCGCTGTAAAGACGCTGGTGTTTCAGTAATCGATAATTGCACCATCAGTACTTGTGCTTTACAGATAAGACTAACATCGTCCTTGACCTCAGAAGATTCCGGTGCCGCACCCTCTCCTAACATATCAGACCATCAAGTCAATCTTGTCATCAATTCTTCCTCGTCCAGCAGCGAAAACGTTTGTAGAATTTGTCAGCTGGCCAAAAAGAATTCGGGTATTTCATACAGTTATAATTTTACCCTGTGTCTAAGAAAGACATTCAGATATTTAGGTAAAATTACTATAAAGTGAACATGGAGTGAAAATTTTGTAGCCATCATATTTGCTGTATCAGAGCTGATTGTTCTTGAACCAAACTTCCAAAAAACGTGGAAATTTGTAATTAAAATATTTACAATCATATACAATGGTAGCTACAGAACTGTAGCGTTATGGTTTTATATATAATGGTCAAAGACTAATATTTAAAACTATAACGCAACAGTTCTGCAGTTAATACAATAAAAAATTAAACGAACTGACCACAGGATTGACTCTAAAGAAGAATCACAACTCTTACTTGAATTTCTGGAAAAAATTCATCTATGGGGACATCACTGGTACATCTTGATTTCGAAGTATTTACCACTGTTTCTGGGGAAAAAAACAAGTTAAAAAAACATAAAAATTTTCTCATACATAAAAGAATGTGAGAAACAAAAACACTTTCTGCTGGAAAATGATTAATAAGAACTTACGGCTTATATTATATGAAGCTGTGCCTTTTTTATGGATAAATTAAACACCGTCGAAACTGTAAAAATTAATAATCACAAATTCTTTTACAAAAAATTTCAGATGAGGATTTGCGGTCTACAGAGTGCGATTGTCGTGGTCAGTTGTCCAAAGTTCATCATTCCTGCCTAAGGGAATGGGTACGATACAAAGGTTCAACTAAATGTGAAATATGTAATGGTCATTTTGCCTGTGTCACACCGCCTGTACATCCAGGCATACTTCAGCTAGAGGTAAATATCGGTTAATAATTAACCTTTTCATTTATAACGTTTAAGCACTCGCTACGAATTCATCTAATTAGATTTCTTCTACTAGTTTATATAGATATTTCTTTTAAAGGCTTTACATCAACTTGCCTGGCACCTAGAAAGGAATCGCCCCTTCAGTAGACGCAAGAGAGCCATCCTTGGAGCTGCCGTGCTCTTTCTAGTGGTAGTGACCAGTGTGACGTCACTGCTGACCGTCAGTGCAGACAGAGAATACGAGAAAGCTGCCAAAGACCCATGGAGCTCACAAAAACGAATGGATGAATCTAATATAATTTTCTCTGTTTGCATCGCCTTTGCGTTTTTCTGCGCCACTCTGACTGTTGGACTTGTGATGATTTGGTTTGGGGTGGAGTGCTGTTTTGCCATGCATCGTCGAGGAATTCTAAGAAGAGCATCAAGAAGATTACTACGAAACGAAAATAGAGCTTGATTATATCAATAATTATCATTCAAAAAGAATGAATTCAAACTTATGTATAAAACTGAACAACTCAAATGGCTTCTACAGAATATACGAGTATATAGCTTATACGAGTAGTGTAGTGTACCGAGACATGGGCTGACAGTGCCATTAAGACATATAGTATGACGTACCTGCTAACAAATGATAAGCATTATTCTCAGAAACTATCGTAAAATGAAAATATCGATCGGCTAAGGAAATAAATTCCATTTCAAAATCATATGCCCAAGTGGCACTAAATAATTATTTTTGGCACACCTGAGCCAAAGGCTCAAGTGAACTTTTCTGATCAAAGGGTGCCTGGTGTCCGTCTGTCTGTCTGTCCTTTGTCACATTTCAAATTCTCCACCAGAACTATAGAAGCAACTTAAACTAAACTTGCCACAACGCATCATTGGGTGAATGAAATTCAAATGAGTATTCGGTACATATACAATACAAATACATGAAGAAAAAAAAATGAATAAATATTTTAAAAAAAATAGAGTGGGAACTATATCAAGAAGAATAGAAAGCATCATTTTAAGATAAAGATACATAGTTTTTCAGGATTTTTTCGTTTTGAGTTGACATAAGTTCCATATTAAACGTTAGTTAATTACATTCAGTCTGTGAGGATAATACTCGCCATGGTAATTTGTTTTTCTTACATTAACGTAAGCTTTACATTCTAGGATATAATGAAATTCATCATTAATTTGAGCATTAATCTCGATCTACCCTACCTATACTGGATTCCTAAACTTCATAAAAATCCTTACAAAGAAATTAAGATACATTACCGGGTACAGCAGATGCTCTACCAAGCCCCTAACTTTACTCTTCACAAAAAATATTAACTGCAGTAGAGGAGAAAGAGGGTGTTGCAGTTCTTTTGTTATTTTCCCTAAGGTTGTAGCAATTTAAAAGAAAAATTTTAAATAACAGAAAACGGTCTTAATTTTTTTTTCAGATACAACGGTATATACAGCACAATGTAGAACAATATTTAGAAACTGCATATCGACTTCCAATTTGCCATTAATCGAGTGTAAATTAGTCACATACCAAAATAAGTCAAGTTTTCTGTTTTTCAAATGTAGGGAATCCCCATTGTTCTGTAAAATTGCCTCCTTGAAACAGAATGAATTTGATATACGCATAAAGAGACAGAATTTTTCTACAAAACTGCCATTTCCGATTTTTGTTTCAAAGAGGCATATTTTTGAAAATCACAAAAATCGAATAAAAATTATTATCCATCCGAAATGCAAAATGTGCACATAAAGTAGCACAATGTACCTCAGTGTCGTAGCTGGTCTAGTGGTAAAGCGTGTGGACTCTTTAGCGAACATTCTTTTTACCTGAGAATGGGTTCGAATCCTGGAATAGCTGGTGTATACATATTTTTTTTCCTTAAATAATGGAAGTACAATGTAAAATCTCTCTTGAGAGAAAAAGAGAGAGGGAGAGAATGTCAGAAAGTTAATGGGTAATATTTTAAATGCCTCCAGAATTAAATTGTTTTCCTTGATTTTGTGATCTAAAACTAATAAGACATACATTTTATGTTATTATTTATGGCGATGTCTTAAAAAATAAAGTACTATTATTTTAAATAATTTAATTTTTTCATACTCATTTCGTTTCCTTAATGTTCTGTTAAAGTCGGATCAATGAACAAGATAGGAAAAACTATGCATGAAATAAACGTAAAATGTAACTATATTTAGAGATAACTCTTCATGCGTCGTGGGTATTTAAATGTCCTTCTCGATATATAGGGAATAATCGCGAGTTTCTGCAACACCCTCTTTCAGACACACCGTGCTACAGCATATTCTAGAAGTGGTGTAAAATATGACTAAATGTATTGCATACACTTAAATATAAATTAAAAAGGGACTTGTTAATCAAAATATATCTATCATTTGTTCGACCAGTTGTAGAATATGGGGATGTGGTATGGGATAATTGCACTGAAGAACAATCCAAATTACTGGAAAGTGTTCAGGTGGAAGCTACAAGAATAATTACAGGCATTAGGTGCAATACATCCAAAACTAACCTATATAATGAGTTGGGATGGGAAACCTTAAGTTCAAGAAGGGAAAAGCATAAGCTCACACTGATGTATAAAATTCTTAATAACCTTACCCCTGATTACATGTATAATATGCTCGAAGGATGTATGCCAATTCAGCATAATTATAATTTACGCAACCCAAACTCATATCGTATCCCAATCACTCGAACAGTGTCTTACTATAATAGTTTTGTACCATCCACAATATCCTTATGGAATAATTTACCTGATGATTGTAGCACTTCCCCTACATTGCAAAATTTCAAAAAAAAAAAAAAAAAAAAAAAAAGATTAACCTATAGCTACACCAATCCCATCCAGAAAAATAAAGTCAAGTTGTACAATTATGGGAATAGAATTTGAAAATATACTACATTGCCAGTTGAGAAATAAAGGTAGTAACCTTAATGCTGATCTTTTTAAATACCACCTTAATGATTCACCAAAATGTACAAACTGTGGATATCAAACTGAAGATTCATAACATTTTTTCATGTATTGCCCACAATATGTTCTTCAAAGACAGATGCTGATTAAATATATGAATGAGAATGGCATACCAATTAATATAGATAATATACTATATGGTGCTGAATCCTTATGTTTAGAAGACAACATTTCATTTTTTGATCATGTACATACCTTTATAAGAAACTCAAAGAGGTTTTCACTGAAATCTTAGTTTAACATGATATGCTAGGAAGAATAATATCTCATTTTAGGTATGTTAAGGAAATTTTTCCACTCTGAGTCAACTTTATTTTGTTTTTTATGGTCTTTCTCTCTCTCTCTATTTACTCTCTCTCTCTCTCTCTCTCCCTCTCCGTGGATTCACTTTATACATGTACCAATTAATAATCTATTTTACATACTGCTTTTCAATGTTAAATGTACTTTATTATGTTTTTTCTCTTTGTTTTACTCTCTCTCTCTCACTCTCTGGATTCACCTTATACATGTACCAATTGATGATCTATTTTACATACTGCTTTTCAATGTTAAATGTACCAATAATTGTTATATGTACCTTGACTTATGGAGAGAACGTTTATAGGCATTATGCCTCCTGTTCAATCCATTTCATTTGTAATGAATAAATATATTTTAAACTAAGTGGTGTAAATCAAATATAGATTCCAAAAATTAACCCCAAAGAACTTTTGGAAAATTCAACATCACAAAATTTTTCAAAAGTCATTAACATCAAAACATATGAATTTTGTTCACTTTATACAACCATTCCTCACGATAAATTAAAAAAATTAGGCTTTTTGATATCAAAGGCAACTTCTTCAATAAAAATGGAACTTTTCCTATCTATTGATTGGTCATCAACAAAATTACTTCGTTATAAATCAGTCTGATTTTACAAATAAGTACTCTGAAGTTGATATTTATAGGATGCTGGAATTCGTCATTGACAATGTCTGGGTAGTCTTTGGAGACCAGGGGCCCGTTTTACAGAAGAACTTACGACTAAGACCACAATTTAATTCTGCTTATTATTTCTATTTAACATTAATTTGAAAACGGTTTTAGAAAGATATTTTTATTTTATCAATTTCAAACAGATTAATTAATTTTGCAAAATTTTACGATCTACTTAAGTTTTTGATCTTAGTCGTGTAAGTTCTTTTATAAAACGGACCCCAGGTCTTCCAACAAGCCGTTGGAATTTCAACTAATTGTGAACTAATTTCGAACTAATTGTGCTCCTTTATAAGCCGATCTGTTTTTATATTCCTACAAATCAAATTTTATTCAAAAACTTCTACATGAGAAGAAGAAAACACTTGCTGTGGACTTAAACTTGACATTCAGATATACCAACGACGTTTTATCAATTAACTTTTGTTACATCCATTTATATGTCGACTCGACATATCCCAGTGAACTTGAAATAAAAGACATCACAGAGTCTGCCACATCTGTTTTATATCTGGATGTTTTACTGACTATATGCGATAATGGCCAACTAACAACTAAACTGTGCAAAAAACGAGATGACCTCAGATTTTCCATCGTCATCTTTCATTATTTGTGTAGTAACATTCCGCTATCACCAGCATATGGTGTTTACGTCTCTCAACTTATTCGATACTAAAGAGCATGCTCTGAGTATGAACAGTTTTTAATTCGAGGCAGGCTACTGACAGATAAGTTGATGTTACAGGATTTCAACAACCTCGTTTTAAGTCAGTATTTCGTAAATTCTATGCTCCTTATAGTGACCTTGTTAGCAAATATATCATGTCAAATATCCTATATTTCATATCAACTGTTAAGCATTAGTTTCTATACTCATTGTCTGTAATTACTGTATTTGACTACGGAATGTTCCATCTACGACTACCTGATCAATACATAGGGCTCACGGCGGATGTGACCTTATCGACAGGGGATCCTTACTCCTCCTAGGCACCTGATCCCATGCACCTCTGGAATTTCCAAGGGTCCGTGTTTTATGCCCCCCCTCCCTTTTTTTGATCGATCAATGTTTGTTTTCTTCACCTTTTTCATTTCTTGAAAGTTCATTATACGTTATCATATTATATAGGGTAAATAACATCTAAAAATGGCTTGTTTTTGATACTTAGCCGATGTTTTGAAGTTTTATTCAATTTAAATTCATATACAAAACGCCGTGTTAATTAAGTAGCATATAATATCATCGAACAATAACTTTCAATTTCATTTCATGCTAATCATGTAAACATTGCGATATAAAGCAAGTTTATAGGAAATTAGATTTCTGTAATAAAATGTCTTTTTTTCTTTATATGGAGCACTTCAAACTGCCTTAGGAAGCAAGACTTTAAAATGTTTCACGAAAAGTTTTCAATTTCAAGCTTCATCTTGAGACTTATTCAAATATACGATAATTTCAATAGTCCTTAAACCTGGTTGAGCCATAAACATCCTCAGCTTGAAAATAAAATTACCGATGTGATACTCTAAAAACCGACATGAGAATCGTTGACTAGGTGCTACAGCTGTGATAGCACTACAAGAGAGACAAATGCAGAAAAGTGCTTGTTTATCTTCAAGAATTTAAAAGAAAAAAAATCTATGTAAACTAGAAAATAAACTGAATATATCGTCTGTAAACCATTTTGGTTCTATGAATTCATGCAATTCAATTGAATTCCCTGTTTTTATAATCATTTTTGTTCTTTTGTCGGAAAAAAAATATCCAGACTAAATATGTGTAGAGAGAGAAAGACAGAGAGAAGACACATTCACACATTTTACAGACAAAGGTTTAATCAAATTTTATTGGTAAATAAGATTCATATTATACAATTGCTAAAAAAAAATACAGCAAAATATATTTTATACTGAGTATTTCACATACATTGCATATCTTATAGGATTGATTTGTGTACATGTGCTTAAACTTAAATAAATATTAAAATAAATAACATTATATATATATATATATATATATATATATATATATATATATATATATATATATATATATATATATATATATATATATATATATATATATATATTCGACATACCCGCTTATGAGAAAAAAATCCACAAACAAATTTTTAACTACTCTAGATAAACACTAAAAAACGACAAAATAATTTTATGCCATTATACATCAATGAAAACAAAAACTCTTGCTAATCTAAGTGATGCTTGAAGTACACAGTTCTGTGTATTAATATGTTCTGATCCCTTATTTTTTCAGAGAGTTACAACTAATTTTATTAACCATGGTGTTATGAGGAGCAGGTGATATGTTGATCTATGTATATCACAGACACAAACAATATTCTATTTTTAATTATCAGTAGAAGTATAATAAAACGTATATTTTTCTTACCCTGATTAAACGTCGTGTCAGCAGTCGGAAAATGATTGCTTTTCATAACGACCTTAAATGAAATTTTTGTTTCATATTTTATAATTTATATTGGCATACAAGCAAGACCTGTAGTATACAAATGACCGTCAATACCATAATGATTTGGGATGGCAATTGAATATGATTGCCAATCGGTTAAACACAAGCCGTTCAGACTGATCAACCGGTTAATGGTATCAAAATACATGTACACATTTTCTTGACATATTTTTTTTTTTCAAGTAAGCTTTATTCATGTACAAAAAGACTAATAAAAACGTCAGCAATATTCTGTTTATATCTGACCAGAACAATCTATATGTTTTATTTCAAGTTCAGTAGGAAAGAAAAATTATAAGAAGACCATATAAAAGATCTTAAAGACATTGATAATTTTTAAGTCAGATTGCATGCACGTTCATTCTGCATTGATACTTTAATCAGAACTAAGTCTGAACTATAAATTTACATTGTTTTTTAATAAGATATGCAAAGGACAGAAGGGGTAAGATACACATTATAAACATTTCACAGTACTTATTGGTGATTACACAGTGGTTAGAGTGTTTGCTCTAGAGTGGCGGAGTAAGCAGCTGATCCTTACGTCGAGAGGTTTGAATCCAGCTGTTGGAGTCCGGTCCATTGGATGAGACCGTATAAACTGAGGTCTCGCGTCACAGTAGATCCCTCACTGCTCAATTGCCCTGAGTGCCGAGTATAGGTCTAAATGTGCAGCCCTACATCGACAAGTGGTGGCGACTCGATATGAGTGAAAAATTCTCGAGAGGGACGTTAAACAAAACAAACATAATGGTGATTAAATTATCATTAAAAAATAAATAATCTATTTAAAAATATCACAGGAATTTCTAACAAAAAATTACCCGATTTAGTAAATCAGAAAATTTTCAGAACAATACGCAGGATTAAAGGATGAACAAGACCTCTCTGGTGAAACTGAAGCTCTACTGGTTATAACATGGGGAGAGAGAAGCAGCACAAATACTTGAAAAAAAGGAACTATCATATTTCCTTCTTTTCATAATGGCAACACCAAACAATAAAGTTTAATCTATATGTGAACCAAGTATCAGACAAAAACACGTAGGAATAGTAGCATTTTGAAAAAAAAATCCAACATAATTCTTTTTTTTAACAACTATTGCAACACCACCTTTGAAGGCACAACCCTAGTTCTTTTTGGCAGGACTTTCACCTGTAAGTCCAGAGATGGTCAACATTACTATGTTCTGTAACAGGATAGAAAAAATTGACAAATCAGACCAGGATTTGAATTCTGGAACCCTGAATCACTAGTGCTCTATACTGAGCTATCAGACGACTGGTGATCGAACCTGTCTGACCGCCATAACATCAAAAACTGATCCTAGTTTATACAGAATAATGTATCATATAGTGTAATCGTGAACTCATTTTATTGAAATCGGACTAAAACTGTAAGAGAAGTACAATGTAAGATTTTCACAGAAGTTCTATTTAAGTTATTACGGCATTACCCTTCAACTGATAGAATGCTCTACTTGTGACACATGTTTTAATGAAATATGAATGCTACTGTAGGATTTTATAGCAAATATTAAATCTGGTAAAATCACATTCAAAATCCAAGAAACAAATATTTATCTTAGAAACGTCTACCTTTGTACCATATTTTACTAAAATTGGACCTTAACTGTAATAAGGATAATACTTTGAAAGTATTTTCCATATTTAAAAAAATAGCTACCATGGCAACATCGTTCATTCATTGAGATCAAAATCTGATATGAAGAATTAGGATTTAGCCTAATGTGTCCTGCTTGTGTGCTCAGATTTATTGAAATCGGACAAAAACTTTAGAAGTAGCGTTCTGGAAAAATTTTAGCAGACAGACTGACTGACATGGTGGACACTTTACCGATACATAGGCTCTTCTGGTCTTGGACCAGTAAGCTAAAAGTTATGAAGGTACCAAATGTGGACACTGGTTTGATTAACATAAAGATCAACAAGTACAATATATGCGTGGATCTAGAAGGGGGGGGGCATTGGGGTCCGGATTTTGGACCCTCTTAGATAATTGGTAAGGAGAGTGAAATATATGAAGGAAATTGACTTAAGAAAAAATGACGTCTCCTATACCCCCTTCTTCTACAATGAAATAGGTTTTTCAGGTTTTGTGAAGTAGTGTAGGTCTTCTGTGCATGCTCGTCAAAATTTTTCCGATATTACATTGGGTTGCTGTGGACACCCCTCCCCCCTCTGGAAAAATTCCTGGATCCACACATACAATACAATTAACTGCTTTAATTCTTATAGGCAAATTCAATGAGAGACAGTACCTTGAAATTAAGACTGTAGTAAAATAACTATAATCTAATTAATCTATTTTTTTTACATAATTATGACTGTATTCTTTGACTGTTTATAAAACATGCACATACACATGTATGTACTAGTATCTCATACAAAGATAAACACCATGAACACATCTGTAAACATTTTACTTGTTTGTCGAATAGGAACTCCAGCACCTTGATAGAAAAATCTTCTCTGTTACACGATAGTGACTGGTCTGTCAGAGAGGTACTGTACTAGATTTGGGTGCTGTTCTATAAGCTGCCGGTGCTCGGTTAAGGCTTCATATTTGTCTAAGACGGAGGGGTCTTCCTGGAGGAAAGTAGTCATCACTTCATGTACTGCTAAATCAGCTAAAGTAATCTACAAAGGAGGAAAAAAAATTACTTTATGTACTGATAAATTTGCTCAAGTACTCTACGAAAGGAGGAAAGTACTCACCTTCATGTAGTGTTAAAGTGATCAAAGAAAGAGGAAAGTAGCCACTTCATATACAGCAAAAGTTATCTATGGAGGCAAGTAGCCAGATAAATCTGCTTAAGTAATCTAAGGAAGGAAACCAGACAACGAACCATACTAAGGTCTGAATACATATACTGTATAACATATTCTTGGGTTAGTATATGGGGAGGGGTTGATTTCAGGTTCATTTATACAAAATTTATATAAAAAGTTAGCCTGTATAAAAAATTATTTATAAAAGTATCGCTGTACTTCTCGTAATTAAGATCAAAGTCAATACAAAACATACCTAAAATGATAACTTGTTAAAACTTAGATATTTTCCCCATCAAAGGTCATCAAATCTTGTCAGTTATGTATCTGTGGGTACAGAGTGAGACAATTCAATGTTGGACTTCTTGGATTTAGCAGCTATAATTTATTTTCAAATTGTTTCATATAAATAACTTTGATATTGTATGCCTAGAATCGTCAAACCTTATTATCTGTTGATGCACCTTGGGTTATGTCAACTAAAAATAGGTCACAGTATTCTAGTTTTTGGATTTAGCAGCTATTCATTTTCAAATTGTTTCAGATGTATATCTTTGACACTAAGTTTTACAGTTATTCATTTTTAAGTCTTTTAGCTACATATTGATAATAAAAGGACAAGGATCATTAAACCTTGTCTGTTGATGTATTTCGGGTAATGACGGGTATCATATCTATAAGTAATTCACAAATTTTTATGGGTACTAATTTTGAAATAATTTCAGCTACATGTACATATCTTGAATATTATGAGATGTAGTGCAATTGGAGGCCTTGGAGTGTGTCAAAAGTTAGGTCATGATGACATACTATCTGAATATTATATGGTCTTCCCAATTATTATCCAAAGAGGCTTCGTACCATGACATTTTGCCAAAAAGTACATCACAATGGCATCGCTTCTGAATTTTATGCTATTCATTTTAAAGATAATTAAGCTTGGAAATCTTAAGCCATATATAGTCAATATGTGTTAAACAGATATATTATATCTTGTGCCTTCATTTACCAATTCTTTTCAGCTGATTTAGCTTGGAATAAAGGTTTGTGCACTCCAAAGTAAGTTAAGATATTCCAGTTTGTTTTTGTTCTGATTTCCCAAATATAACAGTGTATACACATCTAGCACACTAAGAGGTCCTTGCCTTGTACCTATACATACTATAAGTTTGGTCTGTTAATATAGGCCCCTTGACCTCTTGTCTATCTTATGAGAAAGGTGAGGAAAAGTCTTTGTGAAGAAAACTGAAAGTGTTTCCATGACTCTTTTGGCCTTCACCCCTATTTTCTTCTTTTTTTCTGATTAATTTTTTTCCAGAAGTTTCCTTCTCCCATCTGTAAAGTTTCCCTAGCTTTAGATCGCCCTGGCAGCTCAGTAAGATTAAATTAATTTGCATTTCCCTCATCTTCTTCCAGAATTTGTTTTATGGCCAGTGACGATTGAGGTTTAATCTTTTTGTTACAGTTATTGTTGTGAACATTCATACAAAATATTTTTTTTATTTCATATCTTGCTCAACTATACACGAGAAGGTGGTCAAACATAATTATAGTTAGTCTTGTACCTTATGGGGAAGGCTTGTATAAGCAATGCCTTATATGTAGTTTAATTTATAAAATATTTTCAAATTAAACATACAGAAACAAAACTGTATCAGGTAAAGGAAATAATGTTCTTCAGATTATTACCTCTGATCCGACAAAATATTTGTCGCCATGCTGCTTTTGGAAGCTGCTGAGCCTATCCAGGTACTTAGGTAAGACTACATCGGTCATATTTAATTTAAGTTCATTCTGCAAAATACAGAAAAAAATATTTACCTGGAAATATACCAGTATACATGCAGTAATTGGATACCGGTGTTATAGAGTAGGATTTTCCCCCATAGCAGGTTTCCCCCTCAAAACCTATACTCTATATTAGGACTTCCCCCGTGGGGATATCTCACGCTTGCGCAAGATTTTTCCCCTTATTCTTTCTCA
The DNA here is from genome assembly GCF_033153115.1 of Saccostrea echinata. NCBI lineage: Eukaryota > Metazoa > Mollusca > Bivalvia > Ostreida > Ostreidae > Saccostrea > Saccostrea echinata. Next base: position 29,361,986 of record NW_026889778.1, read on the forward strand.
GAGTAGGATTAAAAATCATACCGACAATATTTTCTATTAAAGTTCACTGATTTTTTGATAGAAAATTTGTGTTTTCAACTCACAAATTGACATTTTAGTCAACGAAGTTGAGCTCGATCTACCCTGCCTATACTTGATTTTTAAACTTCATAGAAATCCTCACAAACAAAGATATGTTCCCGGGTCCAGTATATAAAAATATTAGTTGCTATAAGGATTGATTAATTGTATGTTAAATAATAGGGGTGCAACGATACACTAACCTCACGGTACGATACGTATCACGGTATTCAGTTCACGATACGATACGTATCACGATACATGACAAGGTTAAAAAGTCTTTCAAGTTTGTCACCATATTTTTTTTTAAACTTGACAGGGTTATATAAAATGTTCATATTTTTTTGATAAATAATTAAAATAAAATTTTGTTAACTTGAATTGGATTGTTGGGTACATCTTTGAGTTTTGACAATATTCTAAACCAGTGATGAACATTTACAGGGAACTACGGGGACCTTTCCTTATAATCTTCCTTTTAAATTGGAATGAAAAAGGAAGACATTCATTCTTTTATTCCTTTTATTTACGTAGAAAACCAGTTGTCATATTTCTCGTGTTAACACGTTTTAGTCAACAAGACAGTGAATTTTCATCGAAATACACACGTGATGAAATATCGTATATTACCAAAGAATACGTTTAGATGTGAAGGGTTTATCATTTGTCTTAACATCTATAACTTATAATCACATTAAGTCCTTCTCAGTGTTAAATCTGAGGTCTGTAAGATGCTGGAGATAAGTTTAACTTCCGTTAATGCGTTATCGGCGACCTCACGTTTTGCGCGGAAGCCATTTTGAAATTGTAAAAAAGGAAACAAAACGAACGATTCGGATAATTCTGGACCGATTGAACCGAACCGCGATATCAGTGTAGCGTATCGTGAATTGAACCGTGGAAAAATATACCGCTATATACCGTCAAACGGTTTATCGTTGCACCCTTATTAAATAACGTCCAATTCGAGAATTTTTCACTCATATGGAGAGTTCAAGGGCTTAAAAATTTAGACCTATACTCGGCACTCAAGGCCATTGAGCTGTGAGGGTTCATTATCGTGCCAACACCTACCGTGACACGTGAACTCGGTTTTATGTCTCATCCGAAAGACCCGTGACTTTCACTTCTAGTGCCGGGCGCTTGGCGAAGGAACAGTCACTACCTATGTTTACGTCTTAGGTTTGACGAGTTTTTAGTAGAAAATTTAAAATAACAATTTTTTAATTATCAGTAACATCAAAATCTATGACTTTTCTACCCTTAATACAGTTTATCATCACAATAAATTGGAAAAATACGCTTTTTTGACATCATAAAACTCAGAAATTTTCATACCTTTTGATTGGTCATTAACAAAATTGTTAAAGATCACTCTCATTCTACAAACAAGTACTCTGAGTTAATATTAAAAGCTATGGAATTCCTCATTTAAACGTCTATGTAGTCGTTGGAGATAAGGTCTTACAACAAACTGTTTGAATACCAATGGACACTAATTATGCTCCTTTATAAGCTGACCTGTTTTTATATTCCTATGAAGCAGAATTTATTCAAAAACTTCAACATGAGAAGAAGGAAGCACTTCCTGTGGCCTTCAACTCGACATTCAGATATATCTACGACGTTTTGTCAATTAACAACCTGATCAATATATAGGGCGCACGGCGGGTGTACCGGTTAAAAAGGGGATGCTTACTCCACTTACTCCTCCTAGGCACCTGATCCCATCTCTTGAATTTCCAGGGGTCTGTGTTTTATGCCCTCGTGGATTTTTTTTTTTTTAGATCGATCACTGTTCGTTCTCTTTACCTTTTACAGTACTTCCATTCACATGTCGACTCGATATATCCCAGTGAACTCGAATTTAAAGACAAGACAGAATATGCCACATCTCTATCATATTTGGATGTTTTACTGACTTTAGACGCTAGTGGCCAACTAAAAACTAAATTGTATGACAAACGAGTGGCTTCAATGACTTCAGCTTTTCCATTGTCAACTTTCCTTATTTCCTCTATCGCCTCCAAACTCAAGAGCATGCTCTGAATTTTTCAAGGGGATCCTTCTCTAAGGCTAGTTTTCCAAGGGGGGGGGGGGGTCTACTCAACGAGACCGGTATCATAGAAAAGGTTCTATTTGGAAGTTAATAATTTTGAAATTATATATAATTTGTATTTGTACTCAGCTTCTAGATTTCGGATGCTAAAATTTTCCTGTTCTGTAAATCGCGTTACTCTTGTTTAATAATTTCACACAAATAAAGAGCTATGCCTTTTCCTTGAAATAATAGAGTTGCCTTTTAATTTAATCCAGTTTGTCTCAGATAAAAGCTAGGATCGCTAGGATCGTCATTATTAAGAATTTGAGGTTAAAACGTATCGTGACAGAAAAGATACTGGATACCGTTTATGTAGAAAGGGACCCAGTTTTGTTGAACTTTTAAAACCGAGAGCGGCTGAAGAAGAGTAAGGATTTATTAAACTGAGTGTATACAGCTTTAAAATACCAGTGTCAAAATCACAACACATCCTCTATCCATGAATACTTAATACACCAGAAAAAGGAGAAGAAAAACATATACAAGTACATTCGAAAAAGAAATTTTCAAAATGTTGACCTTAAAGTCATTACTCATTCTTTACTTTAAAGCGCATATTGAAATACGTAAAATTAAGTCAAGGGATGAAATTTTTTTTTATAACAAACGAAACGAAGAGAAAAGTGAAATCAAATCCGACCCCTGTAATGTACCTAAAGAACAATTAGGTTTCTCTATAACATATGATGAAAACATAAATATGGACATAACTACATAAATACCTATCTAAACCTACTTGTGAAATGCTACACTCATTAACATAAAGCTGTAATACTATAGACAGGAAACATTGACTAACATGATGTTTACTTTGTAAAATAGAAATGGACTTGAAAAGGGTTTCCAGTTAGTTATTCGTAAATATAAATAGCATTGATTAAAAATAAGGGATGTCAAAATTTCTTATTGGATTATTCGAACTTTAGACCACTGTTACGGTGATATTTCTTGTACATCATGTTCAGTACAACTTACCGATAAAGTTACATGCCTGTACCAACATTCAGAACATGTAACTTCTAAGTTGCTTGACCATGATTTTGTGTCTGTGCATATGTGAACACCTTTAAGGCAAAGAATCCTGATATACCTCTTGGCCATAATCACCTGTAACCCAAGTATCACCCACTGATATTTCTCAAATATTAAAAAATTTGTCCTATAGAAATAACCCCTCTGAACTCTGTTAACTTGTCTAGTTGACCTTTGATCTGGGTCATATATCCTATGGTCTTAATCAAGTCTTGGGCAATATGATCTTTGTAAGTTATTTCATTGTCAAGTTATATTGTGTACATTATTTTTTACTTTAAACTCCTTAACCTTGTCCGAATGACAATGGAGCAGATTTTGTTTGTTTGTTTATTGTTTAACGTCCCTCTCGAGAATTTTTCACCCATATGGAGACGAAACCACTTGCCGGTGGAGAGCTGCAAATTTTGACCTATCCTCGGCACTTAGGGCCATTGAGCAGCGAGGGATCTTTTTCGTGCCAGCACCTACTGCGACATGGGACCTCGGTTTATACTGTCTTATCCGAAGGACCGGTCCCACAGTGGGATTCAAACCCGCAACGTAAGGATCAACTCCTTACTCCGCGACTCTAGAGCGAACGCTCTAACCACTGTGCCACGCGGGCGACTCCATGGAGCAGGTAACACACCCACAAGTATAATATTCTAATGCGTATATCCACATCAAAGTTATAGCTATATAAATCGTTTTCTTGTAAAAACTAAACAAACATGCATGGCATTCATATATATGACAAATGATATAACTTCATCTTTTCGATCATCAACTTTCCTTCTTAATGTAGTAATATTCCACAATCACCTGCATATGGTGTTTATATCTCCCAACTTATTCGGTACTCAAGAGCGTACCCTGATTATGATCAATTTTTAAACCGATGCAGGCTACTGACAGATAAGTTGATGTTAAAGGGATTTCAACAACCTCGTTTAAAGTCATCATTTCGTAAATTCTATGGTCGTTACAATGACTTTGTTCGCAAATATTACCTATTATTGGGTCGTATTTTGACTGACATATTTCATACCAATTGTTAAGCCATTTTATTTTATACTAAATTTGACTGCGGATTATTCCGTCTAGCTGAACAATACATTGTACTCAAGGCAGGTGTGACCGGTCGACAGGGGATGCTTATTCTTCCTAGGCAGCTCATCCCACCTCTGGACTTTCCAGAGGTCAGTGCTTTTATGCCCTGTTCACAGATTTGTATTGTTTGTAGGTTTTATGAGATCGATCACTGTTTGTTATCTTCACCTTTTTCATAGCATATCTATTCATAGAAGAATGTTATCGTTCAAAAAAGTGAAGTAACTAAATACTAGAAAGTAAAATATTCAATTAGGAACGTAAAAACTATTATAAAATTGAAAAAATCATCATATCTTTTGTTTTTATGAAATGTGAGGATAACGAACTGTAATCATGCTCAAAGTCCAATTAAACAATACAAATTGTGAGCAGAATCAACACAGAATCCTGAACAGGGGTGGGATCAGATGCCATGGAGAGCGAGCATCCCCTTGTCGACCGCTCACACGGGCCGTGTGCCCCGTGTCATGATCGGATTTGCAACTTTGTTTAGAAGCAAAACATTTTTTCTCAATATATATATATATATATATATATATATATATATATATATATATATATATATATATATATATATATATATATATATATATATATATATATATATATATATATATATATATATATATATATATATATATATAATTTGTCCACAAAGGCATAGATTCAACATTAAGATTTTTTTAGAATATAGCTAAGATTGCCAAAGAAATTAGAAATTGCAGTAATGAAGGGGCGTCATTTTCGAAAGATGGGGCTGCCTTACGTCATTTCGAAAAATGCACAAGGAAGAGACATTTTCTTATCCTGGTCTTAGAAAACCTAGATGAGTTTTAGATTTGCCAGAACGATATAAGACTTCTTGTAGATGTACATTGTTACCAGTTTGTTTTCGTCCCTCTCGTGAATGATCTTAGCGTTTTCTGCCCGTAAGTCGTCACAGGTGTCTACGACCTGCTCTACTAGAGCCTGTTCCCAGTTCGTACCTCCCGCCAACCCTGACAACAAAAGACAGATTATATTGTAAATTGTAATTAAAAAAAATCTAAATATCATCAACACAAAAAAGTTAAATGACTTTGATAATACTAGTATTATCTACATCGATATCAGATACAATTAAATCTGCATTGATTATTGAGTTCTTAAAATTAATGGAGCCATTCTATTTCTCTCAGATAAAAATGTTGAGAGAAGATGATACAGAGAAGTACGAAATGTGAAGACAACGAATAGTGATCAACCTCAAAAGTCCATTTAAACAATACTAATTGTAAGGGCCAACACGAACCTCTGAAAACAGAGGCGGGATCAGGTGCTATGAACATCCATTTTTTTCATTATTATTCTTAGTTCTTTTATTTCATTTGCCACACATTATTTATTTAAGCTAAATGAGACTGATGAATAAGAAGATATTCTTTTTGGGAGTAAAGTTTTGTTTTATTTATTTAGTTGCCACTTGGTCATGGATAAAACTGAAATTTTACGTTTTTAACACCCTTTGATTAAGTATAACATCCATAATTAAGACATTAATTCATAGAGTAACCCTTACCGAACTCACGTGCCAGGTAGCGCGCTATGGTTAGGCTCTGGGTGAGTCGTTTTCCATTGACCTCCAAATAAGGCAGTTCTCCAGTTGGTGTGCCTGATAAATAAAAAGCTTGTCATTGATTTGCAGTTGATTTTGCATCCTGTATTGCGTGGTCCTTCATTTTGTTAATATACATCTAGTTTTTTAATTATGTTTGTTGCAAATCTTTATAGGCCCTAATGTTACATCGTTAAGTAGGAAAAACTCTTCATTCGTGAATAGAGGTAGAAAAATTGAAGCTGCAAGGATAGGTTAAAGATGTAATTATCGATAAATTTAATAATTAACTAGGATCTGAACTCATTCATTCAACCACACAAGAGGAATGTTTAAAGGAATGATCCATCCTCCAGAAATGAGAAACAAGATGGTATATGATTAAAAAGTACCCGAAAAGTTGTGAAGATAAGAAAATAATCTTGCGAAAAATATTGACTTCGTTCAAGTTTTTTAATTCAAATGGCATAATTTTGCAAAAAATAAAAAGTTCGAAAACATATAGGCTATAGGCTTTGAAAAAGACTCGCACATCGCTACGCTGAGTTGCAAATAAGGTGCAGGAATGTGTTCAGTCGAGTTCTATCAACGGACATGTTGTTCCAGATTTCACACCAAAAAGCGGTTACAGTAGCACGATCTTTTTGTACAAGTGAAACAATCTTAATGTCACAGAAATAAGAAACTGTGTGTCAAGATCGGTTAATACAATGTAAGAATTTCACTTTGTTGCACGGTTCTTGTATTTTCTCAGAGAGTTTTTAGTCTCAAGACTTGTACGCATTGAGCGTAAACCACCATTTACTTGAATAGTTGTGTTTTTATTAATTTCGATCTGAAGTTGAAAATGGATACAAGACAAATTATAATTTGTCTTGTAATCATTTTCAATTTCACAAATTATAATTTGTCATGTAATCATTATCAACTTCAGACTGGAAAATTAATAATACAACGACAGTTATATGTGATATCAAAGTGTGTCTGGAGCGCTAGTGGGGAGATGCCAATTAATGACAAGTCATCTGCTACACGTACATGTATTCGGGCTACCCGACCGTAGTTCACGAATAAGATCTTTAATATAAATAAACATATATTAAAAAAAAGTAGATAACACACCACCCTATCTAACACCTTGGTTGACTGGAAACCATTCTGAGTTTGGTTTAAAACAATTGAGTATATTTTGCTAACATTCGTTGAATAATGACCATAATTAACCAGTATAATGCCGAGTTCATATAAATTAAGTATAAGTTCAGGCCACCGTTCCATGTCAAATGTTTTGCTTTTATAAATTAAATATGTAAACATTACTACCTTCTTCTTAGTTGTGAAGAATATTGAACGATGCTGTCGGACATCCTTATTCCTTTGTTGACACCCTATTTTTGAGTCTAGCGGAAATTTTTATTGAGTAAACATACTTATAAAAATACAATCATAGATTTTTTCTTCAGTAATCAAGTCGTTTCCAGGTCCTTCCCGCAGTTTATAAGTGTCAATATTTTGCATCCTGGTCTATAACTGAAATTTATCTCAATTTCGTTTTTCTTAATGTTGAAACTTCTCAATCTTCTTTTTAAACTCATCGAAATGCTCTTCGGCCAATGAAGTCTATAATTTCTTGTAAAATAAAGTAAATCTTTCAGCTATATTACATTGATCATTGTGAATCATTCCATCTTCATGGGTCTCAGGATATACGCTTGGCGCTCTAGGCTTCCTGCGTTTAGTCAACTTCCAGAACAAACGAACATCGACTTCAGCAGCTTTGTACTCTCATATATATATATATATAAACCTATGCTGTTAACCGTATTCATTTACTTATATAATTTGTTATTTTCTTGATTTTTGAAACCAAAAGAAGTTTGTATCATCTGTCCTTAAACGTGGACCTATTTAATCCCTCTCTTATAGAGGACGTCACGTGATTTTGTGGAAATCAGCATCAAAATATTACTCTCTCTTTCTCTCCAACAATGCTCCTTTTTGATATACAGTGTACCAAAGAATAAGAAATTCATTCAGTGCTATTGATATTTGTCCATTATAAAATATATGTAGGCATGCAAGTGTTTTAGCCAAAACTGTACAAAATTGATCATGATAAACATCGTGCATAATCATGTATGTGTATAGATCTAAATATCCTGTATTGTATTTATACATTCTTACTAATATGCATGCATGTACAAGTAACTAAAATAATTCCTCTATATATACATATGTATATACATTATGATTAATGATTTTTTTTTAGAGAGAGAGAGAACATTTATATGCTGTGAAGCTGTTCAATCATATAAATTTTTGAATAAAATATTTATTAAAATCAAACAATGAATATTACATTAAATAAAAAAAAATTCCAAACGTCCTAGCATAAAGTTAAATTAAACGTGTCTCATATTTGAACTTAAAAATTCGCTGATAATTCAGAGTTCAGCCAAGCTTCCTTTTATGATAGTAAAATACACGCTCTACTAGATAAACATTTATGACGAAAGGACAATTTGCGGGTAGAGTTACACACTCTGTGTAAGGTCGTGTAATCTAAATGCTTCAACAATTATACGCTTGTGAAGTCAATCTTAAACGTCAGAATTCTGATTGAGAAAGAAAAAAAACCAAAATAAAAAAAACAAACATATTTCAAAGAATACTACCTCAAAAACATGTCAATTTCCAAAGATCTTTTGCATATTATGCAGAATGGAAACAATTTTTACAGTTGTTTAAAATGCAAAACATAACTTACTATGTTTAATTTCTTTCCAGTCTTCTATGTTGACGCGTTCGTCCTGGAACTCCACCTTGGCGAGCCTGAACACCATTCTGATGAGTTCCCCCCTCCCCCTCAGAGCAAAGTAAACAAACTTGTAGTTGGCCATCTATATTCTGTCTCCGACGGTACGCTGTGTAGCGTTCATTTATAATGCACGGCTGGGTATACGATTTCAGGTCCGTGCTTGATAGAACTCTACAATATACACACACATACTATGTCAGGTCTTCGTACTTTCGGTACTTCATAATTTCATGTGATAAAAAGCAATTCTTCGTAACATGTTCATTTTGTCGTGTTAAGGGGTGCAATTGAAGTAGAACAGGTTAATCTTTTTAATACATTTGACAACCCCCAGTGATTGGTCTTATAGTAATAGAATGTTATCTAGTGCATGAAGGTTAATTGTTGTGTATTTAGCGATCAAAGACGAGGATGCGGTCATTAGGTGTATTTGTGATGTATGTATATGTATAGATATAGAAGGAATTTTACGATATTCATTCAGCCGTAAAAACTATTTTCCCACCAGAAGTCTATTAATATACAATTGTTTGTTATACTTATTTATTCATTTTCATCAGCTAATCCAAGCGTAATGGTGTGAAAAATTTAAATGTCACACATTATATTTGAGGTTTTAGGTCCTATCTTTTTATTGGCTAATTCATAAACGTAGTATCAAGGAATTTGCACCAAATAGTAAAAAAAGGTACGGTGCATTGTTCATTGTAATCATATCAAAAGATCCATATACTAGTATGTCCAATTTAGCCCCACCCTTGGATCAGAACCCTAGAATATCAATCTTAGTAGCCTATTCCACAAAATATTCATGCAAACTGTTTAATATACACTGCTATAGGGGTCTGACACCCAAGATTAAAGGAAGGCATATTTCTCATTAAGATGCAGTTTGCCCTCATTACCATGGAGTTTGTCTTCATTATCATGTAGCATGCCCTCAACATCATAGTTTGCCCTCATTATCATGCATTTTGTCCTCATTATTATGAAGTTTATCCTCATTATTATGCAGTTAAACCTCATTATCTGCAGTTTGCCCTCATAACCATGTAGTTTGCATCATTACCATGCAGTTTACCCTCATTACCATGCAGCTTGTCAATCATTATTATACAGTTTGTCCTTATTATCATGCATTGTGTCCCCATTATCATACAGTTTGTCCTCATTATCATGCAGTTTGCTTTTACTATAATGCAATTTTTCTGCCTGATGACCAGGACTGAGGATTTTAATGCATTTCAATCTGGATTAATATAGACTCAGTACCAAAGAGTCAGTAATTTCACAATTTTGGTTGATGACTCATTGCTCATTATAATACTGTATATATAGTATAATTGCTAGACGACAGGGAGTAAAGAAGAAGATTATGGCAGATTTCAAGAATTTTCAATATAGAACTAAAGTGATCCAATCCTAGAGCCCGAACCCAGGGGCCACGAATTTCACAATTTACTTAGACAACTCAATGCTCCTTATGATCATGTAAAACAAATATTCTGTTTGATTAAAGAGTTAAGATATTTAGAAATATAATGTACTTTTAATTAATGACCAATTAATCTCAACGCTGATTTCTACATTTTCTGGTATTTGGGTAATTGCTCAACATAGTAAAGCAAACAGATTGGCTATGGAGGATAATTGAGGTTTGCTTGAATTCTGATGGTTTTAGCTCCCACCCTAGGGATGCAAGACTATGAAATTCAAAAGAAATGTCTTTTTTGGTGGTCATGATATGAACAAAGTTTGAATTTACGGTATGTATTGAAGCTCTCATACAAGTTTCATCTTTTCTGGCCAAGTGGTTCCTGAGAAAATTTTTAAAGATGTCCCCAAATTTTCACGAATTCTTAATTATCTCTTCTCGAAAGAGGGTGTAACACTTTCCGTGAACAAACTCACATCTCCTTAAACCAAGGATGCTTTGTGGCATGTTTTGTTGAAACTGACCCAGTGATTCTCGAGAAGAAGTCGAAAATGTAAAAAGTTTACAGACAAAACACGACAGACGGACGCCGGATACTCTTCGATCAGAAAAGCTCACTTGAGCCTTCGGCTCAGGTGAGCTAATGAATTCTTTGAATCAAGATTGATTGAAATCAGTATAGCTGTTCCAAGGGAGAAAGTTTAGGCATGCACATCACACGACTGACGGAACGAATGGCAATACAGAATTTGGTTAAGTGTGGTCGTGTTTGATATTGTTTAAAAGATTTTCTACAACAAATATACCTCATTTTTGTTGCTTATTAGATGTATTTCCGTCTTTTGTTGAATTTCAGATATCGGTATTCTGACTAACAGAAAAAATGGAAATCTAAAAGTGATGGAAAATTAAAATATTTTCAGATATATAATATTTATAGAGGAACCCAAAGTTAGCTCTTAATTTTCAGAGATTTAGGGAAAGTTATATAGATAAAATTTGACAGAGCGTTTCTTCGTTGCATGATGTAACACAGTGTTTGGTAGTGACAATTTTAATTTTTGTACTTGGAAAAAGAACAGGATAAGTAAAAATTGACATGTTTATTGTTAAATGAACGAGAAAAAAAAATGCAAAATATGACAATTATTTATGATCAATAAAAATACAAACAATATCAATATCATATACATGTACAGTGACAAAGATAGACATGTACACAAGATCACACAATAAACTTTGGAAAAAAAAATAGTTGCATATTTGACTACAAAGACTGCCTTTGATGTAAATAAACAATACATTGCACTGAACCAAGAAACCCACTGTAACAGTAACATGTGGTGACACAGATATCCGTATACTTACTCTTGAAAATGCTTTGTTTTAAACAGCTCTACTACTACATTGTTTACAAAAAGGTAGATAGCAAACGTGATGAACAACTAACAGTATTGACAATATATACGATAAAAAATAAGTGTATAAAACTTAGATGAATAGCAGTGCACGATAAAATACTAACTTGTTTTGTTGAGTAGGATTCCCCCCCCCCCATCCCCCTAAAGTAGGATTTCCTTCGAAGAACTAACTCTAGAGTAAGATTTTCCCCACGGACATCTGGCTCCAGAGTAGAATTTCTCCCCACGGATATCATAGAGTCAGTCTAGCGTAGAAATTCCCTCTTAGAACCACTTTCCATCCTCTCCTATTTGAAATGCCCTGCATAACATTGTATATTTTCATTTCTGACTTCAATGAAAATAAATATTTTTTAATGAGAACAAGAGGTCAATGGGCCAAAACGCTCACTGAGTCACTTTGATTTGCCTTGTTTGAACAGTGCCTAGTTATTGCATCTCTCAAAATAGATAAAGGGGATGCAGTACCCCTATAGATTCTATAATGCAAAATTCATACAAGTATCCACATCCTTTAAAGAGTGTGTTGGCTTGATAACTACCAATAAATAAGAGGGGGAAATCCCACTCTGGTTGATAACAAAAGGAAAAAAAAATATGTCCAGAGTAAGATTCCTTTCCTCGTGAGAATTCTGCTCTAGAGCAGGATTTCTCTATTGGTAAAAATCCTACTTGAAAGTAGAATTTCCTGGGAGTAAATCCCACTATGGTGTAATAATACCCCATTGCCCCATTTAAGGCCTGTCTTTTTTTGATACGGCAAACTTCATGAACATCCCCTTGAAATTGTTACATTTCCAAATAGTGCATTCTGTAGATTTATGTCTGAAATTTACACTTCCTTTTTAGTTTGCAAATTCTGAGGATAAAAATATTTTGGTCTCTCAAAGGTTTTATTTTGTGATTTCCAAAAGTTTTCCCTAAGTAGATTTTTTATCTGATGATGCAGCGTTGAAATCGTCAGTTTATCTTTAGCGGTATTTCTGTTTCGATGACTCAAATAAAAGTTTGGTGTAAATGTTGGTCAAACTTTTCTAGCGTAGTGGTGTCCATGACGTTTTCATCTTAATAATTTGAGCACGACAGACTGGTCTATACACCCATCAGCCACAAACTGGAAGTCTCCGCTGTAGTCCAAGCCTTGGATTTAAGGCGGCGTGTACAAAACAATAGTTGTTTTCTTCAGAAAAGGGGAATTCTCACTTGGGATTGTGAGAGCCACTGACAGGTAAGTTTGACTCAGTTATTTGACCACTTGTCAAACCCTAGAAATGCACGCGATTGTTCAAGCGACACAGAGGTAGATTACTGACAAAAAGATGACATGCCTAAAGGTAAGCAGTCCTTTATGTCTCCTCGGTTTGGGCAGTATCGGGTACAGCGCACGGATTCCAACTTCCAACAAGACATTGTTGATAATATTTTTTAAAAATGTGAGCAGCAGATCTTTGGATTTTTTTTATTGTTTTACAGGTAGAGTTCAAGTCATATATGGCGTATTTTTGATAAGTTCAGACTAAAATTAAAAAGATCTTTCTATTTGTTGTATTACTTTTATTATATAAAGATAGGACTTTCCTTTAAATTACACAATTTAAATCAATCGCGTTTCATAGATATTAGAAATTTAAAATAATAACCGATTTATTTACCGACTCCGCATTTAAATATCAGACACAGTTTAAAGTCAATTTAATTATAGATACGAGGGATTATTCAAGTTCAAAATCGGTGAAAATTTTAATTTGAACGTAAATAACAAATATCATGATGTTCATCTACACTCAATCTCGTATTTTTATTTTTTTAGTTCAGATACGCCAAAAATAGCTTTAAATATGATAATTTTTAAAGAAGAAATTAATAAGATCTCTTAAAGTAACAGTCCATCCGGTCACGTCGCTCATGGCAAAGAATGCAATGAAATACTTTTAACAGAAAATCAAGCAGATCGAAGCGACTGTGAAAACTTAATAAAACACTGTTAAAGTAAAATTGAACGAGAAAAAGTTCAATTTTACAAATGTCCAATGATAATTTTTTTTTATCTTTGATACCTACTCGTTTACCTGTAGCTTTGGTCTCGATGATTATATATACTCTTTCTTATTGTTATACAAAATGTACAAAACATTACATCATTTTCGTCCCTTTGAAAAATCATTGTCTTTTCAAAATTAACCTCAAGTTTCCATTTTTCATAATAACAGGAAAAACTATTCAATTGATTCCAAAAATCAGGTGTTTCTGAGAGTAAATAAAATAATCAACAACATTGACAAAATACCAAAAATCCAAATGAAAATTAGTTGCCTTAATTCTGTCTACCTGGACTCGGCGAGTGCAATAAGAAATATGCACGGCGTGACTCACCGAGAGATCATCTAGGTATCATTCATTTCATCTGTTTTTCTTGAACCAGAATGACTCTTAATCCCGGCAGAAAATACTTTCATTTACTTGGGGTTATTGGGTTTGCTCTATCTAATCGATCTACTTTATATACCCAAGTTCAAACAAGCAGAGGAGACATTTTCACGAATGTTTATTTTTACATAAAAATCTTGCAAGTGTAAACTTCTTTAATACGATAAGTTTGCTGAACATTTTTCACGGATGAGGTTCAAAGAAGTGCAGAAGCAAAACTTGTTATCGCTGTAACATACATTATTGCAAATTACATTTTATTTATGTTTCACTTTATCAATTGGTCGCAGGAGTATCATGCATAAATGATATATGTTACCTGATACAGCAAGGATTTTAGCTGTCAAAAAATGTACCTGAAAACTTACACATTAGTAAAATAACTATGATAATCTCATCTTGTTACGAAAATAAAAAGGTTAAAATCTAGACATGGAGCTAGCACCAGAGTGATTTAGAAAATCCGTGTAATACGAGAAAAAAGCTAACAAACTTAGGGTTATACGGTTAGTGTATATATATATATAAAGCACTAAAAACCAACAACACTGTATATCCTAAGTGTCGGATCTACTACATGTAAGTAGATACAAGGTCACGGATGGAAATTTATATAAAGCACTAAATATGACCAACGACACGAACAATAATAATTTAATTTACAATTTTAACCTTTTTATTTTCGTAACAAGATGAGATTTTCATAGTTATTTTACTAATGTGTAATTATTATTGTTCGTGTCGTTGGTCATATTTAGTGCTTTATATATATATATATATATATTTATATATATATATATATATATATATATATATATATATATATATATATATATATATATATATATATATATATATATATATATAAAGAGAGAGAGAGAGAGAGAGGAATAATAGTCTATTCGTAATGTAGTGTAGAAATACCAGATTATATCAACGATGCATGCCATTCGTCAACATTTACTGATAGGTTTAATGAAATCAGTGAAAATAGAACAGCTGTTAAACAAAAGTATATAGAATTTTCATCGCAGAATATATCATGTACACATTCTAAAACGAATGCATGAAAGCATCAGGAAATAAAACATGAAGGAAACAAATTAGGAAGACAAAAGCATAAACACCTGTCGCACAGTTAAGCAAGACATAAATATATTTGAAAAAAAGGCATGAACACATTGAACCGATTAGAGAAACAAAGCATGGACTCGTTAGGAATGAAAGCATAACGAATTAGGAAAGCAAAGAATGAACACATAAGGAAAATAATGCATGAAAGCATTAGAAAAACAAAGTATGTACGCATTAGGAAAACAAAGTATGAACACATTAGACATGACCAAAATTACTTAATTATCAGATTGAAAATGCAATTCTTCAAAGATAAGTGCATTGGGGTTGCAATTCTTAGTTTTTCTTAGTTTTGGATAATTCTTAGTTTTGGATATTTCAATGTAAATTTAGGTCTTTCTACAAATTATGATAAAGAGGCGAGACTAAATTTACGTTAAGTTTTTTTTTCATGACGATATATATGTCAAGCTATTTCCTGCAGGTACAGTTTCTGACAGAATTCAAAATATAAACATGAGAATTTATTTTATAAAATCAACATATAATTCTTAGGAGAGAGGGAAATAACCTCAGAAAATGTGACATCATGAAATAATTGAAAAGATAAATTGTTCCTATGTTGTTACATTCATTCATAGTTAACATACCAGTTTCTAGTTACATATTAAAGAGACGTTTATCTGATAAGCAATGGGAGAAGACTGTCTGACAGTTTAATGGCAAATGAAGAAGAGTCGATCAACAAAGTTGACAGGGATTGTTATAATAAAAGAGTATGACAAGCATAATTATATTCTACTTAACGGAAACATGTTAGGTGCTGTACCAGGGGTATATTCTTAGTTTGCTGTTCAATTTTAGCATCTCAATAGCCTCATGCATCTCATTCCCATAGGAAGCAATTTCAGTTGGGGGTGAGGGGTGGAGGGCAACCTAACAAAAAATCACCTTTAAAAACATCTATACATCAGTCATGTACTTTAAAAAAATATCAGAATTTTTGTTCTCTAATGTTCAGTATAGAACGGTCGTTCAATAAGTAAGGGAACATGCAGTTTATCCATGGCCGTAGGAACCGGGGGGGGGGGGTGCCCCCCCAATAATTTTGCCGATATATAGATTACTATAGAAAATATAGCTACTATATACTTGTGCCCCCTCAATAATAACGTCTGATGACCTTTTTTTTTTTTTTTTTTTTTGCTTGTCAAGGAATTTTTGGTAGTTGATAGTGCCCCCAACTGAAAATCTGAAAATGTATGGTTGTGCCCCCCCCCCCCCAACTGAAAATGCTTCCTACGGGCCTGTTATCATAACAAATATAGTCTAAGCATTTAGTTTTATATTTTCACAGTCGAGAAGTACAACTTAAGAACTCATAATCACCAACAAAAAAAAAAAAAAAAAAAAAAAAAAAAAAAAAAAAAACACACACACACAAAAAAAAAAAGACGAAAAGACCCCCCCCCCCCAAAAAAAAAAAGAACGCATGCTTTTTCCTATAGACTTAGCAAAGAAATTCACCTTTAAAGTAAATTTGTAGTGACCATCACTACACTGAGCTGAAAAGTGTTTGAAAAATGGTCTCTGCCAAAAAGTTGAGAATGAGGGCGTATGTCAGAACTGCGCTCCATGAAAAAAATCACTGAAGAACCGCTATGAAAGATATGATTTTGATATCTGGAAAAACAAGCTTTTCACAATATACAGTGTTCAGATGGATTAAGAAATCCAAAAATGGAAATGGAGTGTTACAAGATCGCGGTTGAACTGGTCGATCAAAATCTGCAGGGACGCCAAAAAAAATGTCGATGCTGTGAGCAACATGATACATGTATATGTAAATGCTAGAATGACCGTGAAAGACGTTGGTAAGACACTAAACATTTCATCATCACAGCTTATGAGTTCTGAGAAAGGAAATACGAATATTTCTATGTCAGTGGGTGCCTTAATTCCTTACAAATGCTTAAGAGAAAACATGCTGTTAAATGTGCCAATGGTCTTTTAAAGAAATAAACATTATTACAAAAGAAGGTATGATAAACTTAGGTGATGGGTGTCAAAACAATGGTGCTTTTTTGTTGCATAAAAGTAAGAACAATAATGAAAAGTAGAATCAGAGAGAAAACTGTCATATTCTTGCAAAGAGAGAGCCAGAGCTCCAAACCAGTCTTAAACATGTTTTCTCTTTAATCAAGAGGTCCGATAATACACGAATCTACACCCAAAAGAAGGACAATTAACGGTAATTTTTATATTAAAATTGCATTGAGGCTTTTGTATGTAGGAAAGTCCCCGAGTTAATTTTCTTGTGTCTGACAACGCTTATACAAATATCCCATTCGAGAATTTTTCACTCATATATAGAGACGTCATGCCGGTGAAGGGCTTCAAATTTAGGCCTACATGTATACTTGGCACTCAGGGCCATTGAGCAGTGAGGGTTCTTTATAGTGCCAACGCCTACCGTGACACGGGACCTACGTTTTTAAGGTCATATCCAAAAGACCTGTGACTTTCACTTCTAATGCCGGGCTCTTGGCGGAGGAACAGTCACTACCTATGTTTTTACTTGCAGGTTTGACGCGGCGCGGCGTAAGAGAATCGAATCCGGGCCTCCCGATCACGAAGCGAACGCCCTACCACTAGGCTTCCGTGACCGGTATAAATGGAATTTTGAAGAAAGGAACGTTAACAGAGCTTAGCCACCCTTCGTATTCGCTAGATCTCAGTCATTTGAGATGTTTTTTTTTAAAAAACCAAAAACCCAAGAAAACAATCAAAGGAAGAATTTACGATGTTAGATATGTCATGGAGAGTGCTATTCATCAGTGTCTTTTGAGCATCCCTAAAAAAGAGAGTGCCGAGGTGTTCTGATCATGGGTACAGAGACTTCAGACATTTGTAAAGTTTAACAGGGAATACTTTGAGGGATTAGAAATATAAAGAAACTGCTTCTTGCGCTTTAAAAAAAAATTAGATCGCATTTTGCATTACTTTTTGACGACCCTCGTACTTTTAATTTGATTTTTGAGGTCTTAACGAATCTGGTATAAAGTAAAAATTTCGGGGGAAATATAGTTACGGAAGTTAATTTTCAGCAATAAAAGTTGAAGTTCTCGTCAATAGACAGAATAAAACATTTGCTTTAAGATATTAATATAAAGCATAAAATGTTTCGCTCCCAAAATAATGAAAAAAAAAATTATATCTTAAATACAAAAAACTTTTCTGAATTACTCAGTACCTTTACCGAAGTTAATATATTAAGAGAGACAACTATTTCTGTGTAATTTATTTTGTTATGTTAAAAATGTAATGGTCTTAATTTTCTGACTCGAAACTAGAATCGATCATATTGGTTCAA
This sequence comes from Saccostrea echinata, assembly GCF_033153115.1. Classification (NCBI taxonomy): domain Eukaryota; kingdom Metazoa; phylum Mollusca; class Bivalvia; order Ostreida; family Ostreidae; genus Saccostrea; species Saccostrea echinata. The sequence goes on from NW_026889778.1 coordinate 29,380,416, forward strand.
TGGTCATTTTCAGGTAAGTTCCAGTTAATTGTCGGATCTGCATGATATGAGTGCAATTTAAACAAAAACGTTACTGAAGATGTTTGATTTTCTGTAACATGCTATGATTTTGTATGAAACAAGATCCATGCAAAAAAGAGGTTTGGTTATTTTTATATAGGGAAAACCTTTTCTTTAATATTCCATGCGAATCGTTTACACATCTGAAAATTTTGTCTTGAAATTGTAACTGAGTAAAGCGACATCAAGATTTGCAAACGGTATAGGTTTTTAAATATTATATTATGTTCATGTTAAAACTTAAACTGCCTATATATCGCTAAATATTTACAAAACCACGTTTTAGTATAAGAATTTTTAGAATAACTGTGCACTGTTCTGCAAGCAATTTCAGATGCCTTGCAATGAAACCAGTTTGATACATAGATAGAACTTTTCAATTAAAAAACATCTTGAGGATTTGTAATAATTAATTTCTTTGTAACTTCTTTACATCACCTATTATCTCTGAAAAGGAACATGTATAGAAATCTTTTTCCGCCTGATAAATCTGTTTCCGCCTGATAAATCTGTTTCCGCCTGATAAATCTTTTTCCGCCTGATAAATCTTCTTCAATGTTCGGATTATTTAGTCAATAGAATATTTTATTTTGTTGTTTGTATGGAGATGAATGGTTGCAACGTTGCAGAAAAAATAAATAATCTGCTTATGCAAGATTATTATTCATTTTTTACAATGATTGCAACCCTTCATCCCCGACAAAATTTTATTTTATTATTTATATAATGTATTTAGTTTACACAATTATTTTATTTTATATCAGTATCTGTATGAATTATTCATTTAAAGTGGGTGAAAGTACATGAAATATTGTATTATCGAGCAGAACTTAAATTGAAATGATTTACATTTCTTAACAAACGTTTTATGACTTTAAACAAGATGTGTTTGTAAAACACTGATGCCCCCGTATGGCAACTTATAGCAAAGGTTAAACTGTCTCATATGCAAATCAAATATGTTGATATCCAAAGTAAGGTCTTGTCTCGAGGAATAAACCTGTGAAATATGAAAGCCCTAGCAGCAACATTGAATAGATATGGAAAAGGTTAAAGTTTTTTCAAAAGTATGTCAAACATCAAGGTCAAGGTAAAATGGTCAAAATTAATAGTGCCCAAGGAAAGGCCATCTCCCAAGAAATACACAGGTGAAATATGAAAGCCAAAGCACCAATCGTTCAAAAGTTGTGACCAAGGTTAAAGTTTTCCAAAAGTAGTTCAAACTCCTAGGTCAAGGTCAAAGGGTCAAAGTTGTTGGTATCTAAAGAAAGGTCTTGTCACAAGGATTACATATGTGAAGTATGAAAGCCCTAGCACCAAACGTTCAAAAGTTATGGCCAAGGTTAAAGTTTTTAAAAAGTAGATCAAACTCCAAGGTCAAGGTCAAAGTTGTTGGTATCCAAAGAAATGTCTTGTCACAAGGATTACATATGTAATGTATGAAAGCCCTAGCACCAACTGTTCAAAAGTTATGACCAAGGTTAAAGTTTTTCAAAAGTAGGTCAAACTCCAAGGTCAAAGGGTCAAAGTTGTTGGTATTCAAAGTAAGGTTTTGTCACAAGGATAACATATGTAAAGTATAAAAGCCCTAGCACCAACTGTTCAAAAGTTATGGTCAAGATTAAGTTTTCCAAAAGTAGGTCAAACTCCAAGGTCAAGGTCAAAGATCTTGGTATCCAAAGAAAGTCTTGTCACAAGGACTACATATGTGAAGTATGAAAACCCTAGCACCAACTGTTCAAAAGTTATGGCCAAGGTTAATGTTGGGTAAAATTTTGCAAAACTGGGTCAAACTCCAAGGTCAAGGTCAAAAGGTCAAATATGATGGTACCCAAAGAAAGTTCTTGTCACAAGGAATACACATGTGAAATATGAAAGCCATAGCTCCAACCAATCAAAAGTTATGGGTAAGGTTAAAGTTTTTGCGGACAAACAGACTAACAGACTAACAGACAGACGGACGGACAGGGCAAAAATTATAAACACCCGAATCTTCGATACGGGGGCATAAAAACGTATGTGACTATTGTTTAGTTGCTTGAGTTTCTGATTGATCAACAACGTTCGGTTTTCATCAGAAGTTTATGTTACAGCGATATATGACAGATCAGAGGACATTCGTTTCATGTTCACGTATTATTTATTATTGTTTTTTGAGTCGTTAAACTCCAAATAATTAACTTTTTTTTGTTTTATTTTGAGAAATGTTTAAAATTTGAACGTTTCCGTCTTTGGTACCTTGGATGCCATTAAAAATACATTATAGTGTAAGATATTATGAAATACTGTAAACCAACTATTATTCCCGTCGTCTTTTATCCGCGATTCGGTAGTTTAAAATCAATCCGCGACGATTAATTTTCGCGACTGGGGAAATATTCTCTATAAATACAAAGCAAAATAAATGGCTCGCGGCGATTAATAATCGCGATTTAAAGTACGAGGGTCGTTCAATAAATAATGTTATAGGTCATCTAAAAGTTAGAAAAGTACGTAATACATATTCTAAATATTTTCAATCCCTCAAAGCATTCTCTGTTACCCTTTACACATGCCTTAAGTCTTTGTATCCATGACCAGAAGACCTCAGCGTACTCATCTTTAAGGATGCTCCAAAGACACTGAAGAATATCACTTTCCTTGACATATCTCATATTGTACAATCTTCCTTTGATTGTTTTCATGCGTTTTTGGAATAAAAATATCTCAAAATGGCTGAGATCTAGCGAATATGGGGGATGGCAAAGCTCTGTAAACTTTCTTTTCTACAGAATTTCATTTATTTCTCTGTGCTTATTTGCAGCAGCGTTGCCAGGTGCAAGAAAATTACCCTCGGGGCGGTATTTGTACTTCCTTTGCAGGGAATCTGTTTACCTTACCTCCGTGCAATTTGAACTTAAAAATTACCATTGATGGATCTTCCTTTGGGTGTATGTACATGTTTTGCTGGACCTCTTGAAAAAACTGAAAACTAATCAAACATGCTTGGAACCCTTGTTTCTCTTTATAATAATAAGAACGATAGCTTTTTCTTTGATTCCACATTTTACTAGTGATCTTCCTTTCTGGCTATAAATAATGCACCCATGTTTCGTCATCCATCACACAAATTTAACAAATCTTCTATTTTCTTAAAATATTTGTTTTTAAATAGACTTTTAGCACATTTAATGTGTGTTTTCCCTTAGGCAATTTTAAGAAAATAAGGCACCTATCTGATAGAAATATTATGATATTCATTTCCTTTGTCAGAATTCTATAAAATATTGTGATGATGAAATGCTTAATGTCTTTGCAATGTCTTTAACTGTAAATCTGACATTTTCAGATATTATGTTGCACATTGCATCGATAATTTTTGACTGTTATATTTTAAATCTCCTCTTTTACTTTTGAATTTCTGAATCAATCTGAATTTTATTTGTTATTCTGTTGAATATAAAAAAAGACTATTCTTTCCAAATATAAAATTCATATCCTTAATATTAGTTCTTTGGCGATTTATGAAAAGAAGCAGAGTTTTCACATACGCTCTTATTTTCATCTTGTTGGCAGAGATCATTTTAAATAGTTTTCGGCTCAGTGTAGTGATCATGCTTACTTTCGAAGTGCATTTCTTCTTTGCAAGGACAACAGGAAAAATCATGGGGTTTTCTATGATTAGGAGCACTTTAATTGAACGTTTCAACTGTGAAAAAATAAAACTAAACATCTACATTTACTATGATATACTGTGTGTTGCATTATTTATTGAACGATCCTCGTATGTCGCCAAACTCGCAGATATTTCTCGCACGCGAATAAAAGTTGGTTTACGGTATGATATACCCTGCGATGCAATGAAACGCCATTGCTTAAAAGAAAGTAGTGGCTTCTCAAAGGGAATACGAAGAAATACACAAAACGGTTTGTCATAATGTGAATTATTCTATTGGAGAACAGAAATGAATAACTCATAACACTTTTTAGTTCTTTAAGTGCAAGTTCTTTCCAAACAGCCACAGTACGATCATTGTTATGGAGGGAGGAAGAAAGTGATATATTGATAATTGTGTATTCACGGTCATATATATGTTTCGTAGGGTGAGTTTAAACATAACCTATTTGTTTTGTCACAGTGGCCTAAATCTGTCAACTCATTCAATTAGTATTTCCGATCATGTTTTCATATATTAAAGCTATTTCAATATGTTACTCTTTCTCCTTTGCTACATGTATATGTGTTAAAACTATTACTGTATCATCATTATCTTTACTACTTCATAAATGTATTTAGAAAATACTTGTTTTTCATATTTTTTTTTACTTTTGTGAATTAAAGCCTTCCACTCTTTATTTTGCTGATTTGACTACTGAAATATTTAATGCTAAAGTCAGTAAATATGTAGCTATTCTCTCCTCTCAGTGCTTTTTCTTTCTACTATGAAAGACTTTCATGAAGGGTAATGATTTTTTTTCCAAGTGAGAATAGATTCATATCGGTTTATAATATTCAGTAAAATGTTAATTCGTATTTTACTTTTATCCCATGTTTACCCCTTTATCCCGTGGATATGACTCATTGGATATTTTTTCATATCCCACTGTGAGTTAAGTGCAGTTGTGACGTCACAATGGTTTTTGTGTTAGAGTGATGAAGTAAAGTAAATTAGTACATGTTTCACACCTCCAACAAAGGGTTTTTGCTGCTACCAAATCACTTGGTACACTCCAAGCCCAAGCTTCACGGTTGGATGACTATTCTATTGTGTGCATAATTATTTAACATATCATTATCAATGATAGGTTACAATCATGGACACAGGGCAATTTAAGGTCACTAAACAATGAATGTTGGACCTGATGTGCTAAACAGTCAATAAAATCTACAGAATTCATGAAGGAAAAAAAGATATTTTTTTCCCTTCCCTTGTCTTTCTTTCTTAATTAATCAACTTAAGCCAAAATTAAAACATTAAAAATTATTTAAATTAAAAAAAATAAAATCAAAATTAAAACAGAAATTTAAGAAAAGTTTAGAAATTGTTTGAATATTTAGGATTTACCAATTACACCATTATAACTTCAACTAGAATTATATCTCATCAAAAAGTGCAAAAAAAAAACAAAACAAAACAAAACAAAACAAAAAAAAAAAAAAAAAAAAAAAAAGTTTACTCCCCATCTTGTCTTCGATTCTAATTAACAGATTAAGAGGACACAGCAAGAAGTCAAAATTAGATTTTTTTTAAAACAATGTTCAAATACACAGGGACAGTCCTGTATTGCTCAAGTAGTGTGTAAACTTTCCCTATAATTGTTGTAAGCCGAGACAATCCAACCGTATAAAGTTTTTTTTCCCCTTTTTTCTGTTCTCGTTTTCTGTAGAAATCCTTGCTTTTCAAGAGCAATTTATCCATTTTACCTCTAAAAACAAATCTTTACAAATGTCCACAAGTCCCCTGATTTAATCCCTTAAAATGACATGAAGATCTTCATTCTGAGATTTTGAATCTACAGAAATGAACCTTATTGTGTTTGAAAACTACTCACTGTAGACTGTCACCTGACCTGTTGCAGACAGGTAGGTATTACCCTGACATGCCTGAGGGGTATAATTATCACATCTAGGCCTGTACATAATGGCAACAGTCAGGATCAAATCATCCTTATCTTGATTAAATAACAAAAAACACACAATTGTAATGATATAGATAGAGACACAAAAGGTTTAATTTCTCGTGTGAAACATGAACTAAGTACGTTGTTAAACTTTTCCCTCGCCATTCGATTTGGTCCCTCGCTTCGCTCGGCACCAAATCTCATGGTACTCGGGAAAAGTTTACCAACATATACGTGGAGTCCTATGTAAAACAGTGTAAAACATTGGTTGTGAAGTATTAAACATGGGAAAAAAGAATCTCCCATGATTTGTAGTATATGACTTTTATCCAACTCGTGTGTTTTTATCCCCTCTTTGCTAGAAAATTAATATTTTTGATGTTTCAGCGATTCAAAGTTTGAATTTCTTTTGATCGCCGATGTTACGCGCCATTGCTCTGACGTCATAGGTGTCAATCCTGGTCAAGCGAAGTACTTATTGTGTATAAAAAAGGGCTCATTTGTTGTGTCTATTAAATCTGTTAGAAAATAATGAAGAGGTAATTGGATATTTGACAGCTATTAAGGTATAATTTATGGCTTTAGGATGCACAAATGTGCACAAGAAAGGTTTCAGGAAGATTTTTTTTCCACATTTCCTGGACTTGGTCGAGAGATGTTCTGCAAATGCGATGGCGTTTATCTCCATTTAGAACAATCGTTTATGCCAGATCAATCACGAATTTTTTCTTCTGTCCTATGAAATATTTTAAGGAAAGATACCTTTTAAACAAAAATAATAAATGACAAACACGCATTTTTAAAAAGTCGTAGAGAATCTAGTAGGAATGTTGTGAACATCGTAACGGCGTACGGCGCCATTGAAGAAGTGTCATTTCTAGTACATGATATTCACTGCTGGAACAGATTGAAGATATACAGGATTTATTTTTATATAATTAATTAAAATAATAATGTAGGAGAATTAAAAATTCCCATATTTATAAATGTTTACGAAGGTAAACTTTAGTAATTCGTTCTATTTAGACGAAGTCTCGAGTGGTCAACGGCTTCGTCTTCGGTGATCTCTCCAATTGTCGGCATATTTTCTGATGATTTCTCTCTGCTACACGTTCATACATAAAAGATTGACCGTCCATAACCAAAGGAATATAGTCGATGTCAAATTTTCAATCAGACATACTGTGTATTCTATTTATTTAGCGTAAAAATCTATTCAATATATTTTTTTTCTTACGATAAGCTTTACGATTTCTATTGACCATTGACACCTATGACGTTTCAGTACCACGTGACCCCTATCTAATTAGTGGAGATTTGTACTTAGAGGACCCTATATTACGGGCGTTTTATCGTCTAATTACGGCCGTTTTCAACATTATTTCAGAATTAAACGATAATTATATGTTTCAAGAATACAATAGTGTTTTATTTTTAAGAAATTTAGATACATGATATAAACCCTTTAAGGGCTTTTGCTTTAATTAAAGCTATTTTATTGTTTCCGGTTCCAAAGATCGAGTGGAATGACCCCAAAGACTTGTCTCATTCTATAATTTGTATAATTGTGGCATTCCAATGATCTTTGACTCTTTTCCACCTATAGGCCCCTAACCATTTTCATTTCCGATTATTTTACCCCCTTCTAGTCGCCCGTGTGGCGCAGTGGTTAGAACGTCTTCTCTAGAGTCGTGGAGTAAGGAGTTGATCCTTAAGTCGCGGGTTCGAATCTACTGCGGGACGTGGAGACCAGTTCTTCGGATGAGACTGTATAAACCGAGGTCCCTTGTTGCAGTAGTTTTTGGCACAAAAAAAGATCCCTCACCGCTCAATGGCCCTAAGTGTCGACCATAGGTTAAAATTTGCAGCCCTCCACCGGTAAGTGGTGGCGTCTCCATATGAGTGAAAAATTCTCGAGAAGGACGTTAAACAACAAACAAACCCCGTTCTATATTAAACGTTTAAAATAATATATTCATAATGTACTTACCGCCTGTTATAGGTACTGTTAACTTGATAGAATAATAAATCCATTTAAAACACACACTAAATATTAATAATCCCAGTGGTAATAATGATGTACATACACCGTGTGCAAAACAATAATGATAACGGTAAAAGTAGTGGGCGCGGTGTGACGTAATTCCACGCACGAGTCTATAAATTTTCCAAAAAGGTGTACATTTGTAAAATTTATATTATAATAAATTACATACATTTTTTTTTCTCATAAGTTTGTTTTATCTATTCTAAATATGACAGGAAAACGGGTGAATCGTGGGTGGGGGTTGATTTTTGACAAAGTTGATTGGTTCAAGATTTGGAAAGGGGTTCTCCGAGTCCTACCCAAATACATTGTACTGATAAAAATTTGCTAAAGTTGTCATTTTGGCATCTAATTTTTTTTTAAAGTTCATCTAAAAAGCTATGCACTAAAATAATAATATTTGTTGTTTTGACAATAAATTCAAGAAGTTCCAATTATGGGTAGAAAATTAACCACCCTCCCTTTCTTTTACACAAATCTTTCAAAAATTCTCTCTTTATCAGACTTTACATTATTAGGTAATATCAGGCTGATAATGAAATATTTACATGCGCGGATCGGGGGGGGGGGGGGGGAGAGGGAGGGGGTCCGGAACCTATATACGAAAGCAGCTAAAAGTGACCTTGGACCACCCACCCCCCTAGAAAACACGGACCCCTGTTAAGTTGGTATGAAAAGTTATACATATAAAGCTGAAAAAGTGAGCAGCCAAACCCCCCTCTCCCCCCCCCCCCCCATGAAATAGGTTTTCACATTTGGGAGAGGAGTTTAAGTTTTGCTTGTCAAGAAATTTCTGGGTTGGATCCCCCTGGAAAAATTCCTGGATACGCACCTGATTTACAATTTACATAAGAGGCCCATATGGGCTGCATGTTCACCTGAGCATTTTATGCTTGATTTAAATGTGTGCTTCTTCCCTGGTTACCAGAATTTGAATGAGAGCAGTCAGAGCATATTTCAAGGACGTAGCAATGTATTTGAAAGGGGGGGGGCAGCCAGAGAAAAAAAAATTCAACTTACCTGAAAAAACTTGACAAGCCAAAAAAAAAAAATTTTCAAAACTCAAAAATCCTATTTCGTGGGGTGGGGTGGGGGTGGGTTCCAACTTCTTTCAGTACCCCAATTTTATATGTACACTACTACATTACCTTTATTTGACTATAATGCAACAAAAAGTTGGGGTTGGGGGGGGGGGCAACCACCCTTTTATGAACATTTTCAATAGTAAAAAGTTATGTTACGTGCCTGCATTTAGAGGCAAACACATTAGTGCGGGTATTACTGTCTTATGACAGCATCTACCGTAGTTAATGATGCGAATAATAAATTTCTAATATATTAAGAATTTGTAAACTTTCTATGATGTTCATAAATCTACCTTCTTGCAACCACCCTTATCAATCTATACTTTAAATCCCATTATTATGAAATTTTGACTGAAAAATTAAAATCTATATAGTTAAACTTATTCATTTTACTAATATTAACATGACGTAAGTTATTTTCAAGATTTTAGATGAAAGTTTGTATCATCTGTCCTTAAATTAACTTTATAGTTTTGATCATAAACTGTAGTTTAGATTTGTGAAATATAGTTTCACTGAAAATTGTGCATCTCCGATACAAAATTAGAGATTCTGTTGTTAAACTGTGTCTCTCAATGTAAAACTGTTTAGCATATTTTTGTGAATTCGGTGCCATTCATCACCTTCGTTAACTATAGTTTAGAGTTGTAAATCGAAATCAACAGTACTGTAGATTCCTTATTTTTCGCGAGTACTTATTATCGCGAACTGGCTCTTTCACGTAAAATCACGAGAACAATAATTCGCGAGTCTACGGTTGATCAAGTGATTTTACATTGAATTCAGCACCATAAAAATAAAAGCGAGTAATTTTATTCCGCGAGTGGTGCTTCTCGCGTAATTACGCGATAATTAATTCCTCGCGCATATTTAGGAATCTACAGTATTCAAGAGTCATACATTAATGTATAATGAAATTTCATACATCAGTCATTAGTTCCATCTATTTGTTGATGTGTTTTAAAAATATTTTTTCAAATCTTGCGACTACTTAATTTTACATCATTATACGAAATATCACTTATTTAGGAGTCACCATCAAACTTGGAACTGTTATTGAAGTATTGTACATAGCTTATAATCATGTATGACAACGCCTACCTTTATCCAGCTGGAAACATCTACTAACCACTATAGATAATGATATAGATATAGTATAGATAACCATATCACCTGCCTGATAAAGCCATGCAACAGTTTATCTCTGTTTCCAGAAACAAGAGGCCCACGGGCCTTATAGGTCACCTGAGTATCATGCAACAACTTCGCCACAATGGATTCATGTTTTAAACCAGAGGCCATGAAATTCACAATTTCGAAAGAGGCACACTTGCTCATCATAATTTTACATTGAGTAAGCTTACTTGATACCCAGAAAGAGAGCAGAGGATTATCAATGAATTAATGCATTTTCACTATGTAATCATTAGAGCCCTGCCCTAACACCAGAACCATGATGCAGGGGCTATAAAATTCACAATTTTGGAAGAGGCATCCTTACATATCATAACAATACTCTTAGTTCATCAGCTTAATACCCAGGAGAAAAGAAGAAGATTTTCAAAGAATTATTGCATTTTTACTATGTAATCATTAGAGCCCCACCCTAACACCAGAACCCCTGACCCAGGGGCCATGAAATTCATAATTTTGGAAGAGGCACCTTTACTCATCATAACTATGCATCAGTTTGTTTGTTAAATACCCAGGATCAAAGAAAAAGATTTTTAAAGAAATAATGCATTATCACTATATATTCAACAGAGCCCCACCCTAACCCCAGAACCCCTGACCTAGGGGCCATGAATTTCACAATATTGGAACAGGCACCCTTACATATCATAACTATACTCTTAGTTCATCAGCTTATTACCCAGGAGAAAAGGAGAAGATTGTCAAAGAATTATTGCATTTTTACTATGTAATCATTAGAGCCCCGCCCTAAAACCAGAACCCCTGACCAGGGGGCCATGAAATTCACAACATAGGAATAGGCACCCTTATTCATCATAACTATGCCTTCAGTTTGTTTGCCCTGGATCAGAGAAGATTTTTAAAAGAAATAATGCATTTTCACTATACATGTATATTCAACAGAACGCTGCCTTAACACCAGAACCCCTGACCCTGGGGCCATGAAATTCACAATTTTGGAAGAGGCACCTTTCATCATCATAACTATGTATTTATTTTGTTTTCATAATATCCAAGAGCACAGAAGAAGCTTTTTAAAGAAATAATGCATTATCACTATATATTCAACAGAGCCCCACCCTAACACCAGAACCTCTGACCCTTGGGCCACGAAATTCACAATTTTGGAAGAGGCACTCTTTCTCATCATAACTATGTACTTAGTTCATCGGCTTAGTACCCAGGAGCAGAGGAGAAGATTTTTGAATAATTAATGCATTTTCACTATATAATCATTAGATACCTGCCCTAACACCAGAACCCCTGACCCAGGGGCCATGAAATTCACAATTTTAGAAGAAACACCTTTCCTCATCATAACTATGCATATTGTTTGTTTCCTAAATACCGAAGAGCAGAGGAGAAGATTTTTTAAGAATAATGCTTTTCACTACATATTCAACAGAGCCCCACCCTAGCACCAGAACCCCTGACCCTGGGGCCATAAATTTCACAATTTAGGTAGAGGGCTCAATGCTTATTACATTCATGCCAACAGTTTGCCTGCTTGATGCCCAGGAGTAAAGAAGAAGATTTTTAAAGATTGCATTAATTCTGATGGTTTTAGCCCCACCCCTCAGGCCCCAGGGGGGTAGGGGTCATGAATTTCACAATTTTTACTCCCCTTCACATATAGATGCTATGTGCCAAATTTGGTTGAAATTGGTTCAGTGGTTCCAGAGAAGAAGCTGAAAATGTTCAAATGTTAACGCACGACGGACGACGGACGACGCACGACGCACGCCGACGGACGAAAACAGATAGCAATAGGTCACCTGAGTAAACTCAGGTGACCTAAAAAGTGACCTGGCTCACACCTTCTCTGTCTGTTTCTCTCTCTCCCTCTTTATTATTATATATGTGAGGTTTTATCCCCTTTTTTGTTTCTCCCTTGGTTGCCTCATGCATAACGACGTAACAATACTAAGCCATAAATAAAAAGAGACTTTTCATAGTTTCTATTATTTTATTTATTTTATTCTTCATATTATGAGAAATTCTACTTCAAACTTCATGTTTGCAATACACTCATGTATTTGTTTACAGAACATCATTAACTACACAAATACAATGTTTTTGTTTACAGGTCTGGACGTCACAAGCTATACTAATAAACACCTATGTATTTGTTTACAGGACTTCACGATCTAATCAAATACACAAAAAGGAATTATTTATTAAAGTACAGTTTTTTCTTCACATTTTGACAAAACTTGATATATACATGTAGTAAAAATAAACACAACGAACAACTTTTTAAAAATATTATTAACAAAAAATACAAATTGCATTGGTGTTCAAAGTCTGATTTATAAAACTGAAAATACATGTATTTGTCATACAGCATGTACAGGGAAAATGTCAATGTTAACCCAATATATAAAGTTGTCAACAACAAGTTTTACCCTAGACAAAAAAAATGAATAATATGCTTAGTACATAAACAAACTCATAAATATAATAATGAGACCAGGTACACATGAGAACATGAAAACAGGTTTAAATAAATTATTTATAGACATGATTGTCTCCATGAATTATAAAAAGTAGAAAACAATACAAAGTCAATAAATTAAATAGGAAAATATCAATCTATAATTGGCAAGTTTGTAATCATATTTACATTTGTACAAACATTCAGATCACAGTCTCCCCCTAGGTTAGGATTGAAGGATACTTCATGTGTTCACTGAAAAATTTTCTTTCTCCAATATATGCTGAATGCCATGGTACACATCCTTGACAAACTTGGAGGGCTTAGCAAGTTCTGGTTCATTTTCAATATCACGATGTCCATGATACACATCTACCTCATCATCAGAGGAATCATCTTCTTCCGGTTTATACACTCCGGTGCCCACTAGGAGGCTCTCCATAGCCAGCACTGTCTGTTGGTAGAGGGCGTTGTTATTTGGGATAGACCTGGACCGCGGTAGGTGGTTGATAATGTCTTCATTATCGATACATTCCGATTGTCTCCGAAGAAACCGGTGATACAGGTTGGCCCCAACGATATCGACGGAAGGATTGTCACTAAATCAAATCCATAAGTTATGATTAAAAAGAGTGGTGGCAGTGCATATATGATATTGTTCAAATCATGAAAAGTATTTAACATAACAAGAATAATGAAAATAATAATGTGATATTAATTTTGGTCGGTACAAAGAATATTAATTACATTGAGAAAGCTTAGGAACAAGAATGAGGAATGGGCTATTAAAATCTTACCCAATAAAGTACAGCTTTTTTATTGGATTTTGTATTCCCAGCTTCTGGGCGACATCTGCAATACAGTGTTCAGCGTACCTGTACGTGATTTCACAAGGTTTCCCTATTAAAGCGGTGTACTCCAATTCTCGACCTGTGATTTTCTGGAGGAAAAAACCTCATTACTAAGCAATTTCAAGGGTGCTGAAAAAGGATTTTTTAGTCAATTGAACGTCATCATAACCATATTTTACCTTATATAGGCTTTCTAGACAGAGGAGAAATGACCCGTGACCAAACCGTGGCATGCAGGCACGGTCCATGAACACCAGATCCATGTTGCAGGCGATAATCGGGAGCTGTCTTACACCCATTATGGAGGATGGCGCCTTGGTGGGTTTTCCCTCCGTAAGGAGTAGGTCAATCAGTAACTGGAGATTAGATTCCCACAGCTTCGGCTCGCCAATCATCAAAATGGCTTCCACAGTTGGGAAAGAAAAATCGTCTCTGTATGTTCCGTTTGCCTAATTACAATTTATGCAAAATTTAAATCCAGACTTATAAATTATCATTCGTAACGCATTAAAATATACCCAGAAGAATTTGAAGTATATGGTTTAATTTTCGTACCACACGTTTTCTGTTGTCATGGTCCACCATATCGAGAAATGGATAAGCCTTCTGTATATCTTCTATTGTACAAACGTTCTTAAAACCAATACTTTTCTTGTTAAAGAAACTTGCATTAATTTATTTTGAATTAGCTCATTCCTATTCCAAAATTAATCCCCCCCAGAGTTCTCATAAACAAACATTACGGACCAAGAGTCGACCCCGTTACATGTAATTGTTCTCTTCAGAGCTGCATGTACTTAGGTCACATGGCACAAATTTGCATATTTTTATATCTTCATTTAAATCGAGTTAAAAATACTTTTGCTATATCGTGTAAACTTTACAGTAAGATCTTTAAAAACAGCTACACACCTTTTAAAAAAAACACATAACATCGTAAGTTGTCGGCCTTATATAAAGCAAGTGTGGCATTTTCCTTTGTTACAATTTTTTAATGTTTCTGTCCAAAACAGAACAGAACAGAAAATGCTAATATCAGACGAGTTCCCCACACGTTCTGGAATGTTTGCATGCATTTTTGCAGAAAGGGGGGTTTTCAGTTCAATTTTGACGCTTTCGTCAAGGTTTCTTATGAATTCAAATCAGGCTATGTGAAAAGAGAAACTATATTGGTATATTTTGCCAGCATAAAGGATACTCTAAGGCAATATCTCTGCGATGTTCCTGACCAATCACTAGCACGTGTTTGTCGTGGAACTCTGTCAGAAGTTTGGCGGGAGTTGGAGCGTGGATAACCATATCTGGTGAGACCTAGAAAATGGTTAAACATTTTTTAATGTACATCTCAAATAAAATACATGATCTTAGCAGAGACCTCTGAACTATTGATTACTGAGTATATAACCAATTATACATTTAAATACACTACAAAGAACAACTTTTTTTCTTTCCATGACTAGCAATCTGACTAAAGCCAGATGTGTGGTAGCGTGAACAAAGTTCTGGTTTTGATTGTATGGTGAGCTTACCTGCATGTTGAACCATCTGATGATTTATCTGGCTTTGAGTGCATGGCAAGCTATAATACCTGCATGTTGAAACTTATGCTGATTTGTCTGATTGCATGGTGAGCATACCTGCATGCTGAACCATCCGCTGATTTGTCTAGTTTTGATTGCATGGTGAGCTTACCTGCATATTGAACCATCTGATGATTTGTCTATAGTTTAGATTGCAAGTGAGCTTACCTGCATGTTGAACCAACTTTAACCATCTGATGATTTATCTGGCTTTGATTGCATGGCAAGCTAATACCTGCATCATTGAACCATCTGCTACTTTGCCTTTGATTGCACGGTGAGCTTACCTACATGTTGAACCATCTGATGATTTGTCTGGTTTTGATTGCATGTTGAGCTTACCTGCATGTTGAACCATCTGCTGATTTGTCTGGCTTTGTCCTCGCTTCTGTTACAGGCATTGGTGACGAAGGCCACTGGAACCTTAAGGTTTCCCTCATCATCTTGTAGGAGTTTGAGGGCCTTCACGGCTGGGTCCAGGGGATTTGTTCCTCGTGCTAACACACCATCCACGTCAAACAGGATTCCAAAGTTTGGCTGTCAAGAAATATTTCGTGAAAAATTTTATCATCTTGTGATATAACATATAATATTAAGAAAAATTTGCATAATATAAACAGAATCTTAACCTTGGAATAATTTCCATATGAACAAGAAAGATGAACCAAATAAGACCCTTCTCTCAAACGATTTGAACACAAAACTTTGAGAAAATGCCTACATATCATTCTTATTCCAACCCATTATATTCACCTCATAGCACCGGAAGAAACAATACCACGTGACATTGTTTACAAACAAAACCATGCCAGCAAGTACGTTGTAAGATTCTTATACAATACCTGTGTGGTTTGGAGCTTTTCCTCCAGGTTATCTGGCAGAAAGAAATCACTTCCACTATCAGAGCCATCTAAAACAAAATAAAATAAAAATACTTCAAATGTAAATCCCTTCAATCGTGAACCAAAAGAAGATTTGAATTCACTGCGTGAGTCCAACATATAATGCATCTAAATGTTTCCAAATCACAAACCTCATGATGAATAAATAAATAAGTAAATAAATAAATGAAAACTTTAGGCAGAACAGTCGATTATATATCACCTGTAGAATATCCAGATTCGTGTCTGATCCTAGAAATCATCATACTTGCAGCTAGAAATGTTTAATTACTCTTTCGAATGTCAAATAAGAAATGGATACGGAGCTGGGTGCTTTTTGGCTTTTATAAGAATTATGCATCGGGGGAATTATACGCAAATAATTCCCATTGGTCGACATCCCGGTCATTCATGACCATGTGTTTACAACTGGGTCAAGCTAGTATCAAACGCCGGTCATTGTGTTCATGAACGAAAATTCCGAAATTATTGTTTACGTTTTCAACTGCGTACCTTGCTGTAGTCGTTTTTTTACACACAGCACATGACCGTGTTTACCAATGTTTACATGTATATATTGTGCGTCTTTCATCGTAAGCTGAAGCAATACATTTTAAGTCTGTGTTTTTTACGTAAACATGGTAATCAATGAATAACATGAATAAGTCATTTTTCAATCAGTAAACTTTCTACGGTGTAAAAGTGAATTTGGACAGAAAGATAAGCAAATTGAGGAAAAATTATTATATGCATAACCGCGACCAGATATTAAGATAATGTATATTTTAATTAAGATGTTGTACATGTACTAGCCAGAATAATTTTGATTTTTTTTTTTAATTTTTTTTGAAAATTTCCAAGTATTTAAGATATATTGATGCAATTGGACTTTGTGAATACGACAATGTACATTTTGTTTTACTTCATTTGAATAACATAGAGAGAATTTTAATTTAGAATTTTTTTCATTTGTTTCCAAATGCCATTCTAAATTCAAACTGAATAAACTTGATGTTGAACTTTACAGATAATAGAATACTTCAAGGATAACAAAACCTAAGGGAGTATATGGATTAGTAAACCAAGTCAGTATTACATCGGATGCACGTTTTTCAGCATGTGAAGATTTGGCGGTCCGGGTCAATCTTAGTTTCTATCAGTAATCACGCCTAACAGGCATGGATGGTTATAGAACCTTGGAATTCCCCCTCTAATTGAAACGAGAGCACGTGAAAGGAGGATGTAAACAAAAGCACGTGGTTTGATTCCCCCCTACTATTGGCCTTTGCAGAGAGACTTTGTTCAGGACATATATACTTCAAGAATAAGTGTACATAAGCCACCAGAAATAATCAGAAATTTGCCCATTTAAATGTAAACAATATTACTAAGTCTGAATAAAGATTCCACGTATAACAAACAAAACACTTATATTTAGTAACAATAAGAACATGAAGATGTGCACTTCATGATCATGTGTTATTGATTTCCATGCTCAGGAGATATACCTCTATAACTTGCATGTTATTAAATAAACCTCCTAATAAAATCTCCAATAATTAATGCTTGTGTGTCTTCATTTCAAACATATTTTATTCAAGAACACACTTTGAATCTAGGTGCACGAGGATGCAGCTCGGTTTGACATCTCAGTTTTGGAATCAATACGTACGACAGATTGCCGTCTCTCTGTGCTCGAAAAGAGTTTAATCAATATCCAAGTATATGTACATGTGGATAAAATTTTGCATTTCTACAGCCAACCTATCTTGGCCCCGAAACAAATGAAAAACAAAAGGTATTAAACAAGAAATGTTTTAGAAACATATATTACCCCCCTCCCCCCCCCCTCCCCCGTGGAATACTTAATTAGCGATGTACATGTCTGTACCGTATATTGTATTTATAAATGATTTCTTAGCGGTATTCATGAATTAGCCATCGTTATCTGCACCAAAGTCGCTAAAATATGAAGCCCGCTTTTTAAGTACACATACAGTATTAAAAAGGGTCAACTTTTAACGTTAGAATGTCTGTAAATGTGTAATCTGCTTATCAAGGGCATGAATTCAAAATCAACAGGGGTCACCTTCACTTAAGGGGAAACCAATCTACCAAGAGCAAATGATTTTAAAGATACTGAGCAAACAATATCTTTATTTATCTTGATAAGTCTGACATTTGACCTTGTGACCTCAAAACCAACAGGGGTTATCTACTCCTTCTATTGAAGGAACCAGTGTACCAAGTTTGATGTCAGTCAAACAAAGGATTCTCAAGATTTTAAGCGGTTAATATATTACTATGTCCATTTTGCCCCTTGATCTTTGTAACCTAAAAAAGCCCAACTGGTGCCATCTACTTCATAAGGGGAATCAATGTATCAAGTTCGATGTCAGTCAAGCAAGGGGTTCTGAAGATACTGAGCGGATGTCTTGAGTAGCTTGACCCTTGACTTTGACCTCAAAATCAAAAAGGGTTCATCTACTCCTTATGGGAAAAAAGCGTATCAAGTTTAATGTCTGTCAGGTAAAAGGCTTTTCAAGACATTGAGCGGAAAACACTTGGTCAAACAAACGATCGACAGGACCCCCCTTTTTAAGGGGGAATGAAAATTGGAATTATAGACTGGGGAACTGAATCATTTCTGGCCCAGTAACTCTAGCTAGAGAGGAATATTCAATAATAAGCATAATTAAGCTTTTACTCATTAAATAGCCCTTTATTTCATGTTAAATACAGGTCCCTTTTACCAATAGTTTCTTTGTACTAACATCGTGTACGAGGGTCATTCAATAAGTAATGCAGCATACAGTTTATCATAATAAATATAGAAGTATTCAATTTCATTTTTTAACAATAGAAAAGTTTTATTAAAGAACTCCAAATCACAGAAAACCCCATGCTTTTCCCCATTGTCCTTGCAAAGGACTTCACCTTCAAAGTAAGCATGGTCACTACACTAGTGAAAACTGTTTAAAAATGATCTCTGCCAAGATAAAAAAAAAAAAATGAGGGCGTATGTGAAAACTGCGTTTCATTACATAAATACTGAAAGACTTATATTAAGATATGATTTTGGTATGTGGAAAGACTAGTCTTTAACTTGTATAGTTTTCAGATGAATTCAGACGTTCAGAAGTAAAAAAAAAAAAAAAAAAAAAAAAAAAAAGAGTTAAAAGATCGCAGTCAAACTGGTCGATCAAAATCTGCAGTAACATTAGAAAATATCGATGCTGTGAGCAACATGATTTCTGAAAATCCCAGATTTTCATTGATATACATTGGTAAGACACTAAACATTTCATCACCACAGCAGTTTACATAGTTTTGACAAAGGAAACAAATCTAACAATAATTCTATCAGATAAGTGCCTTATTTCTTTACAAATGCCCGAGAGAAAACACGCATTAATGTACCCATGGTCGATTTCAAAATAAACATTTTTACAAAAATAAAGTTTTGATAAAGTTGGGTGATGGATGAAAAAACATGTGAGCATTTTCTATAGCCGAAAATGAAGATCAATAATAAAATGTGGAATCAGAGAGAAAGCTGTCGTCCTAATATTGCAAAGAGAAGCAAGAGCTCCAAACATGTTTTATTAGTTTTCTTTTTATTCAAGAGGTCCGGTAAAACGTGTACATACACCCAAAAAATAGGACCATCAATGGTAACTTTTATGTTAAAATTGCACCAAGGAAAGTTAAGCAGATTTCCTGCAAAGGAAGTCCAAATACTGGTCCCCAGAGTAATTTTCCTGTACCTGACAATGCTGCTGCAAATAAGCATAGGAAAATAAATGAAATTTTGAAGAAAGAAAGTTTACAGAGCTTAGCATCCCCCATATTCACTAAATCTCAGCCATTGTGAGATCTTTTTATTCCAAAACGTATGAAAACAATCAAAGAAAGACATTAAAAATTCAGATGTATCATGGGAACTGCTATTCATTAATGTCTTTGGGGCATCCCTAAAGATGAGTATGCTGAGGTTTTCTGGTTATTGATACAAAGACTTGAGGCATGTGTAAAGGTTAACAAGGAATGCTTTGAGGGATTGAAAATATTAAGAAACTACTTTACATCTTTTCTTATTTTTAGATGACGTATTGCATTATTTATTGAATGATCTCGTAAAATTGATTCAGTTGTTTTGGAAAAAAGTAATAGAATAAACAAGCAGTATGAGAATGCGGGTGGAATCTTAACATTCTAGAGTTGTATCTGATACTATTATAATCAAAGTATTCCGAGATTCGAAATCGCACTAGCAGTAGACTTACTATTTCAAATTGCTTAAAATCAAATGTTAACTTAAGATTCAATGCATACTTGTACATGTCAATAAAAAGTTAAATATTGCGTGTATGTAAGGGGAGGGATGTTAATAAAGTATTTCTCGCCTATAAACAGTTTTAGGTCACAAATTTATACACCGCAGAATAACTATAGATATATTCATTTTTAACTATCAATCTAGATATGCGCACTTGTTTATTTACATGTATTTGTTAATTAATCATTTTTTTAGTAACAGTAAAATAATTGTCAAAATACACGCAGTAGTAAATTTTGATAAACAGCAACCCTTTTTGGGTTGTTTTTTTTCTACACAAGGTTATTGCTTGTTATCAAAAATGACACTTATTTAGTTCTGGAATGTTCAAAGATATGCAAAACAACACCGTGTCCAAGTAAACATAAGAGCAAAGAATACATTTTACGTCTAAATTAACTAGTAAAACAGTTGAATTTTGAAGGATTGCAATTTAAATTAAAGTAAGATAGAATTTCCTTATAATGTCTGATACTCAAAAAATATTTCACCTTTAAGGTTAAATGGATCTCTTAGTTATCTGCATTTTAAAAAATGATTTTAATGTGCTGCGAGGTATGAAGTAGACTCCTTTGTTGTTTTAATTGTATTAAACCGTTATTTGAACTATTTTGATTCAGTTTACTTTCAGTTATTATTCAGAGCGACATGTACAGTTGGGAATGCAGTAAACATACAAATTGCAAATTCCTTGTGTATGAAGTTGGGCCATTAACATTTAATTATTGTAATTTGCATAAGTTTAGCTAATAGAATTGCCTTAATTTTTCTACGATATTTTGGGCTTCATTACAATTTACTAGATAGAATACACCATATGTGTGTGTTGTGACATAAAAACCCTGTTTCTGTTCCTAAGATAAGAAATGTACATAAAATTCTTTTCTAAAGTACAAGGACATGAATCTCCGGGGTGTATTACGTGAAAAACAAACGTTAAGTTTATTAATAAAGTTAAAAGTAGTGGCCGATAGTCAAAATAATGTGTGACGCGTCAATATTGTGTCTGCTTGATAAAGAGGCTATAGGGCAGTTATATGTAGTACTAACAATGTGACCGGTTATTGAATCCTTTAACCAGATTTTTATACCAGAAAATATAAATAAACAAATTAGATAATCCGTGTTACGAAACGAAATCTCGCACTACAAATGTAGAAAATGAGGTTCAGTTAATATATTCCATAGCATGAATTCT
This sequence comes from Saccostrea echinata, assembly GCF_033153115.1. NCBI lineage: Eukaryota > Metazoa > Mollusca > Bivalvia > Ostreida > Ostreidae > Saccostrea > Saccostrea echinata. The sequence goes on from NW_026889778.1 coordinate 29,401,686, forward strand.
TAAAATATAAGCACATGGAAGGCCCGTAGGAACGGGGTGGGTGGGGTGGGCGTGCCCCTCCAAAAATTTTGAATTTTGCCAGTAATATATAATACAAAGCTAATATACAATTGTGCTCCCTCACTAATTTTCCAATATATATACTATACATTAGAAAATAAAGCTAATTTAGTTGCCCCCCCCCCCCAAAAAATAACGCCTAATTACCTTTTCATTCATTCTTCATTTTGTCAAAATTTTTTAGTTAAATTGTGTCCCCCCCCCCCCCCCCACACACACTTTCAACTGAAATTGGTCTGCATGGAATTTCGAACGTACACGATACAGTCATGTAGTAATATGGAATATGAAGAAAATTCTCTAAAATTTAGCTTATTCAAATAGCTCTCTTCAAGTAAAAAGTAATTAAAGTAATTAGACAACGGAGTCATAAAACACACCGGTAGTTCTATCATTTGTAAAATGCTAATTAACTATGAACATTTACTCAAAACTTTGAAAATGAAAGCTCTCTGTTGATGTTATTAAAAAAAATTGTTAGACTATTTGAAGTCTACCCCAATCCAGAGCAATAAAATAATTTGAATAAGTCATAGTAATGTTGTATGTTGAAATATTTATGTTGTATGATGACATAATTATCTAGCATGTTGACATAAATTATTGAAAATAAATCTGGATATAGAGGGCAGAAATAAGCCACCATATAATTAGAATGGTATTGTATTAATACTCTACATGCAAAATAAATTAAGTCAGATGCAAGATGATAGATTGATAAGCAAGTTACCAAACTTTTAATAGAAATTGTATGCCAACATTTACTAATGCAGCTAAAATGAATTTACGGACATTGCAAAGTTTTTTGGGATGATCGGAATCTTGTGTAAAATTCTACGATTATAACGAACTCTGAGTCCCGTAGAGGTTTTTTTTTGCATCTTTTATAACGAATTTTTTATCATAAAAAATTTAAATATTTAACTGACATTATTTTTCCCAAGTATGTATATTTGAAATTCATCAGAAAACTTTAGTATCTAAGGTAAGTTTTGTATTTAATTTTTTTTATCTGAACAAATTCGGAGGTAATACTTGAAGGAAGAAAATGCCTATTACGAATATGTATACATGTATTACGATGCATATTACGAATTCGCTACATATATATATATATAACGAATTACGGATATAGCGAACTTCAATTAAGAAAATTCACATGTCCCCACGACTTCGCTATAATCGAGTTTTAATGTACCAGTTTCTGACATCAAACATGTAAGTTGCAGCATTTTGATGTTAACATGCAACTTATTTATGTCAACATGCGATTTCATTAAGTTAACACTCAACATTATTAATGATGCAAATATGCAACATAATTGCGTTGCCATGCGACTTACTTATGTCGAATGTAAGTTAAGTCGACACATGAAAAAAATGTGTTGTCTTAACTTAATACGTCTTAAATTAAATGTTAACATTTACAAGTCGCATGACAACATAATTATATAGCAAGTCAACATTGTTATCCCGTAGGTCGCATGTCAACATTATCGCATATCAATATAAATCTAAGACTTGCATGTATGATGTCAGATAATGGCGTTTGTACATGTAAGTAACTTTAAGAAAAATAAAACATATGCTCTACAAAGATGAGTAATTATAACTGGCCTGTCAACTAACATACTTTTCTCGCTTGTTGACAAAATTTGTCTGGCGTGTAGGGGGTAGAAATGTGCCACCACAAAAAGTGATTTTAGTATTACAAAATTTGAAAACTCAGTTTTTATGAAAAAATGAGAAATTCGGGTAAACTTTAGCTTAAATATTGGATCAAAACAGGCTTAACCAAGGGTTGTACACCCTGCGTTGCTTAGAAATAAATTTTGAGTACGGAAAGAACTTGAACCGGTTTCATGCGACACAATATAAAGCATGTTCGTTCAGAAAGTGAAACTTTATATTTGAGAGGTTGTCAAGTGCAGCAATAATACTGTTTTAGAAAACGTTGTCAAAACAGTCGTCTAATGCAACATGATGATATCTCGAAATGCGTGTCCATTATAATATATTTCTTGTGAAATTTTTATAAGCATTTTAAATTCAATTCGCAATAATGGTAGGTATACCAAAAAAAAAAAAAAAAAAAAAAAACGGATAATGTATATCACTTTATCATTTAGACTTGCATATGTATTCAAGTCTTTCAAAAAATATAGCAAACAATAACAAAATGTATATAAATCTATAAATCAAAATTGTTGGAGGACAAGAGTTCTGTTTGTTTATTTGCTTTTTTTTAATTTCTGCGATGAAAGCAAAACTGAATAATCATTGAGAAACAATATATAATTTCAGTAAGATTGTATATGTAAAAATTGTGTTCGAATATAATATCGCACTTATTTGAAAAAGATCAAAAGCTCGGAAACAAAAAAAAATATATATACAATGAATACTAGTATCCTGATCGACAGTTTCGAGACCACCTTAAAGGAGAAAAAAAAACTTATCCTGAAATGAAAGATGGCAATTTAAAAAACAGGAAATCGAAATAAAAATGAAATTTAAGAAAATATACAATAGTATTAATAAAAGGCAAAATCTGCGACAAGTCATTATCGAAAATTTTACCCCCCCCAAAATTTTTTTTTTTTTAAAAAGTGATGCACCAGTTTCAGAGTTAAGTCTCTTCGCAGAGTGATATTCCACCTGAAAAGAGACAATGACTCCCTTCCATTCTCATATTTATGTTTTTAAAGAACGGAAAATAGGACGAATACGAGTCAAGTACATAACCCATAATGAGTGTATGTTTCAGTTCTAATTTAGTCATAAATATTAATACAAACATACATTAGTAATCTACGCCTTAATGTCATTATATCTTACTTGATCAAGGTTTTGACTGATTACTCTTAGTACATTCTCTAATTGTATTTATAATAAATGATGATGTCATGCTTTCAGTGGTTGATAAAGTATCTGTAATTATTGTTCCCTACAGAATACTGTGACAAAGGATTTTATTTCTTAAAGATAGAAGCAAATGAGCTGAAGTTCCTACATTTACTCCTTAAAGCATTCAAACCAAACACTGAATATTTACTGTGGCTAATTTGAAATTTAATAATCTAATAATTTTAGTTATATTAATAATCTGACTGAAAATAAAATCAAGGTAATATTCCAGTATCTTATACAAAGACTGCAGATCATAAATAATCTATATGAAATGTTGTTGGGTTCTTAAACAAAACACTTGTACGAGGGTCGTTCAATAAGTAAAGCAAAAGGTCATAAAAAATAAGCATATAAAAAAATTAATAAATAAACACCTCAGCATACTCTTTTTGGAGAGTAACCAAAAAGACACTGATGGATAGCACTTCCTACGACAGATCTAAAATAATTTAGCGTCTTCATTTAATGGTTTTCTTGAGTTTTGGGGATTTAAAAAATGTCAAAATGACTGAGATCATACGTATACCTCAGCTTTGTAAACGTTCCCTTCTTTAAAATTTCTTTTACATCTCTACGCCTAATTGCAGCAACGTTGTCAGCTACAAGAAAATCACACTGGGTACGGGTATTTGAACTTCTCTTACAAAAAAATGCTTATCTTTCCTCCATACAATTTTAACATAACAGCTACCACTGATGATCCTTTCTTTTGAGTTTAGGTATACATGTATTACTTGACCTCTCGAATAAAAAGAAAACTCTGTACAAGATCTGTTTAGAGCTATGGCTTCTCTTTGCAATAATAGGACAACATCTTCCTCTCTGATTCCACATTTTATTATTGACCTTCCATTATTGACCTTCCATTTGGAATATGTTGCCCGTGTGGCGCGGTGGTTAGAGCGTTTCCTCTAGAGTTGCGGGAAAGGAGTTGATCCTTGCGTCGCGGGTTCGAATCACACTGCGGGACGTGGAGACCGGTCCTTCGGATGAGACCGTATAAACCGAGGTCCCGTGTCGCAGTAGGTGCTGGCACGAAAAAGATCCCTCACTGCTCAATGGCCCTCAGTACCGAGTATATAGGTCTAAATTTGTAGTCCTTCACTCGAAAGGGACGTTAAAGTACACCCATATGTTTCGTCACCCATCACGCAGGTTCATTATATACATTCTTTTGTTAAAATATTTATATTTTAATAGACCCTTGGCACATTTAACGCATGTTTCCTGGTAGGCATCTGTAAGGAAATGAAATGCACTCATTTGAGAAATATTTTTTTTTTTAAATTATTTTCTTTCGCCAAAACTCAATCAACTGTTGTGATGATGAACTGTTTAGTGTCTTAGCAACGTCTTTCACTGTAAATCTGACATTTTCAGAAATCATGATCGTCACAGTATCGGTATTTTGGGTTCCTATACAGATCGCAACTGACCAGTTCGACTGCGATCTTGAAAATCTCCCTTTCCACTTTTGAAATCTGGCATCTTTCTGCACACAGTACTGCGTGAAAGGCTAGCCTTTCCAGATACATGTATCAAAACCTTATTTTCACTTGGGTTCTTCAGCGATTTTTGTAATGAGCCGCAGTTTTCACAGAAGCCTTCATTTTCATCTTCTTGGCAGATACCTTTTGTAAACAGTTTTAAGCTCAATGAAGTGACCATGCTTACTTTAAAGTGAATTTCCTTGCGAATCTAAGACAATAGGAAAAAAATATGCGGTTTTGATAATTAGGAGTTCTTAAATAGGACTTTTTTTCTTAATTAAAAAAATAAATGTGAAAAAATAAAATTAACTGCTTCTTTATTTATTATGATAAACCTGCTGAATTACTTATTGAACGACCCTCGTAACCGCAGTCCTGAATTGAGTACATAAATCTATGACAGTGCATAAAATCTATGACAGAAAGTAGGGTAGCTTTAAAAAAAAAAGGGGGGGGGGTCTGCAAAATAAAGTGTTAGCTTCATATCGACTGTCATATTAATTGTTTGCTAATTGATATGATATTGAGTTCATGAATTTTGCAATTGTTGTGTATTCATAATACATGTATAAATAGCCTTCAATCCGTAATCAATGAACAGATAAATCCACACATTAACAACGTGATCTAAAAAAGATCCGTGTATTGTAATCTTCAAGGACTACAATCATTTGAAAACAGAGCACATTATTTAGCGTCGGTAGATTTTAAAAATAAAATAACTTTCTTTTTAAAAAAATAAATATGAATATCGCTAAAAAGTTAATTCTCTCTCAAAAATCTCTTTAAAACAATTTCACATGGTTATCTAATAATTTAGTTATTATGGGGAAGGGGGGGGTTATAGTAAAAGAAGAAAAGTACACTAGTATGTAATCAGATTTGCTAAATTGTGTGCTTTAATATTAATCATTCCAGATATCTAAATTGTCTTTAATTTTTTTGATGTTTCCTAACATTTTAAATGCATTTTAGTAATAAATTTTAAGTTGGGTAGCTTTCGCGACTTTGTCATTCAGGGAAACTTTGGAATTAGACTGCGAGAAATCGTTTAGACTCAAAGGAAATCATGCAATCATAAAGGATGTTACGTACCTCCTAACACTCGGACTGACAACATTTCTTCCAGCTATATAGATACAGGGGATGGCGCTTTTGATGGGATTCAGATATTGGGGGGAATTGAATGCTTTTATATTCAGCTTTCGATCACTGAACCCACCACACTTACAATGCGTGACTTTAGATATAGAGTAGGTCAGCCCTCGGAAAGAGAGAATCCCGGGCCGCGATAACCTTGCTGAAATATTTTAAGGAACCTTAATGGCGATCAATATTAAAATTACCCTTGTGGTCCTAGCACGTGCTGATGACAAAATAACATTTCATTAATGTTGACAAAATGTACATATTTAAAGCACATATGTGAAATATTTAAAGACATTGTGTAATATTAGATTACTTTCATTTTTATGTCTTCGTAAACTATAATATAAATAAATATTTAATTTATTAGTTTATCCTTCTCGAAATTCAAATTTTATGCAAAATGGAAAAGTTATTAACATGGTTGTCATGTTCAGAATTTGGAATTTTTTGGGTGAGAGTAAAATAATACAAAATTTTGAACTTGACAACAGGTGTCATGTTCAAAAAATTGTATCTACTCCAACCCAGTAAATTCAAAATATTTTGAACATAATACTTGCAAGACTTTTCCTAAAATAATGCTGTGACTTTCCATGAAAGTGTGTGTTAGAGAGGGGTGGAAAGGGGTGGGGGTAAAACAAAGCACACATACGTACATACAAGAACCTAATGAAGAAAAATCACACATTTGTTTCCTTTAAAAATTTAATATTCTTAATAAATAGAAATATTCATAACATGACATCATTCGAAAAACTAAACAGAATTGGGGGTTGGGGGGTTGGCAGCCACTGGAGCTCCCCTCTGAATCCGACAATGTATAAGAGAGATAACTCTCAATGAGATTAATGACTTTCTGGAAAATCATTATTTGATACAAGTGAACAGAGGGCATTTCATTTAAACCGGACAATTTTGTAAATCTCGAATTCAAGTGTTTTTTCAATATTACTTTACGCTTACAGTGCTATTTTAGATGATCTACATTCTACAGTTTTTAATATTATGTCCAGTACTCCCAAATCCAAACTTGTAAGTTTGTAAATCCAAACTTGTAATCGTATCAGTTTCATAGTATACATATGTAAGTGTAATTCCGACATCCTAGCATGTAGTTCCGAACATACAACTGTGTTGACTTTGAGTTTGTACTATGAATGTGTGTATTTTTGATGTTGTAAACTTTGTTTTCCGGAATTTATATTTCCGCGCTCTGAATAAAACACAAAGACAATAGACAAGTCTACAAATGTAAAGGTATCACACCGGTAATTGTTTTCCCTATGTAATTCTATATAGAATAAAAAATCATTAAAAATCAGGTATTCGAATTCTTGAAAAAATATTTCGCAGGAAGTGTTAAACGTTACCAGTCACATCAGCTGACACCAAAAAATAGGGTTCCTACACGGCATTTTCTGATTTTTTCCATCCGCAAACAGGAATACCCTCAAAACCACGTGTATTCAATGTGTTTATAAACATCCTGTGTGCACCCCAGGAAGTGGCCTCCTATGCCCCAAAAGAAATAGTTCCTGTCAGAAACCTTTAATATTTTACAAAGTACATAAAATATCCTAAGCACAGATACCAAAAATGTAAAATTAGAATAAGGGAAATTAAAAAATTTCTCACAATAAAAAAAATATTTCTTTATTATGTATGGAATTACGATTGACTAAGTCCATTTTGATTGGTCAATTACCGGTGTGATACCTTGAAGCTCACACGTTTGTCGAATTTTGATAATGAGAACCTATGGAGGGTCATCAGTGCCACAATTATTTTTAATGGACTTATTTTCTTTTTTATTCTAACTTTTTGTTTTCCAAATTAAATTCTTCATTTTTTATTTCTTATTTTAATTCTTACTTCTTGAAGGCGTGGATCTAGAAGGGGGTCCGGACCCCCACCCCCACCCCTCCCCCTAAAATTTGCAGACTTGTAAAATGTTTATACTAAACGAACTAAAAGTGACCTTGGACCCCCTCGAAAACGCTGATCTGTGTTACGTTGACGACTACCCCCCCCCCTCCCCCAACACACACACGCGCGAAATAGGTTTTTCATGCTTGGGAAAGGAGTTTACTTTTTTTTTTTGCTTGTCAAGAAATTTCTGGGTTGGATTTTTTTGGACTGAGACGGACCCCCCTGGATCCGTGCCTGTTCTTGTTTATATTTTCCAGCTTTATTTTATTTTATTTATTTTATAGCAATTTTGATTCCTTTCGTATTTTGATTCTATCTTAAAATTTCAATTATGTTTCACTTCACCTAACTTAATACTTTTTTTTTGGTAACAACTATAAGCAAAATCGAAAGTTTAAGAAAGTAGAACTTACAGAGTTAAACTAAGAAATCCGGATAAAATTTAAACGAAAAGGGCCGCTACGGCATTTTATGTACAGGTACACAGAGATCTTGGCGAACAGTCTAGCTACGAAACGTAGAAACATTTCCATGGGACATATCTTTTTTATTTTAAAAACCATATGATATCATTCTAAGGGGCGTCGGCAAGTACTTCACATTGGGGAGGCAAACTGGATCGAAAAGGGGGGTCCTAACTAACTTTTTGTGACAGTATTTTAGTATTTTGCTTTAGTTTGATAGCTTCCAACTTCGATTCATCAAAGATTTCCTAACACTGATCGACCGATGGATAAGACGATGAACAGTCCTGTTATACGCGGGAGAAGGTGTCAGGAAGGGGGGGGGGGACTCCAATTTTTTTTCCACTTTCTCCGTTTAATTGTTTTTTGAGAATAGTCTTTTTGCTTAAGTTTTGATATATAAAAATTCGTTCATTTAGATGCTGCTCCCCCCCCCCCCCAATTTCATACACTCTTTTTGTTGCTGTTAGGTCGAACTTGGGCGAATCCCAGCATTTGAAAAGAAAAAAAAGATAGAGAACCCCCACCAAAACATAGAATTTCCAAAAATGTTGCTATCTGTGGGCCTGAAGAAGAATTTGTAGCAAACTTGCAAGTAGAGCGGTGGATACCATGCTTATTGTTTACACAATACACATACCAAGTACAGGTATATACGTAGCGTTGCGCACGGTGTTGGTACTATAAAATCTGACTCTTTAGATGTCGTAAAGAAACTGGCGTTTTCAAGATGTTAAAGTTACTAGAAATTAAAAAATGAAATTAATTATTTTATCCAAGGTAATAAATTATTCTAAAAATTCTCTTTTTAATAATATAAGAATATTTTAGCTATGATATGGCTTTATTCATTATTGGTTATTACGGCGAAATTCCCGTGTCCAACGTTACATAAATTATTGTTCGCGCAACTGCAAGATATAAAAAGGTCCACTTCCAATCCTCTAAATTAAATAAAATTTATGAAATACAATAATATGTATGCATTCTTTGTGATATTGTTGAATTTTTAGCATCAATTTCTCAATTTCATGAGTTTGGGCTGAATCTACAGTGCGTAAGTAAATTGTCCAACTGGAAAAAATCGTTTCCTAAAGTTGACATTAGCCCGCATGGCGATGTGTACTAGACATAAATGCCAAACAAAGATAAATTTTGATGAATAATCTTTAAGTACATATGTTTCTAAAATTAGTTATGTTGATACATGTTATATAACAGCTGATACGTTAATATTATTAAGGCTTTGTTAAGCGTAACCATTTTGTTATGCACGTACGAGTCGCTGTACTATTACTTAATATGTCTCAGTTACATATCAAATATACATAAATTAATCTCATATATATACCAATCATTACTGTATCTTGAAAGAACATTTCATACTGTATTAGATAATAACATAATTGTTACGCTTATCATCTATATGAAATAAATGCAAGCATTAATATAGATGTAGCCATTTTGTCACAGGTACGAAAAACGTCATTTTACACTACATATATACGAATGACGTCGGGAGCGTCAAATTGTATCGCCGTGCTCTTTTTTTTTCCAATTTTCAGCAGGTCCGGAGTACCAAGTAGGGTAGAAGGTCCTTCTCTAAATATTTTAGAATAATCTTTTGTTTTAAACATTCGGAAAATTTTCATTCAAAGGCCGATACCCCCTTTTTATTTTGTTGCAGCAATATCTAAACACCACGTTATTGTTCTCTCTCTCTCTGTCTCTCTCTCTTTGCTAAAATGAGAATGAGAGCCCCCCCCCCCCCCCCACTGAAATAGTAAAAGCGTTTCTGAAACTGGTGGTTAGCCAGGTTTTTTTTTAATTTAGTAGGGTTTTTAATAGCGAAACGTCCCCGTCCCTTCTTTTTTGCATGTCAGTGCCCCCCCCCCCTCATCGATTTATAAAGAGAGCTTAACAACTTGGACTGGAAAAAAAAACAAGAAAGTTTAATTCAGTATAAGGCCATTTAATTTTTTTTCAGTTTAGCGACCTCCTATAATTCTAGAACCTATCTACCGATTCACAAAAACATATCAAGTACAAAAGCCCAAAATTAAAACAAGAACTTTATACCGGTCTTTCCCCTCTAAAGTCTTTTTCGGAAAACTGGCTCTTGAGTATAATATCCGCTTGATCAGAAATCCCACACCAGATTCAATTTTCCGGGGAAATCCCTACTCTGTGTAACAGTTAAAACGTGCGATTCCCTCAACAGCCAATTTACCCCTTCTGCTATAAAATATCATGCCAGTACTTATATATGAGGGGGAGGGGGCGACATACACTGTATGGTTACAAATGTCCTTTCTGTAATTTTTTCAAAGGTGCTCTCGCAGTAGACAATCTTAATGAAACTTCACAAAAATTGTAATAAAAAAGTCTAGTTATGTCAACATTTAATTTAAAAAAAAACAAAAAACAAAAAAAAAACAAAAAAAAAAACGGAACTTTATTTTTAATGGATTTTTTTCTCCAGTTACATTTCATAAAACTACATGTGCATAATATTGATTAGGTGTCTCGCCAAGTTTCTGGGGTTTAAAATAGCTGTCCAGTATTACACCTCTGTGGGTCATACCTATCCTACGGCTTGCAAGAGCAGTGCTTCTTGTATTGTATTTTTTTAACTACTAAAATTTCATACTAAAGGATGTTTTCGTTATAACAAAAGATTTGACCTATAGGAGAGAACAATTTTCCTGAAAAAGTCACATTTAAAAATCAATGTTCTTTAGTTGTTTTCTATCGTATATTTGTCTAAATTTTTCAAATTTGCATTTTTTTTATTTAGAACGTTGAAATTAGCCTCCAAAGTTGGTCAAGACAGTATTTTGTCCGTTAAAGCACTAATTTTTGCGTGAATTTGGGAATAGAAGTCCTTCAGGGCAGGCCTACATCTAAATAAAATTATGAAATTTTGATAGATTTTGATCTAAAGAATGATTTAAAACAAGATTTTTTTAGGGGCACCCCTGCCCTAGGGTCGAAATTCGTAAAAAACCTACAAAAAAATGCGAAAACCTATTTCTATCATACTGGATTACTAGTATACTTATGACATATGTTTACATAGTCAGTGAAGCTCAGAGAGACAGGCCGTAGAGTCTCATCATGGACAATTTTAGCGTCCTGGTTCGAATGCACCTGTTGGCACACTTTAATTTTTTCAAATTTTTCACCTGTATAAACACGAATTTAATTTTTTATACAGGCTTTTTCATTTTACTTCTATTTTCTTCCTTACATGTATGTTTGCTATTGATATAAAAGACATTTATGGAAATGCAGATCATAAATTCTCTTTAACTAAACGCAATCAACCGGAACTATACCTCAGTGTAAGCACACTTTGTTCGAGGACACGAATCATTCACTTTGTGTTACTCGATACTGCAGGTGTCACCAAAAAAAATCATGTCGAGCAAAAATTACTGTTTTTCTTTCAAGAACATCTCTGGGTAATAGTACTGTTGTACCACTGGGAGAGATACTGCGCTATGCAGAGTAGATGCAGTTCATTCCTCGGGAAAATTGTGTGCATTGGCGACATGTTATGTCAAAAATGCAGGGGGAAGGTTTACAGATTAGAAAAGAATGTGGTATGGTCAGTTAAGGTTTTATGTCCCGCGCCCATTACCCAGGCATCAAGTAAGGACCCTCTTATAAAGGATGGGATGTTTCTGTAAATACCGATGTAGGGTCATATGAAGACAGTTGACTAGAACTAAAACGATACATGAGAAACAAGAAACTACAGGCATGTGGCCTAAAGTCAGCGACCGGAACGGATATCGATAAGCTTTTTCTAAAGACTGAAACCAATATCAGCCATATAAGTCAACGGATATATTTACCTAGAAGTGATCCTTTGAAAAATTCCTGAGCGAAAACACTCATATTTCTATTAAAAAATCAGTTGACTTTCATATAAACTTTAGCAATGTCGATATAATTTAAGCATTGATAAAACAGGGGAAAACCTACTCTGAGAAAGAAAGGGGAAAATTAGCTCTTACTAGTGTAAGATTCCTGAGTATAGATTCGGGGGGGGGGGAGGGGGCTGGTTATACTACTTTTTACAACGGTTGTCATAAAAATTACATCATTCAAATGTTTTGATTTCATAATTCCATTTTTCTCGTAGAAAGACACATTTTCTCTATCGTAGAAAAATACAATGTATATTCCTTCGCAAAATCAAGGTTGTAAACGCTAGGTACATTACCTGATATAACATATTAGAAAAATATAGAAAGAATTAAATGACAGAATTTAAAAGGTTTCAATAAAAAAGGCAGACAGGGGAGGTAGAGAAGGGGGTTCTGGACCTCCCCCCCCCCCCTGGGATTTTCAGTTATAACTTCGAGAGTCATGTTTTTTAATTGGTTGGACCCCCCCCCCCCCGCAAAAATTCCTGGAACCGCACAATAACCGATTTTCTGTGCTTTTCTCTGATCTTGGTTGTCAGAAACCAAGGCGCATGCGGGGCTTGATAGAAATAGAAAACTTGAAATGACCTAATGGGGAAAAAAAATGAAGGAGAAACGGTTGAAAGAGAAAGCTACTTGATGTGTTTTCTCTTTGTAAGACAGAGAGTACAAAGTGAGAAAAAAGAAATAGAAAGAGGAATCAAGGATATGAATGGGGATATGTATGCTGTGACAATTTCATAATAAAAATCTTACAATTTATTTATAAGATTTTTAGTGTACATTTTAATATTTTCAACGAAGATTCAAAAAACAACTAAAATTAAGCAATTAACGTTTAAAACGTTGTAACAACTTTATGACTTTAATAACGTTATTTTGACGTAACGTCAATGTGTACCAATACCGTGCGCAACGTCACGTACATCCCAAATTGCGTCTTTGTAAACAAACATAGTTTTCGCACTTTGCCGCTCCATTGACCTCTGATTATTGCCATTATTCTTGCCGCTCCATTGACCACAGATATTGTCTATTCTGTATTTCTCATTTAAAATTCATTTTTCTCTTTTTTTTTTTTTTCTTTTTTTTTTTGCAAAATTATTGGGGCGGCGACCGCCGCCCTTGCCGCCCCTTTGACGACGCCCCTGATTCTTGCGTGTTTTCTCTCGTTTTCAGGCCCGTAGGAAGCATTTTCGTAGGGTGGGGTGGAGCAGTGGGCACAAAACAAAAATTTCTTGATGAGCTCCCCCCCCCCCCCCCCAAATGAAACATTCCATTCCTGGGGGCACAACGATGAATTAGCCTTATTTCTTTTCTTATGTATTTACCGACAAAATTATTGGGACACAAGCAGAAATTGCTTTTTTTATTTGTATAGTACTTGTATATACTGGCACCCTCACCCCACTTGCTACCTACGGACCTGGTTCGGGGCCATAAAACTTAGATGAGCTCACGTTTGATCCCAGTCTCTCTTTTCTACATACTATTAATTCCTTTGGTAAATGTGATCAAAAATGAGCCCGTTTAAGTTTTATGGCCCTGGTGCAAGATGTTTCAAATATGATAAATATGACCGCCATTTTTGATTGCCCGCTTATGGTACACAAATATCAGGTATCTTTGGATTGATATTGTCATCACATTATTTTTTAAAAGTAGGACAGAGAAATTTTTTTTCACTAACAAATCTCAGGTCCGAAGTAGGAGGGATCGAAAGGTTGGGCTCCCAACTTTTTTGTGTGGAAAATAATCTTTTGCAGCTGTTTTAATATGAAAATTCATTAATAGGCTGTATGCCCAACTCCCCCCCCCCCCATCCCTCTTATTTTGCAGGTGAAAAGTTAAAGATATCCTATACATCGCATCCCACGAAGAAGGAGTTTATTTTATTTTTTTCATCGTCAATTTTTTTGGAGCCCCCCCCCCCCCCCCGGATAAACATTGATACGGATCTTCATCTACTGAATGTTTTTTTTTTTTTTTTTTTTTTTAAATATGATATCATTGCAGTTACATTGGTTCTTAATAAACTGGGGCACTAATCACAGTAGCCTAGTGGTTGGGCGCTAGCTTAGTAGGCCATTGGAGGGTAAGAGCTAGTTCGCTTGTCCGAAGTTCCTAGTGCCGGCCGGCAAAATGTAAGACGTTTAACATGAATATTTTTTCGGTTGAGACCTTAATAACCGAAGCCCCTCTAGATTCGTGCAAGCCGTGAATAAGCGGGTAATGATTCATGTCACATCGTTAAATAAAATAAAATAAGAAGACAAAATAAAATTGGAACATATAAACAAAAAGTTAGAATTAAAATTAAATAAATTCAAATGAAAATATTAATATAAAATTAGAAGTTAGAATAAAAAAAGAAATAAAATCTAAATAATTTATCTCAGTTGGAAAAAGAAGAAGTAAGAATTAAAAAAAAGGGGAAAATGTGGCACTGATGCCCCTCCATAGTTTCTCATAATCAAAATTCGACAATCATGTAGACTTGTCAATTGTCTTTGTGTTTTATTCAGAGCGCGGAAATATAAATTCCGGAAAACAAAGTTTACAACATCAAAAATACACATATTCATAGTATAAACTCAAAGTCAACACAGTTGTATGTTCGGAACTACATGCCTGGATGTCGGAATTACCTACTTACATATGTAGACTATGAAACTGATACGATTACAAGTTGGGATTTACAAACTTACAAGTTTGGATTTACAAACTTACAAGTCTGGATTTTTTAACACGATCACCCTCCATATACATGTGGTGTTATACCTAATCAAGTCTGCATATTGAAGGAGCTACTGCATAACATGCTTAAAAATTCAATTATTTCTTAATATGGATATATTAAAATTTCCTTATTTCATTTCATTAGTCTGTTATTATACTCAATACATATTTTATGAATGCAGATATGACATAATGAAAAGAAAGGGGAAAAAAAGGGAAGAGAAATAAAAAAAAATTTATTCTTTGATAATGATCACATGATGAGATAAAAAATAATCTTAGAACTTAAATTCTATAAAATACAAAAGCGTATCTGCAAATACCTGCACACACCGACACAGAAAATACATACGCCACCCATGATACATCTGAGAAATATGCAAACATTAATTAAAGTCAAATAAGTCAGTTTTATGAATCCACTTTTCAAAAGTATAGATTCCACTGTGACTATTCTAATATATACATGCAATATAATAAAGCCCTTTCTTTGGTTGTTAGTACGGAAATTAATGTCGCAGCTGTTGCAGAAAAAATACATAACCCGCGTAATCGGGTTATGTGATTTTTTCCTGCAAAAGCTGCGACGTTAATTCCCGTACTAACAAACAAAGAAAGACATTTTATTGTTTATATTTATATCTTTATAAAAAAAAATTGAAGTAAATTAAATATGTTAAGTGTTGTATTATAGATGTGTACGTCACTGTATGCATAATTGATGGAACAGCTAGCCGTTGTTTAAGAAATCTATGCAGATGGCTTGCTTAGTGTTGTTTACTGACTGATTGACAGCTATGGCTTTTATAAGAAATAAAGGAAAAATATTCAGTGGATGTAAATATATTTTCATAGTGGAAACTTTTTTTTTAAAAAACTTATTTTCACTCCTGAAAATACCTCTCGATTTTCCTACCCTTCATGGAAATAGCTAAATAAACCACCCAGAAAGAAACTACAACTGTTAATTTAATGTACAATCATCCATCACACAACCGCTCAGCTACGACGTCACATCGTTCGACATTGCGTTACAAAAAAGAAAAAAAACCAAATTCAAAGAAAATGTAACAAACAAACAAATTAATATTTTGTAGTTGGATATGGAATTTCACTATTAAGACTGGATTTTTTATATAAATTTTCACTCGTGCCTCAAAGCAAATTCTGGGAAATTAAAAGTAAGCATTTTCAACTGTTTCTATGAAAACATGTACTTGTCCTTAAGGAATCTACTTCGATTGTAATAAGCCGCCGAAACATGGCTGAAATATTGCCGACTCGGCGTTAAACAATAAACAATCAATCAATCGATTGTAATAAACAATCAATGATAAAAAATTTTTTTTGGAAGGGATGAAACAGAAAATGAATGCAGTTTTACTTTAAAGGTCCCCATGGTTCCAATACTTTGATCAAATAAGTAACGAAAGGCATTTTCCCACAATATATATAACAATCATTTTTAGGCATAAAAAAATAATTTGAGGTATCTTATTCAGTAGTATGATACTGTGGACCCACATGACCAAAAACAAAAAAAAAAAACACTGGGAAAAAAATGTTTACAGACAAAACACATTTCTTAGTTATACTTTTCCAGCTTGTTGAAATGCATATAAACTGTTACTATTTTTTTTCATTGTTAACGTATTTCCCATCTAAATACAGCCATCCTTTAAAAATATGCCCACAGAACATATCAAGCAGACATGAATTTTTTGGATTTACCTAAAATTTTACTATAATCTTTGATCATCAAAAGACAACCACTGTATCACTTGACTTTTATCCATTTTTTCTCTTATTTTGGGCACCGGATTGTAACAATTTAAAAAAAAAGTATTTTAATAGGTATTTTCACTTGGAATTTCTGGACCTTGCCAAATTATACAATGTTTTCAAAGTTGTTCAAACAGTGTCAATTCAAAGCTGTCTTATTTAAGAACCGATATTTTCTCAAGTACACATTCCCCACCTTCCAATATATCCAGTGGATCCCACAATTTCAAGAACAGTGAAGATTAAAAAGCCAATGTGACAATATTTAGATCCAAACATATAAAGCCTGAGTAGAGTGTATACTGATTTTAGATTGCCAGTGAAAGTATATACTCATTGAGTATATACTTTTACCAGTACATGAGGGAATTCCATACCTGCAAATGAACAGCCCATTCCACTTTTTTTGCAGGAAATAACTATACCAGAGACAGCAGGTCAGAGTCTTTGTAAGTGATTGTCCAGAAATTGCTGATTCCTATGGAGACCAAGGAGAAATTAGCTACTATGAGAAAATTTGATGATGGAAGCAATGGGACCTTATTGTCTGTCAGTGGGACACTTAAAATGCCGAACTGTTTCAGGACACCATCATGAAGGCATTGACTGATATCGCAAGCCCTTTCTGAGAAAGCACAGATACAAATTCAACAAAACTCATGCCCCCACTCACGTCTGTTGTGTGGGAAAGCACTGCTAATTCTAGACCTTTGGTCCAAGACAGCTGGGTACCAAACCCACAGCAAATTACAAACCCAACTTACAAATAATTCTAATAGATGGCTTTTGTTTTGGATTTAGAATACTGTTCATTGGACAATCTGACTTTCCACTAAAATAAAAAATTATCATCTATTTGGGGCAGAGTAAATACTGCATCAAAAAATACCAAAAAGTTTACACTGAATTTGTAGGTGGTCCCTATTCAACATCTAAATGTCTTTCCTTGTTTTATACTGCTTCAGTAGCTACATTGAAAATGTCACAGAGCATGTTCAAATAGCCTTGAAGCATTAGATAAAGATATGTCAAATAATAGAAAGTAATCTGCTGCAAATACATAAAAAAGCTTATTCTAATCTGATCCAACATTATGAAACTTTAAGATTTTGTTTCCTTTCCTGGTTTTGTTGAAGCTGATATAGGGATGGGCCCCTCCTGTTAATGACCCCACTCCCTAGACACTCCTCCCCGTGGTAAAACACTGCGTACTGTCCCGGGGTGATGGCACGCATGGGTTCTCTCAGTATCACTTTTACTTGGTCTTCATCACACCTGGTTACTATACAGGTAACAGGAAGATATGTCCGCTGGAATCGACACTCTAGAACACAGTCCTTACCTTCACTAAAACCAATCGGTTCTTTGTGTATCCAATAAGGTAATGTTGTATAGAACTCCTGATTAAATAATGCTGGGTGATTGGTTCCTGGGGCCTAAGGAGAAAACCAAATAAATTTTCAGTAAAATCCATCATATTTGACAGGAATAATTCTAACTCCATGACTTTACAAACTTTGAACTTTATTTATATAACAATTTTTAAATATATAAATTTGGGACCGTTAGAAAAAAAAAGACAGGCACTAGACACCAGTTGTTATCAGTATAAACTTATCATAGGAAGTTTAGTCTTCTACTGTTGTTAATATGGTTAAGTTTCCTCAATATCAGTGTGTTATAATGAAAGTCTTACAATGATTATATCCTGAGTAAGGCTGTCCTTATCAACAATAAAACATTTTCCAAAGCGACCATGGTTAACATGAATAAGCCTCTGTCCCAGAGTGTACTTGTGAATGCCTGCAGTAAAAAACAAATTAAATCACTGAAGTAATGAACGCATGAATATTATTTATGTACTGAGAACACATTACTCTAGAACCATATTAAGGTCATACGCAACGTACATGTACATGAATCTTACAATGTACCTTTCCCACTGATAATTTTCCGATATAATCACAATACCATCAGATGTTCTTAGACAAAAAATAAGCATACATAACCAGGAATTTGGAACGGATTCCGATATCAAATGATGAAATTTCTTGTATTTTTGAAAGAAAATTAACAGAAAAATAGATTTAGCTTGTATTTCCTCAAAATTTGATTCAGAAAAGAGCATTAATCGGCAATATAAAATCGCACAATGGTCTTTCAATTACTGAAAGGGCTGATCAAGTGGCAGATAATTTAACTATGTAGTAAATAATTTTTCACTATACATCAAGGTTATTACTAATATATATCTTCCCTAATTGTTTTGTTACACTGTATATTACTAGTGTTTTATCTTGTATTACTTTGTATAATGTATACACTTACCATGGTGAGTCCCCACCACTTCTCCAGTCTCTACATTGATAATATTGCCTGGTCTTGGCTCAATGTACTGAAAGTTACGATAAATTAAAGTAATAAAACCATTATAATTTCCTTAAACTTTTATTTGAGAGTCTGCAATCGATTAAGTATTTTAATATAAAGTTTATCTAATAAATGACATTTTGCTTTTTGGCTAAAAGATAATATAATTGTATCTATAGATGGCATAGACTACAAGCCCATCTGCTCTATGCAAAATCTTGTTTATTTTTAGCATTTAAATGTACATACTCTGAACAACTGTTGTAACACATGATGCAGATTTAAACATCCCTATTCCCATCTTAAATCCTCCTCATGTCACATACTGCATAGAAGTCAAAACTAAATCTATTTTTAACATCAAAAGCTTTGTCCTTTGACCAAATGACTCAAAAGCAATCCTAAGACATTTCTTCTTCTTATCCATCTATGATGCAAATGATGCAAATATGAACAAGCCAACCTAAAAACTTCACAATAACTGCATGCACAGAAACCAACATGTATTATTAATAAAAAGCTATGCCCTTTGATTCTGTGACCCTAAAATAATCCAATGAAGGCTTTTCATCAGACACATCCAAGGTGCAAATACTACAATGTATGAACATCCTTACTCACACCCTTCTGAAGTTAGAAATTGCATGGAAACCAAAGCAGGACAGTGGAAGGCACGCAATGAAAAGATATACATGATATATGTCCTCCCCTTTTTTCACCAAATCTTACCTCTCCTATAAATGAAGGAAATTTTCTTTTGCCAACAAAACAAATACCCATACTCTGAAATATAGAAAAAATACCAATTATTTCCTTAAATCAATATTCTTGAAGTGTGGAAGCAGTTTGGTAGTTTCCTCCTCAGACTTTATACAGTAAAAGATACAAACACATGACTTGCTGAGAGGCTGACCTCTTTTTTCCTAGCAATCTTCTGTAGACCTATTTCTGTAGCAATCTGTTTGACCTCTGATTTCAGAAAACCTCCCAGTGGAAATAGTGCTTTCTGTAAAGCCTGCTGGGGTATCTGTGACAGGAAAAATGTCTGATCCTTCCAAGAATCTATAGCTTTTAATAACTTCACACCTGACAGAGAAGCATAACATTATATATTTTAATATTGCAAGGGACATCAAAATACAGTAAACAGAACTCTAATTTTACCTGCAGTACTAATGATCATGAAATAACCTTGATTATTACCTCTTTCTCCTTTGTCAGTATGAGATAAACATTTGGAAATTTAATTAAGAAACAGGAATACACATACATATATCGAGCCCTTGCAATCCACAGTTAAAATACTGCTATATCATATATCAAACTTCATTCAAAGACTATGGCTTTCATCTCTGGAGCTTAAAATCTTTTAAATACATCAATGAACACTGAAGAAATTTTATGTAAACTAGAAAACTGACCACTCAGCAAGGGCCCCGCCGAGGGGTAGAAATATAAGAGTGCAGCTTATTTTAATTGATTAGAAAAATTTAAAAATATATGAAGAATATGCAATAACAAGTTTATTTATAAAATTTCAAGATAATTCCTAAATATCCAACAACCTGTAAAGAGTATCCCTGTATTTACATAAGGCAGTAAAAAACATCATATCTATAATAACTCAATTAAATGTATATTCAAACAAGAATAAAGCATGTGTTTTCAAATATCACTAAGTCTTGACCTTAACTTCAAAACAAACATCAGTTGCAGACAAAGGTTAATTTATCTTAAAGTGACAAATAAAGATAAGCCTGGAAAATTTTCTGCCCAAGACAAGATAATTAATCCCAAGGGATTAATTGTACTGCTCTCTTATCCTTTTCTTCCAAGTTTACAATAAGAACTCTTTCAGTAATGATAGAATGAGTTTATTATTGGACTACCCATTAAAATTAATAGTATTCTTGAATTTACATACGGCAGCCAAAAAAAAATGAATAAATAAATAAAATAAATAAATAAAAACAAAAAAATAAAAAACATATCTTTATGTATATCTTGTTTTTAGAATTCAATAAAATCATAACTCATTGTATATTTTACCAATATAAAGTATGAACATTATTTAAATCCACATTTCAGAGAATGTAAACATCATTCAGAATTGACCTTAACTTCAAAACAAACTTCATTTGCAGACAGAGGTGTTAATTAATCTCAATTTGACAGAAACAGATAATGCTTTGGATTCTCTTCAAGAGGAAAGTTAATTAATCCCATGGGACTAGTTGCAGCTTTCATAGTTTACAATTGGGACATTCTCAGCAGTTATCTCTCTTTGCCCTGGCATTCATTCTAATGTAAAGTTAAGGAATCTACCCCACCACCCCAGCTCCAAACTGGATGACATAGAGAACCACTTAGCATCAAAATATGTCTTACTGCCTCTTCAACCAACATACCAAATTTGAACTTAATTGGTCAACTACAAAAAAAGTTATTAGAAAAAAACAGAAAATTTGTGGACGGAAGAATGACAGACGGACAGACAGACGGACAGACAGACAGAGTGATTACTATAGGGCACCCGCAAATCCTTGCGGGGCCCTAATTACATTCATATTCAGTATTTTAGTACCATGATTAGAATCTCTTGATGATAGATTTTCTCCCACTGAAGTCCTAGCATAATGTCCAGTGGCAATAGCATCAGCAGAGAACTGTGTCTGGGCATACCTCAGAAACACACCAAACTTGATCAGTCTGTTACACACAATATCAGGATTTGGCACACTGCCACTTTGGTATTCTCTAAGGAATGGACTTGAAAGAAGAAATCAAACCCTACTTCAATGTACATAATTATGAAATATTTCAATTTAAACAGATACAAGTACTTTAAAAAATTCTAAGCTTTAATAGAAATTATAATGTTGAAGCATACATGTATGTCTCACTAGTGTAAATACTGGAAACAATTAGATTAACCGTTCACTCTCTGTACCTAAAAACGTCATTCCAATATTCTTTAACAAAATTCACTTCATGGAATGGGATCCCAATATGTTGACAAACAAACTTGGCATCATCTTTGTCACAGTCTGAGGAACACTGTCCACTTTCATCTTTCTCATCCCAGTTTTTCATAAACAGCCCTATTACTTCATAACCTATCAAAGATAAAAATTATATAAATCACTGCAATCCATTTATCTATATCAGTTTATATCTACTGCAAATTTTACAAATAAAATTTAATGTGGCAATCTGAGGCCGGTTTGATTGCCGGTGGCCACATAGCTCAGTTGGTTGGAACATCTGACTAGTGATTCAGGGGCTCCAGGTTCTAATAAAGGTTTGGTCCATTGCATTTTTCTCCTCACCAGTTATATTTGGTGCTGTGCCGTGCCATGCCATGCCCTAGAAATGACAAGGTGAAAGATCTGCCAAAGAAGAGCTAGATAGAACGTTCTATCGTTAGATTATTCTAACTAGATCTAAAGAAGAGCCTGGGTTGGTGTCTTAGAGGCCGGGAAAAACCTTTAAGGAGGGAGGAATGTGGTGGTCAGTCGGGTTGGATCGCTGGTGGATGAAGCTGGTAGAGCACCTAACTAAGTGATTCAGAGGGCCCAGGTTCTAATCTTGGTTTCACAGGTCCATTGCATTTTATCCCGGCCAGTTAAATAAAATGTTAAGATTAATAAATTAAGTGTGAATTTTCATAATGTACGTGTCATATCAGTTGCACAATATCAGGCTGAGGTTTAATTTTTTTCAGCTATAGTTTCATGGGCCTCATCATTAATGCTAGTAGTACAAGTGGATGATGTGCTATGGATTTATCAACAAAATATCCATACATGCCTTTCTGTTTAAGTATGTATGCTGACACGGCACTGTCAACTCCTCCAGAAATACCACAAACAACTCTTTTCAACGAATTTACCACAGTCATTTTATTCATGAGTTGATACTTCGCGGTCTGTCCTTTCGTTTTCCTAGGCCGACAAGCAGACGAAGTTATCTCCGTTGTGCGGAACTCTTTTGTGTTATCTGGTGCTCTTTCACCAGTTTACAGTCGTGTGATCGTTGCAACATGGAGGACCTGTCAATAACAAACACGCTTTCGTAAAGATTTCGGAGTGTAAAAGTCTTTTAAGAATGAGTGTGCCGTCTTCAGACGAAATTAAACCAGAGGATATTCATAATCTATTAGAACACTGTGTGAAAACCGCGCATAAAGTGAAAGATGGCGACATTGAGGTATTTTTATATTTCTTTGATATATCTGATGTATGTTCCTGATTCAATTCGCATTCAAAAGTCAGGACTGGTGTCTCCTAGAGGACCCTAAAATTACGGTGATATGACATATAATAAAATGGCCTATGAAGTATGGTTTTGATAAAATGATTTTGATAAAAGTACAATTTCAACAATTCAAATGGATAATTTGCTGAGAACTTGTACACGTGTAGTTGTCATCTACTAATATTATATTTTTGTGTTGTTTTTGTTTTGTCTTTTTATATTAATAATTTATTTTACAGGGTGAGTTCATCATGGAAAGATGCCTTGTTTTATTTTCAAAGGACTATCGATATTCGGTAATAATTGAGTTTATATTATTTGTTAACAAACATTATTCATCAGTTCGTAGGATCATACAGTTGTAGCTATAAGTATTATTTAATATTCAAGTGTTAGACAAGTTAAGTACCTCCCAGCATTCAGTCAAATTCAGCTTAATTCAGTTTTTGCTTAAGTTTCTTTATATAGTAATTATATATATACAAATTGCTTTATAGTTACATAATGCAAGTACAAGGTGCTCTTAAAAATATTACCTATCATGGGTGTTCACATTAAGTATAAAACGTTATTCATTCTGATTTACAGGTAATTAAAAATTTTAGTGGTGAGCTGTGTGGTCATTATCCTAGTAAAGTTGTTTTTCTGGAGTACCAACTGTCAGAAGATGAAAGAAACAATAAGAAAAGATACGACGAGTAAGTAATGTAGCAGAAAGTTCATTCCGTAGTCCATAGGCATTAGTATGTGAAATAATATACAATAATTGACATATTAGGTGGTTGGTTAATATGATTGATATTGACCACCTAAAAAGTCCATAACTGTGGTATTACATCTGGTTTTGGAAAAACAGAAGAGACACTGATGGCTGCAAAATGAAAATACAATGTATTTTCATGAGAAAAACTGCTGTCACAGATATTAGGTTCAAAATTCCAGTTTACAAGGTATATTAGTGTTTGAATTTTTCTTTTCTAGTACATAAGACATCGTTTTCCTTCAGTATGTGTAATAACCATCCTCTGATAGACTGTAAGCAAAACATTTTTCCTGAGAAGTTGCTTAACTGACTCTTAACTGTCCCTGCAGCCATTGCTTACTGGCTATGTTATTTGACATATCATTTGTGATGTCACAGTCATCACTGCACACACATTGTCCCTCTGGTTAATATACCTTCAAAACCAGGAAATATACAGATTTATAAACTATCTGGTTCTGCATAGATATATAGTGATTATAGATAGACTATATAATCATAATTATTATGTACATTGTATAGATTAAATCAAAATATAGCAAAATATTATTTGCTGAGTAGAATATAACTTAATTACACTTTTGTTCTGTGCTTCCACCAGTAATAATGATAAAAAGAATTGAAAGTGCCTTTTGGATTGTGATAAAGTGCAGTTTTTAAGCTCTGAAATTTTTATACATATCCCAAATGCAGCATTCCTTCATTAGGATGGTTAAGTTGTGTATGTGTGGAAATTTGATGTTTTCATAATGGCTTATACGACAAATCAACACTTCCTTCAATTGTCAAAATATAATAGATCCCTTTTTTATATCAGAAGTATTGGCAATGATAGTTATCCAAATGTGGAAAATGAGTACATGTGCTAATAAATTTTTAATACTAAAAAATAAATGAAATTCCCTCAATAATCAATCAATGATATAAGTCCATGTGTTGAGAAATTTTCATATCCTATCAGAAATCTATGCAGAAATGTATCTGGCTGCAAGTACCAAGAATTCCAGAGGACTTCCATTATTTCTCATTGAATGATCTGTATTAGACTTGTGTATAATGACTGCATGATGTTATTTTGATGCATTTTTTATTCTTTTTATGTCTCTGGAGATACAGGGTATAATGCCATTTCTGCATTATCTACAGTAGGGAAGTGCCATAGATGAACAAATTTAATTCATTATATCCATTAGACCACAATACGTTTTAAAGTCATGGGGAATGAAAACACTTCGTTATAAGCATTAATTCATTATTATAATAAGCATATTTGCTATAATCATGTTCTACAGAATTGTCTTTGATATACTGAAGTGTTTTTTAGAGAATTTTCAGATTGATAAAAATTTCCCAGCAGTGATTCTCATTCACTGGTTTTGTTAGACTCTATCAACTGAGTGTACAAGTATCCCCAGACATATTACTTACTCCAAAGTGGGCTTATCTGTAAAACTTGAATTCTTCTGATACCTACACGTATTAAAACTTCTGACATTCATTTTTTACTTTCTTTTTTTGTAAAATTATTACTAACATGATTCAGATAAATATGTATTCCTTTGATCACAAGGATATGATTTCTTATGAAAGTAAAATGATATGCTTCATGTATGATGTTCCTGATTCTGGTGTATTTTTATACATTGAAGTCATATATATACATGTATATATAGGGAGCTGACAGGAGATGTGGATTGTTTTATAAAAATGGATCCACACAGATGGACTCTTTTTTTAAAACTTGGTTTTGATAAGTAGGTTTTTTTTAAAGGATATGATACATAATTATAAGTTTGGTAATTAAGGTATTAGTATCAGATATTTAATAAGAAATTGTTAAAAATAAATATTAATGTTTCTGATGTTCATAGAAATTGATATTGAAACTTCTAAGGCTAAACTCAGAAACAACTAATAACGTGTCAGTTGTTGATTTAGCTGACAAATACAATAAGTCACATTATCCA